>NC_048218.1:11416555-11486738 GCF_002007445.2 Ailuropoda melanoleuca
GAATGTCGTTGTGTTTTTACTATCTGTAGAAAACTGGCTTTTAGATTTCAAAATTAGTAATATTACAAAATTACTAGCAGCAGTCTTAAGCATTTCAACAATGCGTATGAACTCCACTTTGCTGACCCAAACAAGGCTATTATTCCAAGTTCAAGAAGCAGGACTTGTCCCAAGGAGGGGCATTACACATCCTGCAGGGACTCAGGCCATACTGCTCAGGACCCATTTGGGACCATGTCTTCTTCCATCTTCTCTTCACCATCATCAGTGGGGCCTGATCTGCGTTCCCAGCCAGGTATCTGACCAGACTGTAGCAAGCCCTTCGGCCGCTGCACTTCAGCCGGGGTGGACGCATTTGCTATAGCATTCTTGATTGCTTCTATATCCCCAGGAGATGCCCACCTTTCTTTTTGTCAGTTGGCAAACCAGCACCTGGGTTGAAAGTTTTGCTTCTCCTGGCAATATCCTTTGCCAGTTGTGCACCCCGTTTGCCCTTGAACATTTTCTCTGCTTCCTGACGCTCTTTTAGTTCCACCTTTTGGAAATCCAGTACTCTGACTTGCGGAACTTTATAAATTACATACAGTCTGTAATGCTTCTCATTTGTTACAGGATTTCTTAGAATATTTAGGTAAGTCAGTGATTTGAGAGATGCCGAAGGGTCCAGATCACCCAGTTCCACAAGACTGTCATTGGTGAGAATGAGTTCTGTCAGAGAGGGTGAAGTCTGATCAAGCCTGATCATTCCCACCACATACGTAATACTACATTTTAAGTAATGCCCATTGGCTGAATACTGGATACTAGATACCCTGCAAAATGAAAGCAACCGCCATGCGTGGCCCTCAGTCCTTTGTACTCCGTGGCACCTTCAGCAGGTCAGCAGCTGCCCAAAGGCTTCCATGGTTACAAAGGCCAGAAATTGTCCATCTTGCGCTTTGGAGGTCAATTCAGGAGTTAACCGAAGCTTAGGTCCTCCCTCCTTTGTCCAGGAAAAGATACAGAAGTGGTAGTTAGAACCTGGAATTATGTATTGGAATTAGGCATGGTGATTCATGCAATCAACCAGCAAATATTTACTGAAGACCTACTATGTATTGGGTAGTATTCTAAATCTTGGAGTTACAGCAGTAATAAAATTGTCAAAATCCTTGCCCTTGTAGACTTTACATTCTAGTAAGTAACGGAGTCGCACCTCCACGTCGATTTAAGGACAAATACACTGCAAAACTTGAACTGGAAGGAGGTCTGAGGGAACAGGTTATAAAGTGTGTTTGTACCTATTGAAACCCTCTACAGGTGGCACAGCCCTCAGGACAGAAGCGTGGGTATTCCTGACTGGTGCGTGTCAGGCTCTAAGGCTGTATCATTTGTTCACTAAACTTTGTATTATGGTAATACTCATGTATATAAAAATAGAGAGTATAGGAATGCCTGGGTGGCTCAGTCAGTTAAGCATTGCCTTTGGCTCGGGTCATGATCTCGGGATCCTGGGATCAAGTCCCATGCCAGATTCCCTGCTCAGTGGTGAGTATGCTTCTCCCTCTCCCTCTGCCCCTCACCCCTGCTTTTGCTCTCTCTTTCTCTGTCTCTCAGACAAATAAACAAAATCTTTAAAAAAAATAGAGAATATAATACAAAGATCTATGAAGTTCTCTTCAACCAGCTTCAGCACCTATCAATACAGGATACGTTTGCTTCATTTATACCTTCACTCACTCCCCTTGTTCCTGGATAATTCTGTATGAGCCCAGACATGAAGTACCTTTCTTTGTAAACATTTCAGTATATACTTCTAATAGATAATCATTAATTTAAAAAAACATAATCAGAGTATTTTATCATACCTAAAAAACACACTAACTCCTATTATTAAATCTTATTTTCCTAGTTGTTTTATAATTTTTTAACAGATAGTTTGAATCAGCAGCCAAAAAAATGTCCCTCTTGTGCAATTCCTTGAAAAACTTACCAGTCTCTTTCACCTATAGGTTCTTTCTTTCTTTCTTTCTTTCTTTCTTTCTTTCTTTCTTTCTTTCTTTCTCTTTCTTTCTTTCTTTCTTCTTTCTTCTTTCTTTCTTTCTTTCTTTCTTTCTTTCTTTCTTTCTTTCTTTCTTTCTTTCTCTCTCTCTCTTTCTTCTCCAAATGTTTTGTTGTCATTGTTAAACTGAATTATTTGTCCTATAGAGTTTCCCACAGCCCTGATTTTGTTGACCATATCCCATAGTGTCATTTAACATCTTCTTCTGTCCCTTGTATTTCTCCCAATTTGCATGTCAATGTGTCCCCCGTCACTTTTTTCTTTTATTTGTGGTTATTTTCTAAATTCTGTTACCTGTTTTTTCCCCAAACTTCTTTTCCTCCAATCACCTTATTTCCAAGTTTATTTTCCTAATTCTGAGGTATGTTGTGCTTTCATAGTATCTATCATTTTCTTAATTTCCTTTCACTTGTTTTGGGATATTTGTTTGTTTGGTTGTTGTTGTTGTTTTTAAGATTTTATTCATTTATTTGAGAGAGAGAGAGAGACGAAAGTGACAGAGATAGCGAGAGAGCATGAGCAGAAAGAGAGGGAGAAGCAGACTTCCCTCTGAGCAGGGAGCCAAAGCGTGGGCTAGATCCCAGGACCCTGGGATCATGACCTGAGCCAAAGGCAGACACTTAACTGACTGAGCCACCCAGGTGCCCCTGTTTTGGAATATTTGAACTGTTTTGTAAGCATTTTTTCCTAGCATGCTTTCTTTGCGTGTAGGAATTTCATTCTACGTTTTTTCTCTTGAATTAACTTTTTTATGGGTTTTCACTGATGTAGGAAAGACATTAATGTTGGAAGCCGAGGACCAAGAAAGAATTCTTGAGACGTCTTTGGTGCAAAAAGGTAGTTTTATTAAAGCACGGGGACAGGACCCATGGGCAGGAGACGCTGCACTGGGGTCATGAGGAGTGGCCCATTATATACTTTCAAGTTGGGAGGGGGTTAGGGATAGCGTAAGCCTCCCAGGTATTTTGGAAACAAGGTTTCCAGGATTCTGAGGGGGCTAGCTATTGTTAGGAAAGGTCATTTCTTGCTGTTTAGTAAAAACTCAGTCATGTGACCCTTCACATGTATATCGGTGAGTCATAGGCTTGGGTTTTTTTTGCCAGCATGTATCTTGGGGGGTAGAGATAAAGGAAGTTTCCAAAGGAATTTTTATATGTTAGAGTAGACTTACAAGATCCTGGGGATCAGGCTAAGATTGCCTATTGCCCTTAGCAAAGTATCAACTTTGAGGCAGTTGAGTCCCTAGAGGAATGTCACTCTGCCTGTTTCAAGGACTTGTCAACGGGCTGTTGGTAGTAAAGAAATTTAATAATTTTTCTTCTGCCTCCATTTTCCACATCATTCACCACAGTGCTTCTCTGTTGCTCATTTTCTAAGTGAAACTGATGTATCTATACTTTAAGGAGCAAAGGGTATGCCAGGACAGCCTCTCTAGTTTACGGGCCCTAGAGCTCACTCTTCTGTTGTTCTTGCAAAGGAATAAACAAAAATCTCCCAACATTTTGAGAGCTACCTCCTTTGTCGTCCCTCCCCGCCCCGCCAGTTTATCTGGTTCTTCTTCCCTTGCCCCAGTCCTTCTGCTAAGATGTTCCTGAGTGCAAGGCTTTGTATGAGAAGGGAGTTTATTCATTTTGAGAGTGCATAGGGCCCAAACCACTCCAACACCATCAAACCTTATTGCAATATGGTCCCATTGCACTTAACTATGTATTGGGTTTGCAGAACCCTCTCCTTGTTTCAGCTGTTATATTCAGATTGACTTGCTGAGCCGTCCAGTGAACACCTACTGATGATTTTGTGATTTCCCCCATACTCAGCATCTTCAGAACCACGTCTTCCCTGCTCTCTCTCATCACTGATGCTGCTGCCACACAGATCTTCAACTGTAGGTGCTTTGTCCAGACCTGTTAGTATTTGGTTTTGGGGGGATTGCCTCATCACCTAGTTTTGTTGTAGATATTGTCCATGGCTTTTTAGTTTTGTTGTTCTAGTTGCTCTATTTTATGGGGAGATTTGGGAGGATTCTAAAACTATCCAGCCATTTCTCATCCTCCTTTTTTTACTTCCTCTTGGTACTCCATATGGCATCCCAGGGGAGTAAGTGAGTGATTGGTTTGGATTGGTAAGAAGTTTAACTCAGTGAAATACTCCAACTTAGGGATGGGTTTTCTCCCAGGCCTTGAAGCCATGACTCTTGCTTCATTGGGTGCTTTCTGAAAAGCAAATAGAGCAAGAAAAAGTGGACAGAGAGAATGCCAAGGGACAGCATCTGGGTTGGGCAAAGGCATTAGAGCCTGCCTAAAGGTCAAAAGATTGAGTTCAACCTCTGACACCTCTTCTCCCCTACACTGGCCAGTTTCTCAAGGTGAGAAAGAAATCACACAGGAAGTAAAAGGAAAACAGTGCTAAAAACAAAAATTCTAGCGAACTGCCCGGGAATTCCCCAATATCAAACATCCCCAGATTTGCATTTGGCTCCAGCTTTGTATTGTTGGGGGAAAACCACACAGCTTCTCTCCCCAGCCATTCTCCCCCTTCCTCCACCCCCTCTCTCCCCTCCCCCACCTCTGCCTTCACTCACTCCATTTTCTTGTGCTTCCTGGGTGGTGCAGGGTTGTGATGTCTTGAATACCAAGAGTGAGGCTGAACATATGTGAACCTTTCCTAATCCTGCTAATCTTTCTTCAAAAACCTTTCTCAAAGTATAGGCAACATCCAGATTGTAAAAAGAGAGCAGAGCAAGCCTGAGCATTTTAATGACAAATAATCTTTGTCCGAGGGGGAGGGAGTGGCTAGCTCAGCTGGAGATGGAGCTGATGAACTACAGCAGGTAGAAATAACTGCAGTATTACCTCCTGTAATCTCCACCATTCAGGGGCCGCTGAGGGCTGAATGCAGGGAGAAATCAACTTTGCTTTTAAACTGGAGACTTTGCACCCACGACGGCTATTAGGCGGTAATTAGTTGTGACACAGAATTACCAGCCCCACAATAGTAGAGGCAGACTTACGAGGCCTTTGAAACTGATTAGAGAAACTGAATGGATGCTACGTGCCATTAAAAAAAATCTGTTTGGATGCGAGCGTGAGTTAGGGCGTCCCTCTTCTCTGTTCCTTACTCTCTCTATATCACCCTACAACAAACTTCTCCAGAGAATAGCTCTCTGCAGTTGGGCACATTTTTCCTGAAGTAATGTTCCTTAAGATGGATCAGACACCAATTGGTTTTTGGATTTTACCAAACAGAAGGGAATGTAGATTCCATTGACAGAGAGGATTCAGGATTCAGGGAGACTTACCAGGTCTACAAAAAAAAAGGGGGGGGAAGGATTTGGGGCCAACTGAAGCAGCCGATCACACATGACACCAAGAAATCAGTCTGCCAAGAGGCCACCATCCAGGGCTGGAGGAAGACGACATAGTCTCATAGAGACGGATGTGCCAGGTATGTGGTTGGCTTGGATGGAGGTTCTAATTCTCTAGGCTCAAACCACCGGGGAAAGTATGTGGCTGTTGCTTCCCTACCCACTGGGGTACCCACGAAATGACAGCTGACAGCAAAACATCATCCCCTTTGGAGGTTTGCAGGTCCAGGTGGTGGAGTAGTTTCCCAGCAAATTGTTCATGACTGCCTTTTCTGAGGTCTCTGCCAGGTGAGAAGGAAGGCTCTCAGGGAAGGAGTTAGGGCTTATGGTACCTGGGTACCTTTGCTAGAGAAGCCAGGCTGGGAAACAAATTCAATGAACTCCGTGGGTTTTTCCATGTCAGGCCACTACTTATTTCAAATAGCTTTGGAATCACCTTAAGTTTTATGTATCTATGTCCCTGGCTACATCTGCCCTACTCTGTAGCTAAAGACAGCTAGATGATAGATAGATTACATAATATACATATAAGTTCTAAATATAGTTTGCATCTATTCAGAGGGGTGGCTCTAATTCATTTAATATATATGTATAAAGTTAAGGCAACTCCTCTCTGATCTTTAAGCAAAATGGGCCTCCCTCGCCCAGGCGAAGGGTTTTTATTACCTTATACTGCCCCTTGAACCAGGGAAGAATGCAGCTTCTCTGTTTGGTAATGCACTTGCTACATAGTCTGAGCAAGAACCGCAGTGCCATCATTTTGTAGCAGAAATGATTCCAAGTTGGGAAAGAGGTTATGTGTATAAAAGTGTGGACTTGCAATACATCTGTAATTTCAGACGATGAGGAAGTATAAACACTTTCAGGGTGAGATACTGATCTTCTCATCTTTGTATCTGCAGCTCCTAATGCAGCCCCTGGATTTTAGAATGTGTTTAATAAATATCTGTAGAAAGGAAGAAGGAGGGAGAGAGGGAGTGAAAGGGAGAAATGGAACAGCTTTGATGCCCAGTCTCTCTGGGCTTTAAATAAATAGCTCTTTTTTTTTCAGAGAACGTTAAAAAAAAAATTCTATAGGCACAAAAGCCCTAAATGAATATCAAATTAAATAATGTCATTCCAAATGAAAAATTGTCTTTGTCAATAAACATTATGTGTTTTTATAGTTGTGAATAGTTTACCTATACTTTCCGGTTTTTCTCATTTTTAATTGTAAAAATTATCTCAGAATTGTCCTACATATTAAACAAAAAAACAAACCCAACTAATTAGAAAGTATATAAAACAAAAAGTGAAAATTCCCTTTCTCCTACCACTAGATCCCAAACTCCTCCCTTTGGGAAAACTCTGCTAACAGTTTGAGAAACTATCTTTTTATTGGCTTTATCATTTATGGCCCATCTTATACCTGCTTCCAAAAAAAGGAGTTGAAGGGGCTTATGAAGAGTATACCTAGTTAAAGGGAAATAAAAAGTGGGAAGTTATGGATGGAGGGGAAAACAAATATACTCTAGGTGAATGTAATTAACATTTGTTGTCATTCATTCGTTCATATCATTCATTCAATGCATGTCCTGACATATGTGCTGGGCACTTGTATTATCGTAGTAAACAAAATAAAACTCTAGTGGGGGAGTCAAATGTCAAACTACATATAGGAATAGACTCTGATAAATGCCATGGAGGATTGGTTCTAGATGGACGAGGATTGGTTCTAGATGGATGGATGCTGTTCAAAGGCCTCCCAGGGAAAGAACATCCTGGCCGAGCCCTGAAGGATAGGCTGGTGTTAGTCACCTGAAAAATGTAGAGAAGACTTGGAACACTGGAAGCACAGAGAAAAAGGCCAGTGAGGCTGGAGGCCAGTGGAGCCCAATGAACAAAGGGAGACCTAAGACTGGAGAGGTAGGTAAGGGTCAGGCAGTGCATAGATTTGTGGGCCATTTTATGGCTTGAATTGTGTCCCCCCAAAAAAGATATCTTAGCGTCTTAATCCCCAGCTCCTCAGAGTGTGGCTTTATTCGGACATAGGGTGCTTACAGAGGTAATCTAGTTAAAATGAGGTCATCAGTGTGGACTCTAATCCAACACGTCTGGTGACTTTATAAGCAGGGAGAATTTGGTCACGGAGAGGCATGCATAGAGCAAATGCCATGTGTAGAGACCCAGGGAAAATCTGGCCACCTACAAGCCATGGAGAGAGGCCTGAAACAGACTCCCCCTCACAGCCCTCAGACAGAACCAACCTGCCGACACCTTGATTTCAGACTTGTAGCCTCCAGAACTGAGAGAGGATAAATACCAGTAGTTTTAAGCCATCTGACATGTGGTACGTTGTTACGGTAGCCCTAGCAAAGCAATGCAGCCTTGCTAAAGTGCTCGTGATTTACTCTAAGGGCGGTGAGACACCTCGAGAGTTTCAACTGGGGAGTGATGTAAGGTCGCAGAGGTCACAGGAGCTCCTGGGTGAGGACTGGATTGGCAGAGGCTAGGGCAGAGCTTTCTTCTTGCCCCCCAAGGCAAAAAAGAAAGCATTCATCATTTTTAGTAGCTCACTAAACACACAAGTTTTTAAAGAAAAAAAATTTTTTCCCTTTGGACTAAAATCGAAAAGAAATTTTCATGTGGTACCCCCATGCAACAACAGACAAACAACACAACCTCTCCATTTTTACCAAAACATAAAACCATTCTTCTCACATTGCTGTTTCTTATACTGTTCCTTGGTCACAACCCCAGAGCCCCAAAATGAAAGCATCCCTTCCTTGAGGTGTTTGGGGTGCTGTGTGGGGAGGTTGGAGGATGCTCTCTCCTCTTTCAGTGCCCACATTTTTTGGTTGCTGCTAGCTAGGTCAATGGTTGACCAAATTTAAGTGCATTTATGTTTAAGTACTGCTTCTTAAACCGTCCATTTTGTTTTTTACTTATGTTTTATTTTCCTTTGTTGGTTTCCTCATTTCTAGTCATTGACTTTCTTATTTTTAGCCTTTTATTTTAAAAAATTTCACACTTCCAGAAAAGTTGCAAGAAACAGTATTATTAACTTCTGCATATTCTTCATTCAAGTTCCCCCATATTCACATGCGATCACATTTGCTTAACTAGTCTACTTCTTTCTCTCTCTTTAAATATATTCTGAACCCTTTGATGGGTGCGTGGGTGGCTCAGTCGGTGAAGCATCTGCCTTCAGCTCAGGTCATGATCTCAGGGCCCTGGGATTGAGCCATGCTGGGCTCCGCACTCAGCGGGGAGTCTGCCTGTCCCTCTCCCTTTGCACCCCACCCCCTGTTCATCTCTCTCTTTCTCAAATAAATAAGGTCTTTAAAAATAAATAAATAAATATATTCTGAACCCTTTTAGAGTAAGTTACGTGTACTTTATCCTAACTTGATATTTTTATCTGGTTATTGTGTTCAGAAGTTTCTTTGTTACTCAGGTATTACGTTTAAATTACTTTAATATCTGATACTTTAACAGTTTATAATTTGATTGCTTTGAGGTCAAATATGATTATATATAGAATTCCTACCTTTTGATATTGACTAAATATTTAAATGGCAGAATGTTGTCATCTTTTGCAAAAGCTTTTTTTTGTTAATAAGATGGAGGGAAATATGTGTTTCCTTGTTCTCCCACTTGGTTCTTTTTTCACATTTGTTAATTTTGTCTTATTCTCTAGGATTGATAAAATTAATTATTTGCCTAATTTTTATTTTCCTTCAATGGTGTTTCATCAATTATAGGCATATTACAGTCTATATTTTTCCTTATATCTATTTTGGTTTTTCTCTTAGACGTCTTGCTGTTCTGCTGTCTGGCACAGAACAAATGAAATGTTCTTATGCTTCCAATGTGGAATGTACCTTGAGTCTTACTGAGTGTTCTTGTTTTCTGTGAATAATACTTTATTTTACTCCATTATAGCAACAGTCACAGCACATGGTGTTTGCTATGTTATCCCTAGTCGATGTCATCAAATTGCAAATCCTTGGCAGTTAGAGAAAAATTTCAGAACATAGAGAAGGACACGATCAGGTTTCCTGGAGGGGTCATCTTTCCAGATGGCACCGTGAAATGTACTTCTGTCCTCTTGAGAGACACATGTTCTCCAGGGAGGGAGACAACAGCACCAAGAAGGTTGGTGGTAAAACCGATCTTGCAGGATGTTCTGTTATTAGAACTCATGTACACAAATCACTTGGCACATAGGAGACTTCCAGTAAATGGCAGATTTGCTTGGTTCTCACGGTGACCCTGTGAGAGGCAGATTAACACCTCCAATTTACATATGAGGAGACTGAGGCTTACATCAGCAAATGAAATAAACCGGAGGACCCAGGATTCAAATTCACATCTTTTTTGACTCCTGTTCCACAATCTTACCATTGCCCCATATGACCTCTTGATGTGGTCCTGCCTCCCTTTTTAAAAAAGATTTTATTTATTTATTTGAGAGAGAGAGCATGGCGGGGGGGCGGAGGGGCAGAGGGAGGAGGAGAAGCAGACTCCCTGCTGAGCAGGTGGGGCTTGATCCCAGAGTCCTGGGATCATGACCTCAGCCACAGGCTTAACCGACTGAACCACCCAGAGCCCGCCCCCCCTTCTTTCCTCTTTAAAAAGCAATTCTTTTGCTGTGTTCCAGAACACAGAGTGAAAGAACTATACGAATTCATCTAACTGTGAGCAGAACCCAGAAAGGGATTGGGGCACAACTGGCCCCCAAAAGGAACTCTCGCTCCATTACCCCAGAACAGACAGGGAAGCCCACAGCCCTCCCCAGCCTTTCACCTCCTTCCTGCCTTTAATGTCTCTTGGTAAGGAAGGAAACCTGGGAATCCACAACAAGAAGGATAAAGAATTTGTAGACTTTTCCATTAACCCTCGGCTCCCCCCCACCTTACATTTATTTCTGATAGCTTGAGGCCCTTTCAAAATTCAATGTTCATAACTTCATGTTATCAATAAAATCTAAATCACACTAGGGAAAGACACTAGTAACATCCGACCCCATTAAATGCAATTCTAATATGAAGATACTTCAGTATCATGGTTCCAGGACCTAGGTGACTTGGTTGTTTTTGGCAGCCTTGGCACATTGCACTCACTCAACCAACTTTAGTTGAGTGTCTCCTAAGTACACAATATCCTTCTCAAAACCTATTTATATGAAATACCCATAATGGGCAAATTGATTGAAACAGAAAGAAAGCGGATTGATGGTTGCCAGGTGCTGGTGGGGGAAGGGAATGGGCAGAGATTTTAGTTTGGAGTGATGGAAATGTTCTGGAATGAGATAGAAGTGGTGGTTGCATAACATTATGAATGTACTAAATGCTCTGAATCATTCACTTTAAAATGCTTGATTTTATGTTATGTGAATTTCACCTCAATAAATAAATTAAAAAACAGACAAACTAAAGGGCATAGCCTCTCCATAGGGTTAATCAGGAAACCACCCATATTCCTCACAAATTCTCCTTTATAAACAACTTCTGAGCCTTTGGAGGAGGTGAGGGAGACTTCCCTTTTAGAAAAGCATGCATTGTGGGTTGAACTGTGGACACTCCTCAAGCCCCCCAAAGATATGTTGAATCCCTAATCCTTCAGTACCTGTGAGGTTGACCTTATTTGGAGATATGGTCTTTGCCGATGATCAAGTTAAGATGAAGTCATACTGAATTAGGGTGGACCCTAATCCAATATGACTGGTATCCTCGTAACAGCTGGAGAGACCAACGAAGATGGAGGGAGAAGAACGCCCCATGCCAATGGAAGCAGAGATTGGAATTATATGGTTGCAAGCCAGGGAGCACCAACGGTTGCTAGCTGTTATGGACTGAATGTTTGTGTGTCCCCCAAATTCACATGTTGAAGCCCTCACCCCTGATGTGATGGTTTTGGAGGGTAGCTGGGAGGTAGTTAGGTTTCAGTGAGGTCATGAGTATGGAGCCCATGCTAGGATTAGTCGGCTTATAAGAAGAGGAAGAGAGACTAGAGCTCTCTCTCTCTCTCTCTCTTTTTGTCCACCACATAAAGACACAGCAAGAAGGAAGCCATCTGCAAATCAGGAAGAGGGCCCTCCCCCAAAACTAAATCATCTGGTACTTTGATCTTGGACTTCACGTTCTTCAGAACTGTGAGAAATTAATGTCTCTCATTAAGCCACATACCAGTCTGTGGCATTTTGTTATAGCCGCCTGAGATGCCTGAGACATTGGTAAACACCAGAACAGAGAAGAGACAAGGAAGGAATCTCCTCTCTGGGTTTTAGAAAGAGCATGGCCCTTGGGACACCTTGATCTTGGACTTCTGACCTTCAGAACTGTGAGAGAAGAGATTTCCGTTGTTCTAAGTCACCCAGTTTGTGGTATTTTGTTATAGCAGCCCTAGAAAACAAACACAGTATGTATAATATTCCTTGTAACAGAAAGGATTTAAGATGATTTAAAGGAATACAGTAAATACAATAAGAAAAAAATTAAAGGTGAGAGTGAATGGCAGTCCCAGGAATATAGAATTTTAACTTCATGTTTTAAAGGCCTTTCAATTCTATTCCATTCCGAATATACAGAAATAATAGGGGAAAAAACTCAGGAAGAGAAATCTAGAAAGACAAAATTGATATTAATATTAGTAGGTAAGTTACATGTCCTTGGACCAGAAATGAGAGAAACCCAACATGGAGGTCAGGCTGAGTGCCCTGCTGGCTGGCTGGCCTCTGGGTTTGGTTATAGGAAAGGCAGTTCCAAGCTTAACTCCTATGGTCTGAGAGGGACTCAAGGTGTCCCAGCTGTGGTGGGGGACCACTGGGCTGGGGCTCCCCGAGCTGTGAAGGAGACTGAAGAATGCTGCCACAGCTGTCTGAGTTAGTGCTTTCAGCTAACCGTGCACCCAGGGAGGTGGGAGAAAGCAGAGGGATCTCCTAGCCATGTCCCAAGCTCCATGTTGCCATAGCCCCAGCTGCCATATAGCCTCTGGCTCTGTCCCGGGGACACCAAGGCCCATGGACCAAGTGAGTGAGTGATGGTGGGGGCTGGGGGCTGAGCACAGAAAACAAGGATTGGAAGCCCCCACTTAAGATGACTCTGCAAACTAAAATTTCAAATGAAGAAAGTGAATGCTAAGAAAAAGCACAAAAAAAATATATTTTTTTTAAATCAACAACTCGGAAAATGATTTTTTTAAAAAATGAATTCTTCAAGAAATGAAAATAATAACAAAATCTGAACATGGCTTTCAAGTAATATGGTTTGGGGCCTCCCGGAGATGAAGGATGAGAAATCAGGAGACAAGCAGTGGCAGAGATTGGAAGTACAGGCGGAGGTGAAAAAAATGGTTTCAAGACCTTGGAATGAAAACCATGGGGGTGCCTGAGTGGCTCAGTCCTTAAGCCTTAGGCTCAGGGCGTGATCCCGGTGTTCTGGGATCGAGCCCCGCATCAGGCTCCTCTGCTGGGAGCCTGCTTCTTCCTCTCCCACTCCCCTTGCTTGTGTTCCCTCTCTCACTGCCTGTCTCTCTGTCAAATAAATAAATAAAACCTTAAAAAAAAAAAAAAAGAAAAGAAAGAAGAAAACCATGATTGCTGGAATACAAAACTCAAGAGATGGAATTAAACTCTACACCGGAAGCAACTGACAAGAGAAATGGTTCACCGCGTTGAAGAATTTACCCAGGATGCATCTTTGAGAGATAAATAGAATAAAAACTGTGAAAGCAGTTGGGTAACTTGAAAGACTGATTGAAGGGTTCTGACATATACCTCATAGGTGTTTCAGAAGGAGACTGGTGAAAAATTCAGGCGAGGCTGTTCCAGGTTAAGGAGAGACACAAATACTCAGCTCGCAAGTGTACGGGAGACGCCGCTCCAGGTCAATCGATCCATCCCTGCTTCAGCATTATGTAATTAAATGGAGAGATTTTAAAAACCAGACTTACAAAATTTTAGGGAGAAGACAAGTACAAACAAATCAAACTTAGGCTGAGAATAGATGTCACATCAGCAGAACTGGATTTAGGAGGTAATGGAGGTGTTTTCCAAGGCTCCGTCTGCTTCTGGAAGGTTCCCAATCATACTAATTTGGAGGAGTTGGCTTCAATCCCAGCTTATGTCAGTGCCACAGAATCAACCAATTTACGACACTCACAGCTACCAGTCCCTTCCCATCAGCCTGCGGACCCTAGAGACCCAGGTCTCCCAACAGGGGCTGGGGTAGAGCACAGGGTGTGGTTACAGATGTTGCCAGAAGAGCCACTCAGACAAAGAATATCAGTGACACAGGTGCAGGGAGGCTGGGCGGACAGTGAGTGGGGAGTGAACCCTGGAGTTCCTGTGGGACCTTTGAACTGGTCTTCCCAACCAAGAAGTTAGGATTTTAGATCAGGCTGAGACCATGCTTAATACTCTGTAATCCTAGGGGCGCCTGGGTGGCACAGCGGTTAAGCATCTGCCTTTGGCTCAGGGCGTGATCCCGGCGTTCTGGGATCGAGCCCCACATCAGGCTCCTCTGCTATGCGCCTGCTTCTTCCTCTCCCACTCCCCCTGCTTGTGTTCCCTCTTTCGCTGGCTGTCTCTATCTCTGTCAAATAAATAAATAAAATCTTAAAAAAAAATACTCTGTAATCCTAGCCCAGCTTGAGTGCGTGGTTGATAATCAGCAGACCCTTCTACAGATGGAAATAATTTCGAGAACGGCTGCGTCGAGTGCTTTGTAGTAGTGGTAATGAACTTGGGTTCTCCGGCAAGCTGACCCAGCTTAGAATCTCAGCTCCATTGGCTGTGTGATCTTGGTCAAGTTTCTTACCCTCTCTGAATCTGCAGTTATTTATCTGTGAAATGAGTATGGTAAGTGTGTCCATCCCTTGGGGTGCTGTGAGACTTAAGGGCGATGCTGTGCATGGAGTGCTTGGTGCAGTGACTGCTACCCTACCAAGCAGGCTATAAATAGTAGCTGTTGTTACTTTTTAAAAAGGGGGCCGTGGGCAGGTGTGTTAGAATTCCACAGCCAGTGGGGGAGAGAACCAGTATCTGAATAGGCTGTCACCACCATTATTAATCACTGATTTGCCTTCTGTATTTTCTCTCCATTTCTAGTTGCTTCTTTTTCCACTCAGATTTCTCTTTTCTCCTTAAAAAAAAAAAATCTCAGTACTCAGGAGCGGCTCTGTTATTAGCCATTGACACAGTTGTGTGAACTGGAATCACTTACTGCCTTTATTTGGGGCAGGACAGGATTGCATCTGGAGTCTCATCTCTAAGCTTGGGGTGAAGGTACAGTATGACCTTGGAAAGAGCTTTAGGCAACACTGAGCAAGTATCCGGGGTGTATGGTGGACCCTGTTCTTATTCTTGAAGCCCTAGCATCCTTGCTGTAAGTATTACTGCTGTGTTAGAGTCTTAGACCTTTTTTTCATTAACACTGCCTGCTTCTCTTCCCCCCTTTTCCTCCTCTTTCCCCCTCTCTCTGCTCCTCTGCCTCTCTCTCTCACACACACACAGATACGCACATCTGTGGTGCGTTTATGTAAAGAAGGGACACAAAAAAAATTCCATGTAAATAATCTCTCTAGATATGGGGGGAAATGTAGTTGAATGCACAGTCTATTATATGACCCTCTTTTAAATGATTTATTTTTTTAAAGATTCAATTTATTTATTAGAGAGAGAGAGAGAGCATGTGCAGGAGAGCAACAGTGTGAGACCATGGGCAGGGGGAGGGGCAGAGAGAGAAGCAGACTCCCCGCCGAGCAGGGAGCCCGATGTGGGGCTCCATCCCAGCACCCTGGGATCATGACCCCAGCCAAAGGCAGGAGCTTAACTGACTGAGCCACCTAGGTGCCCTTTAAATGATTTATTTTTTAATAATTTCAAACCTACAGAAAAGTTGCAAGAACAGTACAAAGAACTCAGGTATCTGTTTCACTAGATTCCTCAGCAGTTAACATTCTACCTCATTCATCCCATCGTTCTTTTTTTTTTTTTAAAGATTTTATTTATTTATTTATGTGACAGAGAGATAGCCAGTGAGAGAGGGAACACAGCAGGGGAGGGGGAGAGGAAGAAGCAGGCTCCCAGCGGGAGGAGCCCGATGTGGGACTGGATTCCAGAACGCTGGGATCACGCCCTGAGCCGAAGGCAGACGCTTAACGCCTGCGCTACCCAGGCGCCCCCATCCCATCGTTCTTATTCTTGCTCTCTACAGGCTCACGCGTGTGTGTGTGCGCACACACACACACACACACTACGATTAGTCTTTTTCTGAGCCATTTGAAAACAAGCCCCACACCCAAACTCCCCAACTTCTCTTCTATGTGCCTCCCCCAAACAAGGACCTCTTTCTATACAACCACAGCACAGCTTTCCCAATCATGGGATCACCATGGACATGCCCTATCCTCCACTCCACAGACTCCTCTCAGATCTCTCTACTGTCCCGGTGACCTCTGTTCTTCCTCGCTGGTCCAAGATCCCGTCCAGGAACATGGATTTTATGTAGTCGTTGTCTTATTGTTCTGTTTTGATCTGTCTCTCCTTGTTTCTCATGCCTTTATCTGTTTCCAAGTATGGGCTTTTCGTTGTGTAGGATAACCTCAGTCTGGGTCTTGTCCAGTGTTTCTTTGTGACCCGACTCAGGCCATCCATTCTTGGCAGGGAGACCCCCCGGATGGTGCTGTGTTCTCTTGGGGTATCTCATCAGGAGGTACACGGTGTCCACCCACCCCCACCACCTTGACCCTTAATTACCTGGCCAAGTTGGTATCTGCCAGGTCTCTCCGCTGTGAAGTCATCATTTTCGCTGCGTTTAGAGTTAGTATGTTGTGGGGAGGTAGTTCTGAGATTATATCTTGTTCCAACTCCTGCCAAATCGGTTGTAGCTAAGATGATTGCTAAATGGTCATGATCGATGTCCCTAATTCCTTCTGTATTTCAAACAGCTTTATTGCAGTGTAATTCACACATCAAACAATCCATCCGCTCAGCGTGTACAAGTCAATGGTTTTCCGTATAATCACAGGATTGTGCATCCAACAACTCCGTTAACTTTAGAACATTTTCATTGCCCTCAAAGGGAACCCCACACCCCTTAGCTGACACCTCAAGAATCCCCCAACATCTATTGCCCCAAGCACTGATTTACTCTCTGTCTCCATGGATTTGCCTGTTCCAGACATTTTTATATAAATGGAATTGTACAACATGTGGTCCCTTGTGATTGACTTTGCTCATTTGGTAAATGTTTTCCATGTTCATCTGTGTTCTGTAGTTCATTTATCCATTCATATTAAAAAACCTCACCTGTGAGGCCACAAAAAACAGTACGTAGATAAAGCACTAGGTACCATGCTCCCTGCCTGGTAAGTGCAAAATGAGGGACAATGTCATTGTCGCTATGCTTACCGACCTCTCGGTGAAATGCAGAGATGAGGGTGAGGGAAGGTGGACCCCAGGAGGGAGACGGATCTGGAGTTTGTGCACTTAAGAAACTATTCTCAGCTAATAAGGCTAGTCCAGCCCCCAAGGGCTGAGACTCAGGATGTGAGTTTTCTGGAGCTCACCACCAGGCCACCTTCTAATGCAGAACCACACCAGGAAACTGGAAATAAGCCAACAAAACATGAAAAACCTTCCTGTTGTACAAAATACAAGCCCTGAAATGCATGCCTGCTATTCATCAGAAAATGCTTTAGTTTTTCCTATTAAATTATGGTTTTCATAGTACCTCATGGGTGTTGTCTATTTACTTTACTTCAGGCATTTGACTCCATGTAATCTTCTCAACCGTGCCCCAAAGTAAGTGGTGTTTCCATGTCCACCTTCCAGATGAAGAAATTGAGGGACAGGGACGTGAAATAATTTGTCCAGGGTCACAAAGCTAGAGTTTTGACGCTTAGGGACCTGTTGACAGGCTTGGTTATCCAATTTCACAAGCCAACAGAGAGAGCAAAGCAGAAGGAAGGCAAGGTGCTCCCGCAAGCAAAACTGACAGCTCCAGGAGCCTGAGGAGCTATAAAAGACAGACAGGAAACTTCCCAACCATTGTGGCCCCAAGCGGAGCCCACACCGTGGGGAGGAGGAGGCGTGGCCCAGAGCTGCCTTGTCCTTGGGGTCTACAGAGCCGCTCGCACGCATTCGGTTTCATTGGACCCTGAGTCCATAAAGACAGTTTAGTCCAATTTGGTATCTTCTGCTCAAAACAAAGGATGCGTGCAACACAACTGAGGAGGAGAGATTCCGATGTTTGAAAACTTGTTACTTTAAAAGAGTGGAAAAATATCTACTACTTTGAAAGTTAATTTAGGTAAACAACATAACGAGCCAGGTTATGGACAGCCTGATGCAGATAAGGAGATGTCATTCCTGGGCGATGGCCAGCACCAGTTTGGTATTTCGACGTTTTATATAAGGCTCACTTCTTTTTTTTTCTTTAAGATTATTTATGAGAGAGAGGGAGAGAGAGAGAGCCGTGGGAAAGAGGCAGAGGGAGAGGGAGAGAGACGCTCTCTAGCAGACTGTGTGCCGAGCAGGGAGCCTAACAAAGGGCTCAGTCTCAGGACCCATGAGATCATGACCTGGGCCCAAACCAACAGTCAACACTTAACCAACTGAGTCACCCAGGTGGCCCTAAATCTCACTTGTTCAGATTTCATTCAAGTCAAGGGTGACGAACTCATTTTTCGTAAATGTCACTCTGCTTCTCCCTCATTCTTAGCTGTGAATGGTTGCTTTTCTCTTCTCTTCTCTCTCTTCTCTTCTCTTCTCTTCTCTTCTCTTCTCTTCTCTTCTCTTCTCTTCTCTCTCTTCTCTTCTCTTCTCTTCTCTTCTCTTCTCTTCTCTTCTCTCTCTTCTTTCCTCTTCTCTTCTCTTCTCTTCTCTTCTCCTCTCCTCTCCTCTCCTCTCCTCTCCTCTCCTCTCCTCTCCCCTCCCCTCTCCCCTCCCCTCCATTCCCCTCCCCTTCCCTTCCCCTCTCTTTCCCTCTTTTCTTCTCTTTTCTCTCTCTCCCTCCCTCTCTCCTCTCCTTGCTTCTCCATTTGCTGGTGCTGAGGCTGGAGGCAGGCAGATGGAGGCCGGCAGGAGGAGATGGGCAGGAAGTCCCCACGGGATCTGAGCTACATGGCTTTGCAGTGGTGTGAGGTGTTGGTTCCGTCTCACTCTTCCCTCTCTCTGAAGGCAAACCACAGAACCTCTTGGGGGCTCCAGCCCATCAGCTCAGACTCCTGATTCCCCTCCCCCAGATCCGGAGGGGAGGGACCCTCGGGCACCCAGTCCCTCCTGGGCTCTGCCCTGCCCTCCGGCCATCATTTACTGGGGGGGGGGGTCCCGGAGCAGAGCAGGAGCTGTCTGTTTTTGTGTTAATGGTAATTTACAGCCCAGCCTGCCCTCCTGGTCACCTTCCCCTCGGCTCAAGTAGGTGAACACAATGTCTCCCTCTTGGTCGCCGCAGAAAGGGGGCTTTCTCCGAGGGTCCCATGAATTGGCCTCAGCTGCGCCCCTGACAGCCGGGCAGGGGGCGATTAGCCGGCCCGGATGAGAGCCATTAGCCAAATGGAGTGTACCACCTTCACAGCACAAATATTTTCCCCGACCATAATACCCTCTTAAGGAGACCTCAAGTGGCCCGGCCTTGTCACCAGCTCTCCGAGGCACACCACCAATCGTTTTTACTGCTGCTGGCGTTTGCAGGGATGAGAGGGCAAGAGGAAGGCAGGGCCTGAGGGCATCCCAAGAGATCTTGGCCCTTGTGGCCTATTGTACTTTCTCTCGGAGACAAAGAACCCCCAAGCCTTTCTCCGGAGAGTCGCTTAAGCTTCGTCAATAAATCAGAGTCCAGCTCTCGCTATTCAGACTGGGCCGCGAAATCCGGAGGGTCCTGGCCATGGGTTTCCTTTCTGGGGTATGGAGGATAGGAGAGATTTTTAGCCTAACGCATTTTGTTTGAATTCTCCCCCCCCCCACCACCCCTTTTCTTTGTGGCTTTTCTCTTTTCTGTCCTGCTCCGTGTGGAACAGAAGATGCGTTTGTAGGCCTGAATCAGGGGGATTGTTTCCACCATCAGACCATTCACGCCTGCCCCTCCCCTGTTGTAAAACACCAGCCCGGCCAGAGGAACAGCGGCCCCATTGTGCGGAGCCCCATACCACCCAGATTTCACCTCAGCCTGTGCCGAGCCCCTTTTTTGTTCCCAGTCAAAAGAAAGCATTTGCTCAGGGGAGGGGAGCGGTGTTCCTATTGCTTCCACTAACACGGAGGTTAAAGGGAAGATTGATGGGAGAAAGTTCACCTAGAAAACCAGGATAAATTTCTTGCCGGCCAAGGCCAGTTGTTTCATTGTCCTGGGGCCATGTTTTTTGTTAATTATCTCTCACTCTCTCCTTTTATCAAGGAGAAAAGTAGCAAAGCAGGGAGAAAGGAACAGGATATAGGGGTCAGGGGTCCCATTGGGCCACCTAGGTATTCCATTGGGAAGGCTAGGGTGGGTACGGCCCAGGGCGAGTCTTGTGGCTTGGGGGTGGAGAAGACTGGTGACCATCCCAATCATAATGCATTTGATGCTGTCGTTTATGTTGAAAACTTCCCACCGCTCGCCCCTTGCTTCGGCCCCGTGGACCCTCCCTCCAGTTCCCAGAGTCTTTCTCTTCTTTCCAATCCCCTGCTCATTGCCCCCAACTCTCAATCTCTCTCTCTCTCTCTCTCTCTCACACACACACACACACACACACACACACACACACACACACACACCCTTTTTCCTTTTTTAATTTTAAGCCCCATGAAACTGTAAGGCGGATTTCAGAAAGGAGGGGGAGAAAAAGAAAAAAGAAAAAAACACACCGAGAGAAAGACTAAGAAAGTTGGTCGGAACAAGAACATGTTGTCAAGGAAATAAACCTTGGTGAGGGTAGGCATGAGACCACAGCTGCTGGATTTGGCCAGCTTCAGACGCTGGTGGTAATGACAATGATTCTCAATGGCAGTGCCCCAGCTCGGAACATAAATAGGGCTCAGCCTGAAAGGGGAGGAAATGGAACAAAACATTTCCTTGGGTACCACTGGCAAAGAAATAACATCAATTTCAGTTTGGGGGGAAAAAAACCCAAAGAATCTCCCTGTTTCCCCACATTAGCAAAGGCAAATTCATAACTCGCCAACAAAGTATCTTTGAAATGCAGCTGCACTCCACGGACACACTGCCCCTTTCCACCCAGAGAGACAACCCTGTCTTGACCAGAAAGAAAGGAGAAAGAAAAAAAAGCACACGCTATTGAAAACCCACCAGAGAGGGTGAAGGGAAGAGGGGAGGGGGGGTGCGGGGGGGAAATGCGTGGATCTTGGCAGATGTAAACGATAAGCTTTACCTAGTATAATGCAACCTTCTTTGCCTTTCCAAGAGGAGGCCTGTGATGAATGGCCACACAGATCCTCCGGAGACGGGCCGCACGCAGGCAGCTGTTGGCCAGGAAGGAAGGCCGCTGGGCAGGCCCTGGCTCCCAGGTACCGGGCTGTCGGCTCCCAGCGCCTCCGAGGACCCAGCAGCTGCTGCCCCCCGGGGGGGAAGAGGGGTTCTGGGACTGGCTCCTGCCAGGAGGCTGGGGCCTGAGCCAGGGCCCCAGTGGCCCAGGGATGGGTCTGTATGACAGCACTTTGGGATGCAGTACAAAGCTGGAATTCTGGTGTGTGATTCCCTCCCCAACCCCCCCCCAACCACCCCCCCCCCCCAAGTATGAATACAAGATTAGACGTGATTAAGATTTTTTGTTTAGAATGACAAAAGAAATCACGACAAACTACACAAGCCAAAGGCTGATGTATACCATAAGCATCACAAAATTCAGAAATAGAATATGATCTGTCTCTCTCTATACATCATATATATTATATATATAAAATAGATATATATTTCTTCTTTAAAAAATGGACTGCCGGACACATCACGATGACGTGTCTCCACCGACTGCTTCTCGGTCTACACATTTCAACCCTTGTTTCTCCTCCACCACCCACCCAATTCAGGGGCTGAGCACCAAACGATGTATCTATATCGCCTTATGATTTCTGCCCTGCAAATCTGGTGACCTCTTGCCCCGTGTTGGGGGACTTTACACAGCGTGCAGCAGGGGTGTCCCAGAAGCCATGTTTACACCCTGGTGACTAGTGGCAACTTCACTCTAGAGAAGTGGCTGCAAAGCACACGAGTAAATCCCTCTAGACTAAACTTACCCCCTGCGCTGCTTAAACTGCCTTTAGCTGCATCCTCAAATGCTCTGGGCCACTCCAACACCCCCAGACACAGGGAACGTGGAAAAGGAGCAGGAAGCGTGGAGACAGTGGTCTTAGTCGATTGTGGCTGAAACATCTAACAGGTGCACATGAAAACACATGACCTTGTGAACAAGTTAATAAGACCCTTCCCAAGCTTTGGAAGGGATGGTGCAAATGAAGGTCCTTTATGCTTAAGTTTTATTAGCTTCACCATAAAGCAGCCTGTGCCCACATGGGTTATTTGGGCAACGACAATATCTGTAGAGCTGGGTCCTGATCATTCGCACGGTACACCTCATCCGTGAAGACTTCCCTGATATCCCCAAGGAGAAACCCCTGGATCTCTAGGTCACTTTTAATCTTCTTCACAGCTCATCCTTACTGGGACCCCAGGGACCATAAGTTGCTGCAAGATGGACTGTATCTTATACTTAAATTTGGGCCAAAGCATTTCGTAGAAACTCATATGGTCCACACAACCACCCCACAAGGCAGACTCATTATGGATGAGGAAACAAAGGTCTCAGAGAAGCGGGGTGACTTGTCCCATGTTCCATAGCTATGAGGAGACCGGACTTGGGGTGTGAACCCAGGTCTGCCTGGCTGGGAAGACCACACAGAAGCAAATTAGTACACAGTGGGGTGAACATTCAGCTGATGCATGTGCATGTGCTAAGGATAGAGGAAGGAATGGTTGTTTCTGCTGGAGGGGGATGGGAAGAGCAGATTTTGGGGGGTGGGGGAGCTTCTTTTCTCCTTCAGCCTTCCCCTTACCCAGGGCCATAGCTTCGGGGCTGGATGATTCTCCAGCCAACTGTACATGTCAGCCTCACATGTACTCCAACACAGTCTGGAGAAGAACCACTTGGAAACTTAGTCTTGCTTGCCAAGGTGGTGATCTCTACAGGCCAGGCTCTTCTGCGTTCATTTTTCCTGGATTTTATTATTCAAGGTAACAAGAAGTGGGAGAGGGCTGGGAATGAAAAAGTTTTGTGGGGAGAGAGAGAAAGAGAGAGAGAGAGAGATGGGTTGGGGGAGAAGGGAAATCATCGGGCTGCCATGTTCTGAATTGGCCACTGACACAGATGGATCTTCTCCTTGGAGATGAACAAGCGATTTACCAGCCCGTGGGCTCTCACTCACACAATTCCTCACTCTAAATGAAGGGTCCACTCTGGCAAATTACCATGCCTTTCTCTCATTCATCCTTCTCCATACTTGACCTTCCCACTCTTCCACTAACTCAGCCCTGGTGTGCCTGGAAAGACAAAACCCCCAAGCAGGGCTGGAGGACACCAGCTGGATCCCAAACTTTCCCCAGCTGTGGGTCAGCATCAATGACATAACCTGGCCGCATGCAAGACTGTGGCAATTTACAGCCACGTGGAAATCAGCAGTGTCCCGGTCCAGGCATGAGAGCTCATGCTGATCTATCTGCCCTTGGATCTAATGCGGAATGAGTGCACCTCCCCATTCTGCTGACTACAGGCTCCATTCCAGCTCTTTTCTTCCTCCTGGGAGGCTATGATGGGAGGTGGGGATGGATGTAACTGACTAATGTTAGCTGAGCTAAGCCCCCGTGCTTACTGGTTTACACTTTTCCATGATCAATATGGGTGGGGCCTTAAACTATTGAATCTGCATGTTCTCGCTTCTCATGCCGTCCCAGCTACAAACACCAAATTTCTGTGACATGGTGGGGCTGAGGCGAGAAGGGATGCCCACCCCGCTGAAGCAGATTCATTCCCCAAATAACAACGGATATGCTTCCGTGACCTGGTACATTTTTTTAGACCCTCCATTCCATGTACTAAGCGGTCTATAAACTGAATGCATTCGACTCCGTCACGGATTTTAGTAGTATGTCTACTCTGTATGAGCCACTGTGTCACAGAAATCCTAGGGCATATTTTTAAGAAGGAATGACATCGAGTTGGGTTGGTCACAAGGAACTCGAGGATATTCGGGGATTTTTCTTTGAACCCTGCCAAAGCGCTCGGACACAGATGAGTCACTCGTTTCTATGTGTGCATGGTATTTCCATAAACCAGAGCCAGGCCTAATGCAAAATTTATAACAGATGAGAGACTCTTGCCTTTGTCATTTTGCTTACCCTCCTTTATCTTTTTCTCTCTCTATTCAAGTTAGCTCGAGACATGAGAAAAACAGAAAAGCCACTGGGAAATAATCGGAAGACTTCCCAAGAGGTCACATAGAGTAAAATCTGCTGCTCGAAATCAGAGCTCGGGGCGTTGATAAAATAAGTGAACATTCTTGTCCTTTAGTCTTAAAGTTTAGGGCTTTGTGAGTGTGTGGGTGTATTTATAAAGTGCAAGCAAAGTTATCTGACTCTGGTGTGCCGGTGCTATGCTAGCTGCTCAGGACCAATTTCTTTGTTGTCAGTCGCGAAGCTTAGCCTTGCTCACAGATATTCAATATACAAAGGCATTTAGCACCAAGCAAGTCTTTGATTCTGCCTTTTTTCTCTGTTTTCTTTTCCTCTCTGTCATGTCCTCAGCATTATTAAGCAATCAGTGACTGGCCTAGCTACTTAGGGCTCTACTCCCGTGGGTATATTATTTAATCTCAATCAATTGAGACTGAAGAAATAAAAATACAGGAAAATCCTATAACTCACTGCTGATGAGACCATGGGGGAAGCAGATATTTCATTCTTTCAGAAGTGGTACAATGCCTTTTGAGGGCAGTTGGCAATCAATGCAGGTCAAAGGTCATCAAAATGCTTGTACTCTCTGACCCGGTAATCTCATTCTTTGGAATTTATTTCAAGGAAGTAATTTAAAACAAGAAATGGTGTAGGTATGGACATATTTATAGCAGTGTTATTTATGGTCGTGAAAAACTGCAAATAACCTGAAGGTTTAGCAAACGGGCAGCGGATAAACAGATCATGAAATGTTGATCTCATGGAATATTACCTATTTGCCAAAGATGGCGAAGTTGGTAAGCAATTAGGAACATGGAAAAGCATACAACGTCATGGCCATAGGATTGTCAGCCTGATGTTAAAGCGTTCCGTAGGTAAATAGAAATCTGATGGGAATGCAGAGAAGTAAAAGCGGTTGGTTAGCAGGATAGCAGAAATGTGGGCAAAATTCGTGTAAATCGGACACGGCCATTTTTTAGGTGTGAACTGTTGCTAAGGACAAATGACAGCTTTAACTTGGGAAGCACGTCTACAGCCCTCCTCCGGTGTTCAGAATTTCTGCCTGTTCACTCATCTGTTTATCTCCATCTTTCTCCCTCACCAAGTAACTTGGGTTGCTATTTTTCAATGAAATAATTATTTTAATAATGATTTTAGTAAGGAGACTCCAATCAGAAGAACATACGGGTGAAAACCTGTGTAAAAATAACTCCTCTCGATATTGAAGGGCCATAAACTCAGGGCACGTGAGTGAAAAGCCATCCCCCTGCAGTCCTGCTTCTAAATGCAGACAGGCGACGCATCCCGGCCACCGGGCATCTATCACTTCCCCGACTGGCTTGCTTGACCCAGGAGAGGGGCTCTGGGTTTCCACTTTGAATATCCCCAAATCAGCTTTCTGGGAGATCAAGAAGAACCAGCTCTTAGAATTAGAACCAACAAAACCCATCAAAATATTCTTCTCTCTTCTTTCCTCCGCACATCGAATGGGAATGTGTTCAGTCTGTGTGTGAACGACTCCCACTGCTCTCAAAATTAATATTTGAGTCGTTCACAGAGGACAGGACTGGGCCTTGTACGTGGCAGGGCAGGACACTGAGCGGCTTTATATCACAGACAATACCGAGCTGTGTAGAGAAAGAAAAGGCGACGCATGTTGGTGGGATACTGCTTCTTGCCCCCAAACTGATTGGCCACCTTTATCCTTTGGCTCTGTGCAAGGAACCGTTTGGCTCCCAGACTCAGGGTCTGTTCTCGAGAGTTCTTCATCAATCACGCATTCTGTTTGCCCCACACTGGCTGATTGGATCCAGCCCACCAGCTGCTGTGGCGATGTCTGTGTGGGTGCCTGCAAAGTGGGGGGCACAGATGTGTGCGTGGTGGGGGGTGGGGCAAGATGCTACCGGGAGTTCTAACAGTGTGCCTCCACCCAGCCCGTCTGCCGAGAAAAACTTACCCAAATTTGCTCCCATAAGTAACGAGGGCCCCCTTTTTGGTCAGTGGCCTCTGCGGGGTACCCAGAATAAGACTGGTTAACTGGCATGATAAAACAAAAGAGGTTTCATGTTAATTACGTTGCTAAATTGCCGATTTACTTATTTCCTACGGGGCCAAAATTTGCTTTAAAACTGAGTTTTGAGCAAAAATTACTTTTTAAAGTTTGTACATGTCCCTGACTTCCTAAACAGAGCTTTATAAACACAGATTCAACTTTCCCTGATGCTTTTCATTAGAATTTTAAACTTACTTGTTCATATGTGAATAGCCTGATTTTTGTTCTATGGAATAATTTTTTTTTTCTGTTTTATACTGCCCTCTCTCATTATCACCTATTTCTTCTGGACTTACCTTTTATATTTTCAGAAGAAAAATCCTGCCTTTTATTTGCTCAAAAGCAGCAATGTTTATTGAACCCGTAAGTCAAAGACTTAGGTACAACGGGAGCTCTTACCATAAAGACAATGTGCAGGAGTTGAGTATCTACTTTAACTCCCCGGGATGGATTGGCTGGGAGGTCATAGCTGGACCCCATTGCTCAGATCCTTGGAGGCCATGAAAGCCAGCTACAGGTTAGCCAGCAACACTGTTCGATACTCCTGTCTGCACTGCCTTCCGGGATGCATGTTTTGTTTCTGAGCAGAGAAATGCATGCATGATATGTGGTAAAGCTGGTCTGGTATACATAAAAGGCAGATATTACAGAGCGAGACCATAACGAGGTTTTAGCAAGATAATGATGTATATAGGATTTCTGTATTGCTACCTTCTGTACAAATATCTATTAATTTTCCTAGATTGGGGCTTTCTGTCCCTCTTCCCCTTCTTCCTTCTCCACCTGGTCATCAGATTCTAGCTGGGTACCCCTCGTAAATAAGGATATGACCACAGACACAGACCTGTAAGATTCGATTCTGAGGCTAAACAGACACTGATATTCTCCTTTTGTAGACAGGAGAGAAGGATACCTCTGAAAGAACTTGAGAAAGATGATTATGTTGTCACCAAATAGAAAGAAAAATCAGGGAGGATGAAGGAAGAGCATCTTTCCTATTTCCTTCTCTCCTTATGTGGACCTCAGACAAGAAGCCTCCCAGGGCCGGTACCATCAACCACCAGTTGAATATTCCCTGGGGAACTGGGTCCCGTCTTTTCCCCATTTGGTTTAATTTTCCTCATCCTTTATTTCTAATTTGAGTCCATTGAAAATACACTTATTTTTAAAAAGAAAACCAAAAAAAGAAAAAAAAAGAAAAGGAGAAAAATATATTTAGGTAGTGGAAATCACTAACTGCCTTTTTCTTTTCCTTTTTATTTGAGACCTATTTTACAATGAAATCTTCAGGACTATCTGCGGACTTCAGTATCTGTGGCTGTCAAAGAGCGGCAGCAATGTCGGCTTTGAACAGCGTTCATTTTGTTACTTAGACCCACATCGTTCTCTCCAGCAATTATGTGTTATTCCTGAATCACACGGAACGTGGCTGTGATTCTGGGGAGATCGCTGGGTCAGGCTATGACAGGAAACAGGGTCCCACTCCTGGGTCTGGAGACCCCAGGGCTCCGTGTCCAGCTGTCTGACAGCTGGTGGAGGAAATCAGGAGGTCTGCCAGCCTTGTCCTGGAATACTGGGTTTCCGGCAGGGGGCTGGTGGGGGCTGGAGGGCTTTGAGGCTCCTGAGCCCTCCACAAACTCCAGGGTCCTTTACTGATGTCTTCCTGACATTTAGCTGAGGTTAAACTGTTGCTTTGGAGGGCAAAAAGTACTGTAGTGAATGTTCCAGCAGAACTACAAAATTTGCCTCTTCTCAAAGTATTTGATAATCACAAAAGGGAAAATAGTAAACGTACAGTGAACAGGCTGGCAGATATCACCTTGGCCAAGTGACAGGGTGCCCTGAGGACACATCAATCCACTCGAGGTTTCCTTCCCTATAGTGCACTGTCCCAGTCTAAACATGAGAACACATCACATAAACCCCAATGGAGACATGCTATGGATCGGATATTTTTAAATCCCCGCCTCCCACCACCAAACTCATATGTTGAAGCCCCAGCTCCAGGTGTGATGGTATTAGGAGGTGGGATCTCTGGGAGGTATTTGGTCATGAAGGTGGAACCCTCAAGAATGGGATCAGTGCCCTTAGAAGAAACAGGAGAGAGATGATCTCTCTCTCCACATGAGAAAGAACAGTAAGGCAGTGTCTGGAAAGCAAGTAGAGGGTCCTGGCCAACAACTTCCAGCCTCTCGAACTGGGAGAAATAAATGTTTGTTGTTGAAGTCACTCATCTATGGAACTCTGTTACAACAGTCCAAGCAGAGTCAGGGAACATTCTACAAAATAACGGACCAGTACTCTTCAAGATGTCAAGGTCAGGAAATCAAGGAAAGACTGTGGAACTGTCGTAGATTGGAGGAGGCTAACAAGACAGGAGGGACTAAATGAGACATGGTCTCGTGGGTTGGACCCTAGAACAGAAAAAAAAAAAAGGGCACTAGTGGAAAGCTGATGACGTGTGCATAACTTCTGTGCTTTGGTGAATTGGATCCCACTGAGGTTATTTTCTCACTTCTGATAAACGCTTCCTGCTTACGTAAGATGTGAACAAAGGGGAAACTGAGTGAAGGGCATCCAGGAGCGCTCTGCACAGTTTTTGCAACTCTTGTGTTAAGTATAAAATTATGAAAGATAAAAAAAAAAAGTGCTGCTGTGATTCATAATGGCCAAGGGCAACTGGAGATGTCTATCAGCATTTTGCGGAGCAAGTAAACAAAACGACCCTGAGCTTCTAAGAAAGAAAATTGCTTCTTTTAGGAAGGAGCTGCCAAGAAACCTTCACGAATATTAGGCAGGCTTAGCGCCCTCGATGTGGGAAAGAAATCAGTAAATTATCCAGGCCGCTAAGGAGATTATCGATGGTTTTTACTCCACGATCCTGTTTACATCTCCCCGCTCATTAGAAGTAATGAGGATGTGCAGGTTGAGACTCAATCTTAATTCAGTGTTCCCGTTTTGTTTACCGTCCTGTAAAACTTCCAAAAGCTTGGCTTTACCTTTAATTCAATAGCAAGAACCAAATTGAAGTAATCAAATCAAGCTACTGTTATTATGTAAAGCTATTTTCTTGGACCCCTGCTTTGAGTAAATGATTCCTATTAACATGCAGATTTGCTGGGGATTACCAGAAAGTCTCTCAAAATAATCAGCAGAAGATGCCTTTCTAAAGAATACTTTTCTCTCTGATTCGGCCCAGGATTCAGTCCATAAATCTCTTCCGTCTTCTACTGAGGGACAATTCGGGACAGCTCCGTGACCAGGGTGGGAAAACGAGCACTCCTAACATAGAGTTGATTGAAACTGAAAATACAGACCCAGCGTCCACTGTGTCTTCTGCTGATTCTAAACTCTGTCACAGTCCATCAGAGGAAGGGAATGCATGGGGTGCCAGGGCACGTGAGTGTGTGTGTGTGTGTGTGTGTGTGTGTGTGTAGACAGGAGGAAGGTGTGAAGTCTCTGTTACAGTTTTATTTGGCTGCGCCAGGAGCAGAGTCTCATGTGACAGAGTGAGAGGCAGGAAGCACCGCCTGGCAGGAGAGAAAGGGCAAATCCATGTAAGAGTGAATTCATGGAAGGATGACTATTGCAAACTAAGAATATTCCTAACTTCCTTAAAAAGTAAATACACACACACATATTTACTTCTGCATATACCTGTGTATATAGTCTGCACTTTACTTATTTGTAGTAGGAAAAATCAGAAGCAATGTCAATGCCAAGGGGAAGCAGAATATGCCCCCCCAAAATACCGCTGTCAGAGTTCAGGACACGCTGCCCCAACATATGCCA
This sequence comes from Ailuropoda melanoleuca, assembly GCF_002007445.2. Lineage (NCBI taxonomy): Eukaryota > Metazoa > Chordata > Mammalia > Carnivora > Ursidae > Ailuropoda > Ailuropoda melanoleuca. Next base: position 11,446,228 of record NC_048218.1, read on the forward strand.
CTTTGGTACATTGGTTACTTTGAGCTGAAGGCACGGGAAAACAGCAGGTGCAGGAGAGATGCTCTGATCTCCCTCATCTGCCTGAAGACAGCTCCTCCGAAGGACCTCGGGGTCGTCATCAATCCCCTCCTGGGAGTGTCTTCAGCAGGGAAAGATGGACTCTCATCACAGGAGACGAGACTAGAAGCGGGCACTGCACCCAGACACACTCTGTCCGGAACTGTCGACCTCCCATTTAGTCTTCTGAGGGCCCCTTCTGCTTTCCTAAAAAACATTTGCTGTCCCCCAAGAGACCCACATCCCCTCCCCTTCCCCTATGAAGATGGCATTTAATCCTGACTTCTAAGCCACAGGAAGTTACTCATAGCTCCCTGGATATCTCCCACCTATACACGAGGTAGATGTGTTAATAAACTTCTGTTTGGCTCAGCTATAAAAAAGGATGCGATCTTGCCATTTGCGACAACGTGGATGGACCTGCAAGGTATTGTGCTAAGGGAAGTAAGTCCGACAGAGAAAGACAAATACCATACGATTTCACTTACATGTGGAATCTAAAAAACAAAACAAATGAGGAAACGAACAAGGACCCATAAACAGAGAACAAACTGCTGGTTGCCAGAGGGGAGGGGGTGGGGGTGGGCAAAATGGGTGAAGGGGGGTGGGAGGTACAGGTTTCCAGTTTCAGAATGAATAAGTCATGGGGATAAAAGGCACAGCATAGGGAATATAGTCAGTGGCATTGCAATAGCATCGTATGGTGACAGATGGCAGCTACCCTTGCGGCGAGCACAGCACAACTCTAGACTTGTTGTACCTGAAACTAATGGAACATTTTGTGTCAACCAGACTTCAATAGAAACAAAGCAAAGCAAATTACATGGTCATAAACAAACAAAACAATTTGTTTTCCTCTTGTTAATCTTTTATTACAGGGGTCTCAGCTAAGAACCCAGAAGGGTAGAGGGACAATTAATTTTCCTCCCCTATGATGCCTATCCATAGGGAAATGGCCAAATGATAGTACATCCACTCAATGAGACATTATGCTCCCCTTAAAGTAATTATTACGAAGCTACCTGGCAATGTTCAGGGGGAAAGTAGATCACAAATCACTAGGCAGATTATACTTATAATTGCAAAAATACAAATGTTTCTGGGCAAACAAGTGAGAGGGAGTACAGAGACAGTAAGATCTGTTTAAGTCGCACCATTGTGGGCAATTTCTGCCCCTCTGTTTTTCAGCTTTTTAATAGTGATTTTTTAAAGGTTTTTTTTTCAAAAGTGAAAAGGTGTTAAATAAAAAATAACACTGGAAATAAGAATTTAGTGGCTGCTGTCAACAAGATATCCCTTTTTTTTTTTTTTGAAGATTTTATTTATTTACTTGAGAGAGAGTGAGAGATAGAGAGAGGGCACAGAGGGAGAGCGAGAAGCAGACGCCTTGCCGAGTGGAGAGCCCAATGCGTGGGCTAGATCCCAGGACCCTGGGATTATGACCTGAACTGAAGGCAGACACTTAACTGACTGAGCTGGCCAGGTGCCCCAGGACATCCCAACTTCTCACGGCTCTCCCTCCTATGCCTGGGTCCTCACCCCATCTACAGGTGAGCCTGTGATCCTTCCAGAGATTCCCAGTTTCTTCCCAGGCAGGAGGTTGGCTGCAGCACGTGGATGTTGTCTTGCTGAGACTGAGTGGAGCTGAGATCCAAACCCCTTTCTCAGGCCAAGGATTTGATTCCAAGTTTTGGAAGGATATTTTTCCCCTGAACCTTTTAGGGATTTGCTTTCAGTAATTGCTACGGTGACATAAATATTTGGGGCCCATTTTATTTACAAAGCAGACTTTATAACAGGCAAATTCTGGCATTGACCTGTTTTGAATAGTAAGTGATAAGTTTTAATACAAAGCTCATAAACGAGACGTGATATTATACATTTCATTCCCGTAGCTATTAATTATAACTGATGCTCTACTATTCTCCCTGTGAGTGGTTTCTATCCTATCTTCCTTGATGAATGCATGTGCTGGAGATTTAGAAGCAGAGTGTTGGATGCAAATTCAGACGGGCTGCATGTTAAACATGTATGTATTATCACCCCCACCAAGAAAGCAGAATCACCAAGAAAATGGACTTTCGTAGTTAAGTGTTGGAGTCACTTAGCAATTCTATCTTTGCAAACATTCTTTTTAAAAAGCAGTGAACAGGAGCTCCTGGGGGGCTCAGTCAGTTAAGCGTCTGCCTTCTGCTCAGGTCATGATCTCAGGGTCCTGGGATGGAGCCCCGCTTCTGGCTCCCTGCTCAGCAGGAGTCTGCTTCTCCCTCTTCCCCTCCCCCTCATCATGCTATCTCTCTCTCTCTCTCAAAAAAATAAATAGTCTTTTTTTTTTTAAAGCAGCAAACAGTATTTAGACAAAGTTAGGGTGGGAGCAAGTAGGAGTCTAGAGAAAATGTTTTCTTCTCAACTCTGCCAAAGTTCTAATCAAACCTATGAAAGCAGTGCACAACTTTTTATTTACTTTACAACAGCAGCAATAGGGTTTGTCTAAGGAAAATCACAAGTTCCCAGATTTGTGATTGAAAGGCTGTCTTAATCCTGAGCACATCCTTCTCTTTCTATCCCTCAGCACAGAGCTCACCAGAGCCAAAGTCTCCAGGACATTCTGAGCCCCTGCGGAAGAGGCTGTAGGTTTGTTCATTTTCTCTACTTCCGCCAGTCCTTGGCTTCTCCCAAGAGGACAGACAACTGGTTTGATGGGAGTCCGTGCCCCACTCTATTCACCTCCCCAAAATTTCAGGCACTGTTTTTAATGGCCTGTGGGGGTAATTGGCACTTGCCGCATTTTTTTTTTTTTAATTTCAGAAGATGTTAGGGAAGAAAGAGAAGAATCTAGAGGCAGTCCACTAGATTATGAAGTCTTTGAGGGCTGGACCAATTTCTATCCATCTCTGTGTCTCCATAGCCCGGCACAGCACCCGATGAAAAGCAACTGTCATAAAACAAAGTCACTTGTGTTTCCTGAATGCTTACTCTGTGCCAAGCACTCTTTACTCATCAACTCATTTAATCCTTGCAGCAATCTGAGAAGTATCTCCTAGGACAATTTTTCTTAAAGAGTTCAGGTAATAGGGCTCAGAGAGGTGAGTAACCTGACCACAGATACATAGCCAGAGCTATAATTCAGGTCTCTAGGTCAGATCTTAACCACTGGGCTGCATGGCTTCAGACCTCACGGGAGGTGCCCTGCATCTGTTGGCTACATGAATAAAAGAATGCCACGGTAGAAGTATTTCTAGCCTATGTTGTGAAAGACACGCAGACTTACCCCATTCTAATCTATACTTCCCTCTTTCCCAGGTGTTAGGACTGGCGCTGGGCTAGGGGGATGCTCAGTGCTCCCTTGGAGCATGTCAAGTGCAATTCAACTGTCATTTATTTATTTATCGCCTGGGTTACTGGGAGGAATGCCAGTGTTACAGGGAATAAGGAAATCTCATTCTGTAAGGAGAGCGGATACTTTATCTGCAAGTTCCTCAAATAGAAGATTCCCCCTGAAGCAGAATCTGGGGGCAGAGAACTTTCTGGAAGTCTGGGTGCAGTTCCTTTGGATTGAGTCTTTCCTCTATAATCTCAAAACTCCAAGTCCCAGTGATGAAAGCAAGACCCAGAGTGATACATTTACGTGTATATATAAACTCAAAGCCAAAACCCAAATAATGCTTTATGTCATTGCTGGATGCACATAGAAGTCCTACAACTGGAGAAAGATAGTGACAAACGCAGTGTATATACCCTCAGAAAGGAGCATGGAGGGCAATGGGGCCGGGGTGGGGGGCAGTGAGAAAAGGGTCTTTCTTTAAAAAAAAAAAAAAAACACTGAAAAAATGTTTTAAAAAATTTAAAAGATACTGAAAACAAATACGAAAATAGGTTAACAATTGCCAATTCTGGATGATTCTATGTAATTCTGTGCATTTTTCTGTGTCTTTAAAACTTACCAAATAAAAAGAAAAAAGACACAGTGGCCCGATTTACATAATTTCTCTGAGTGAACAAAAGGACACAGGGCAGTTTCTAGCAGCTGGTCCTGCACAGCAATCCAATCGGCTCCCTGTGAGTGGTGAGCTTTCATTAACCCTGGCAAACACGAGTCGCATGACTATATGACACGAGCATGTATTCACCAGAGAGGAAAACCCTAGATTTGGAGGGAGGACAGTCCTAGGACAGTGTTTCTCAAACTTCTTGCGTCTAGGGTAAGAAATAATTTTGTATCATGATCCTGCGTGGGCCTGTGGGCACACATACACAGAAACTCCTGAAATAAAATTTCATCGAACTCATCCCGGCTCCAGATGGTGCATTCTGATAGTTCTATGTCTTAAATGGTAGTGGAGACCCATTACATTGATTTCAGGATCTATGAATGGTTGCTGACTCTCTGTTTGCAAAGTACCCAAGGGATGATCTTCAAGGGTCCTGGGAGGTCAAATGCTCTGTGCCTCCTTTCAGACAGTTTGGTCTCCTCACCCCTCTTATCCTTGCCTAAAGCTGACTTACCTGTTCTTCAGGCTTCTGGTCAAATCTCCCGTCTTCCAAAAAGACTCCCTAATGCTGTAAGGCAAAATGACTTTCTCCCTCTGCTAGGCTTCCATTCACTTTGTGCTCTGAATGACATTTTCCCCCCACATTTCCTCATTCATCCAACAAGTTTTTTTTTTTTTTTTTTGACATCTACTGTGTGCTAGGCACTGTCCTAGGCACTGAGATGATAGTGGTAAACAAAACAAACGAAGCTTTGCTCTCATGGCCCTTCCAAAAGACCTGGAGGAGACATAGAACAAAGAAATAGTTATGTGGTCAATATCAGATGGCGATAGAGGCTGGCAAGCTTTACAAACCGCTGGATATAAAAGCTGGTTTCTACCTCGTCATATAGCCAGAGCTCCAATTAGCAGCTTACTTGCTCCCCCTCTTTTTTTTTAAGATTTTATTTTTGTTTATTTGACAGAGAAAGAGAGTGAGCACAAGCAGAGGGAGCAGCAGGCAGAGGGACAGGGAGAAGCAGACTCCCCACCGAGCAGGGAGCCCAATGCAGGGCTTGATCCCAGGACCCCGGGATCATGACCTGAGCCAAAGGCAGACGCTTAACAACTGAGCCACCCAGGTGCCCCATTGCTCTCCCTCTTAAGTACAGATTGGTCTGCCAAAATTCATTGAGCATCTGAGGAAAACTCCAATGGAAAAGATGAAGACAAAAAGAGCAAAGATGAGCCCAGAAGAAATAGAGACAATTCAGTAAACATTTGCACAAGGATACACTAAAAAAAAAAAATGAGTTTCTCCGCAATATAAAAGAAGATATTCATTCATGAAACAAGAACAGGAAGATATAAAAATGGATCAGTCAGAGAACCAGAAATCTTGAAAACTAAAATAGCACAACTGAGTTAAGAAATAAAACAGAGTGTTGGAAAATATAATCAAGGAAATCTCCTAGAAACACATCATACAGCAATATGGAGAGGTAAATTCTAGAAAAGAAGAAAACCAGATAAAATAGTTGAAATTCACTGCATAGGGGAGTGAAAGTAAGATTCTAGAAGTGGAGCAGAAAAATGTGTTTATTCCCAATGTATTTAGGTACTATTTGATTTCCCAATGACAGGATGTATGTTGATAAAAATAAAAGTTATCTTTTTAAAGTGCTGACATATTTTTCAAGACTCTAGAAACACAAGACAAAAAGTTTAATGTACCTTAAGTGATAAATACACTTATTATATATGCTCTGGGGACCTGATATCCATAAATGACACTGAATATTAAAATTCTCATTTTGATCCAGGCTGTTGCGGGCATGGTACAAAATTTTGTGAATTTTCCTAAAAGGCAGGATGTAGTCTAATTGGGTTGGCTGGAGGGTGAGGGAGTAGCTTGCCCTTGGACAATTGTCTGGAAGCTATTCAGGACTCTGAGCTTTTATTTCTCTAATGACCTTTTCAGTCTCCTGCATTCTTCTCCCTGCGGCTGCACAAGACTTGCGAAGCCAAGGCTTTCACACATCCCCTTTAAGAGACAGAAAGATTATACAGCAAAAATACTTTATACCCGAAATAAGCAAATGGCTAGTGGAATAGCTGAGTCCCCAGCTAGTATCAGGACGAAAGGACACGAGTCCAAACTTCTCCATCTTACATCAGAAAATGAGGCAGGCGGGGGGCGGAGGGGGACACCACACACAGAGAGAAGGGAAAGGACAGCATGATTTAGGGGCATTGTTCCTAACACTTACTTCCATTCCTTCTCTCTGGCGAAACGCGAGGCTGGATGAGTCGGTCTCTGGGCTGTCTTGAAGCTCTAAGGATTCTCCAGCAACTTTGCCAGTTTCCCCTGTCACTTTTGATCCTGCCATTGAGACGTGACTCCCCAGCAATTGTGGGCATGGCACGCTGTTCCTTCCTCGGGGTTAATGGCCCATGGTGGCATTCTGGAGATGGCAGTTTGTAATGTAAAGAGGCTGAATTGTTTGTTGAACAGTCAAGTGACAAATTATTTAATTAGCACATATGCCATTTGTCTCCACAGCTGTGATCATTGGTACTAATTGCAAAGCAGTCTTAATTTATTGTAGATATATTGCTCCATGATGCTAATGTGGTCATTATGAGCGGCCATTATGCCCCGGTATCATGTTTGGAAATGAGAGCAATCCCTCCACATGGGGAAAAGCATACTTTCGGCATCCGCCAATATGTGCAATCATGACTGTCCCCAGTCACAGGAATTGCAAAAGAGCAGCGCTCCTTTGGAAGTGTCCTCAGTAAACTTCTGCAGGTCAGAGCTTGGACCCGGTGAAAGCAGAGAGCCACCAGCTTTCAAGCCCTGCTCCTGCTTCCACCAGCGCACCTGCAGAATAAAGGCAACATAGACCCTGGCACTGACCGTCCACGAGATTTGCCCTCCCTCAACTACCCTCACTCCCAAGGCAAACCTTTTCCCTTCCCCCTGCCCTTAACCAAGAGAGGCTTCCTGGAGCCACATACGGGAAAGTCAAAGCAAGGTGCTTCCCCAGGACAAATCCTGGAGGCCAACTGGGTTTTAGCAGGTTATTAGCAAACACCAATGCACAAAGCTAGCAATCCGGTATACGTCTGTGAACAGGAGTGGGGGCACACTTGCCACGGCAGCCCAAGGATGTGGCAGGAGCGGGGGTGGCAGCGTGGGGAGCAATGGTGGGACCAGGGCAGGTGAAGAGTTGCGCAAAGACCCAGTGGGGGAGGAGGTGGCTTTCTCCCCGCATGTCCCATGAAACACTCTATCTGCCTCCAGTCAAGCCAGTGGGTGTCAGCTCGGGGAGTTTGATTTGGTTTAAAATGTGGTCCAAATGCCATGATGCAAAGCCCCTCAGAGGATAGGCTGTAGGGAGAGGGAGATAAGGACCCAAACTCTGTGGCGTGTCACCCGTGACATCGCCAGGTATAAGCCGGAAGTTAAGAGGAGAGTCCGCACAGCTGGGGCGTGGGAACCACATGTTAACCAGCCAGTTCACGACCTTTCTGGAAAGCAGCTACCCATCTATGTCTTCATTATCCCCTTAACACCATGAGACGTAGGCAGTGGAGGCCAGTTAACCAGGCCAGTTCACGACCTTTCTGGAAAGCAGCTACCCATCTATGTCTTCATTATCCCCTTAACACCCTGAGATGTAGGCAGTGGAGGGGGCCTCCCTGACAAGTCGGGGGGCACTGGGGGTGGCCAGCCCAGGGGGCTTGGTGTTGTGGGAAGAGGCTGCCAGATAAAATAGAGGACACCCAGGTCAATTTGGATTTTAGGTAAATCACATCATTTTTTAGTACTCCTTGTGGACTTGAAATCCAAATTTAAAAGGACATCCTGTATCTTCAGTGGTGAAATCGAGCATTCCCAGGGGAGAGGAAGATGAAGAAGGGGACCAAGGCCAGGACATCTGTATCTAAAATCTTTGGGATGGGGACCCAAGGTGTGTCCAACTAATGCCCGTGCCTGTTTCCAGCCATAAACCACAGGTGAACCCTCCAGCCTGGGGAGGCCCCCGTGAGGCCCCCAGATGCTACCAAGGCCCCAGGAAATGCCTCCCTGTGGAGCGTGGGCCTTTCCTGGTTGGTGCCGGCAGGACCCGGTCTCCCTGGGCACGTTTCCCCAGTCACTATCTTGGATAAAAGGCTTTATTAAATCAGGCAAACGTCAGCCCCACAGCTCAGTGGTAAGTTAACCAGACAACAAGGGGGGACGGATGAAAGTCCCCGCGGTAGCACCGGCATAAAAGGGGGCCTCAGGGGGTGCAGGCCGAGGGAACAGTAGGCAGGCCCCGGCCCTACTTTTCAGGTGGCCGCTGGTCGGAACTCTGTCAGCTGTGCCCGTCCCCCCAGACGGCAAATTAAAAACAGCAAATGTAGCTCTATTCTTGATTTTCTTCCTCCCCACCCCTCCTGCTCCCCCGCTCTACTTTTTTTTTCTTTCTTTTTTCTTTTTCTTGTCAATGTGGAATACAAGGCCACTGCCAAAAACATATCCCACACAATCAAACATCAGATGGTGACTCCTTTCCCACAGCTTGTGTGAGTGAAAACAGTGAAATTATACCCATGTTTCAGCAACAAATCTCCTGGTGTTCCAGCAGAGGCCAGCCCCGCACCCGCTCTTGTTCGCGGCTTTTATTCCTGCGTCCGCAGTGTTTTAGCGCCGGACACCATTCAGCCCGCATTCAGCATTGTATGTCCCTTCACATATGGTTCATCCGCTCCAAATGTGTGCATGTACCCAGAAAATGCAGCTTTTCATTATGTATTCTCTATGTAACAGAAAAGATTAAGATATAAGCCTGGTGAATGCGGCAGGAATTAGTTGGACAGATGAATAAGGGAAAAATGAATCTGGAATGATGGTGGATTTGGTCTAATGATTGTGGGAGGGCGTTAAGAACTTGCTGGTAGGTTTCAGCCCTTTTAATCCCAGGCTGTGTGTGTATTTTGGCAGGAGAAATGCTCCTTCAGAACTCCGTCTGGAAGGGTACAGTAAAAGACACAGGCGCGCACACACATAGACACTCGCACAACGACCCCTCAATCTGATGCAGACCAGAGCCTTCCAGGACGCTGGCTCCCCAGGCCTCAGCGTCTCCCACCTTTCTGCTGACGCTCCAGGGATGCACCTTGCAACGTCCCGCTTTTAAAACAAAATAAAAATGGGGAGACTCCACGCCATTGAGGATGCCTGCCCTTTGTATTTCATTCCGTTTTATTCGTCCGGACTTCACTATAAAGTATCCAGGCCTAGAAGGGCAAACTCTCGAAAAAAGATTTGATTCTGAGCGGTCAACAAAAGCTAAAAATGTGTTAAATGCTTTTTCACGCCGGCGCCCACATTAGAAAAAGGAAGGGGGGGGGGAAGAAAAAGCTGTGGTCATTTAAAATGCATAAACTCGGTGCCCTTCGAGACAAAAACTCTGTTTGGTTACAAGTGTGGGTTGACACAGTTGTTTTCGACGGGCATTTGCAAAAGGTGTGTGTGTTCAATATCTTTTGTTTTATGGCTTCATAGGAAGCCAGAAGAGAGGAAGAGAGAAAATGGGAGATCTAGGCTTACTTGCTTCCTACAACAGTTTCCAGGGAAAGATTTCTTTTGCAGCTAATTTTGATTGAAAATCAAAATTTGCATCACAATAGAGATATTTCAAAAGTGTAAATACAAAAGCCTACAACTTCAGAGACCTCTTGGTCGGAGGTGCTGGATCTAGACATCATCTCATAAAGGCTTTGGGAAGGGGCTGTTTTCAGAGCCATAGCACAGGAGGCTCTGTTCACTGCCGATTGCAAAATTCACACGGTGGACTCTTCTAGAAACACGTATGTGGCTATTTCATGCCCAGGGAGGCGTGTATCGACACTTCAGCTTTTAAGGAAACTGTTTACATAATTCAACTCACAGGTTTTATGATGGGTGGAAAGGGAGCATAGTCATCAGACGGTTTGACTAAACTGCATTGGAAATAAACCTTTTAGAGATTAACAAAATCGGACAAATGCTACCTCCTTGCGTTGTTGCACGTTTTATATATTTTGGTATTCCCTTGCATAATGGTGGTCCAAAAATTAGACAAATTCCTTTATTTGAGTAAAAAAATTGCATATTTCGAAGCCACACCCTCTCTGAGTAGTTGTATCAATATTTTCCTCTTTCGGGGGCGCCTGGGTGGCACAGCGGTTAAGCGTCTGCCTTCGGCTCAGGGCGTGATCCCGGCGTTATGGGATCGAGCCCCACATGGAGCCTGCTTCTTCCTCTCCCACTCCCCCTGCTTGTGTTCCCTCTCTCGCTGGCTGTCTCTATCTCTGTCTAATAAATAAATAATAAATAAATAAAATCTTTTAAAAAAATATTTTCCTCTTTCAACTTAAATGAATTCATTTTCAGTTTTTACTCACGATGTGATCAATATTTTGGTGATTTTGCTGTCAGGTTGATATTATTCTCGTAGAAGTGTTAACAGCCTCAAAGTTTCTTTTCCATAACTAAAAATGCGAGATTTTTCTAAGGTCTCCCCATTCCTACCATCTTGTCACACACGCGAGCACACGTGACAATTATTAATGCAAATCAAAAAATTTTTGTTTGGAGACTCCAAATTCTGTTTTTCTTCATCCATCCCAGGATTTTGGGTGTGTGGAAGAAAAAAGTGTCAATTAAAACATCGTTGGGTTTTTATACCAGTTTTTACACAAGTGGGTGTCTTCTGTAGTGTGGGCGTGTGTCTTGTCTTCTTATTTTATGTTAAGACTTGACACATCAGTGCCATTTTCTTCCTTGGCTCTTGGTTGGAAAGTAAGGGCCTCAGGTTCTGAGAATTCCAGTACAGGCTGGGTTGCACTGAGCAGAGGTGTCTATCCCCGTGTCCTGGTGCAGTTGTTTATTTTCAGACAATTCCCGGGGTATCCTTTTCTCTCGGGTCCCTCGCAAGCAGCACAGTGAGGCATAAAATCTCTCCTTCAGCCTAGATAATCTGGTATAATTTTCCACCACGCTTTTCCTTTTTTCGCAATGGGAGTTGTGTTTCCATTTCAAACAGTTTCCATCTCAATCATAAGCACACGCAATCTCTCTCTTTTATCCCGGAAAATTTAATTGCGTTTTAGAATCTCAATAAACAGGAGGGTATCGCAATAAACAATCTGGAAAAGTAACTTTGGCACAAAACTTAGATCATAATTTGCCTGATGGAACAAAACGGCCATGTCTTCTGTATTGTCCTCCTTTATATTTGGGGTTATTACCGGTGTCCTGGCTTCTAAAGTGTCTTTCTGTGCTAAATACAGGGCTGGACCGTGGAAAATCAAAAAACAAACTGGCATTTGGAAGGGCAATAACTTTTCCCGGAGAAGGGAGGAATCTACCGTTTGCCTATTATTTTGGACTTACTTCTGGTTCTTTACAGCTTCCAAGGTAACAAATGAAGACGGGTGGCCCACCTTCTGTCTTGCAGCTGAAGAAAGTGACAGAAGACTTCTCTCCAGGAATTAGAAAAGGAAACCTGTTTGCTTTTAAGGTTTCGAAGTCCTCCCATAGAGATGAAAGGGAAATTAAAGTGAGTTACCTCTGTGGGATCGCCAAAGTAAAAACGGGTCGCTTTATCCAGGCTCTTCAGAGCTCTTTAAGATGTGAAGGTTTGGAATGAAATCCCTATAATACTTTCATTCACCAAGTCAAGATTAATAGCACTGGTGTTGCGTCCTTGGAGGGGGGCCTCCAGAAGGCATTTGGAAATTGAGATTGTCTTGCTTTGAAGCCCTTCCTCCGCAACATCAGAAAAATGGATTTGATTTTATTCCCCAATAAAGATTCCTTTGGCATCTGATTTAAATTCATTAAATCTTGTCACCCATACAGCCGCGTTTTTCCACATCTGATTTGTACATCTCGAATTTTCCTGGCTCTCAGTCTTGCTCGGCTGCCCCGTGCAACTTGTAAAAATAGTCACGGGTGGGTGATGTCTGGTCCTCGCTTCTTCGACACCTTAGATGAAAGCCTGGGCTTTGTCTTTCCACGCTGCCCCCGCTCCCCTGCTCCCCTCACCTTGTCCCAGGGTTTCCCTAACAGTATTGGAGATCGCTGTATGTGGAACCAGATACCATCTAAGTTTGCTTTTCTTCTCGCATATATTTTCAAATAAGATCAGAGAGAAATCCCTTGGGATCCAAGTGGATTTACTATCACGTTATTAGCACCAATGTGATTTTATTTGCTTTCTGTATCACCCTAGAGAACAGAATGAAGTAAAAAGTCAGATAGAACCGGAACCACGGCTGAGGGAAGACAGTGGCTCTGGGCAAGTAGAGGCATGAACTGTGCACTGCGTGGTGATTGCAAAACCCAGGCTATTGTATCCAGCGTGATGCTCTCTCTAGGAAAGATGCCTGGGAAACTCCCCAGTAAAATTTCCGACTTTTGTCTTCCTTTTGCTGGCTTTCCCTCTCTCTCTGCATCTGAATGTGGTTCGTTTTCAGTGATTGCTTTTTGCACGTTGGGACGACTTCATTTTTCAAAAGCCAAAACATGAATGGCTGTGCCCGGCGGCTCGTCTTCACGCCCACAGTCCTTTGGGCAGGGCTGGCTGTGGACTGGGTGATGAATCCTGGGGAAACAGCTTAATCCCATACAAGCCTCACTACAAATTCTGTCCCTGGCATTGTGTCTCATAACGGGCTTGGGTGAATACTGCCTTGATCCTAAAACCGCACTCTCTTTATGGATCCCAGACAGCCGGCATTTCGGAGCACGTTATCAGGTCTTAGGGCAAAGAAAGGAACAAGGTGAGACCCTCGGAGAAATGTGTGTGCTTCTCATTGTCAGTTGGTTTGGTATTTCTGTCAGCTGTTTTACTGGTGTCTGATTAATCCTAGTGGTCGCCAGGGGCAAGCCAGGATTTAGACCAATCTAGGAACAAAACTTGTCCTCTCTTGGACAGAAGGTGGTCTGTCCAGGTCAGGGTATGGGTCATTGGAAGGGCATCCATAGGAAGCCTGTGTTTTCACGACAACCACTTGTTACAATTAGTTATATATAAAAAAAAAAGCTAACATACGGAACATTGACACTTTTGTGGGTCCCTTCGTCTAGAGGGTGCGATTGTTCTAGAAAACAATGTCTGCATCTTTGTTTGAACTCGGAGAGTACAACCATATTTTAAGTAGCAAAATCACTACACTCTGAGCCATTCGGGGGTTTTATTTCCTTCAGTGTTTAGAATTCTCTTCTGCTCAGTGCTAAATCCAAGTGTATCCAACGAGAAGGCAGAAATGAAGAAGGCACAAAATGAGTGAGACAGCATCTGTGCACTGTCCGAGCCAGCTCTCTGATGGGTCTGACAAATCATCAGCAAAACTGAAATTGGAAGCGGATTCCTTGAGTCTGGGGACAGGGCGCCCATGGACCCTGGCGGAGAAGTCTAGACATCTCTACCATCAGTTCTGTTCTGCTTCCTTCACTGTAGAGTCCCCAGTGCAGAGCTGGGCATTTCTGCCTGGAATAACTGCAATATATCTCATAGACCTGGAAGTGTGTGTGGCCTTGTGACTCACTTCTAGCAAAGACTGAAGGTAGAAATGGTGTGCATTTTCTGGAAAGTGTCTTTAAAGGGAAAGGGCTTCCCTTCTTTGCTTCTTTCCCTTCCTTCCTGCTGACTGGAATGCAGATGTGATGGCTGGATGCCTGACAAAGTAGGAATGTGTGCTAAGGAGGCAAAGCAGTTGCCTGTGACCCTGTGAAGGAGAGCCCGCTCACCAGCCCTGGGCACACAAGACAGAAATAATCTTGGGGTCCTTTCTGCGCTTGTGCTCGTGGTGGTGGCAACAGGCACGCCCTCGAACGCAGAACAACGCCGGCGGGTTCATGGACCTGTACGTGCCACGGAAATGCTCCGCCAGCAACCGCATCATCCGCGCCAAGGACCATGCATCCATCCAGATGAACGTGGGCAAGGTTGACAAGGTGACGGGCAGGTTCATAGGCCAGTTCAAAACCTACACTATCTGTGGGGCCATTTGCAGGATGGGGGAGTCTGATGACTCCATCCTCCGACTGGCAAAGCCTGATGGCATCGTTTCAAAGAACTTCTGACTGGAGGAGATCACGGATGTGGGATATTTGTCATAAATAAATAGTAAACCCCCCCAAAAAAGGAAAAGAAAAACTCTTGGGTCTTTTCAAGTGACTTTTATTTGGGTTCCAGACAGATGAGTCTAACTCTCAGAAATGCAGGTGCTCAAGGGATTCTCACTTAGTCCTGTCAAGCTCAGATCAAAGTTCTAAAATGTTTATTTCAATGTGAGTCTCTGGCCTCAACTGGGAAGGCAAAGTGAAAAGATAAAACCCAGGAATTCAGCCCCAGGTGAAAATCTGGCCAGATCCGAAGCTCTCGGCCAAACTGCCTCCCAGGAAACAAAGCATCCAGTAACATGGTTCCTTCAGGCTAATTGTGTAGATAAGGAAAACTGATTCTCAACTACTGTTTTTTCATTTTCAGCTGCTTTTTGTAGCTTTGTGTGGATTCTTCACCTGGCTAGACAGGCCCCAGAGATATTAGGAAGAGAGATAATTCAAACACATGCATGCATAAATACACACATACATACATAAGAAAGGCTAGGGGCCTCCAAAACTAAATGCCCAGTGGTGAATTATATGAGCCTCATTACTTTTCCCTTGTGAAATGAAAATGATAAACATTTAAGAGTTTTGCTTCCGGTTTTATGTTCTCTAACACAATTAAAGCAAGGCCTGGACCGGTGTAGCAAATTTGTATAAACCACTGGACCAACGTGAACTTTAGTCCCTCTATGTGGCGACTCGCTAACGTTCAACAGAGGTAGCAGGGATGCCACCCCTGGTGAGGTAATCCAGACATCAACACTGGATATCCTCATGCAAAAGAACGACATTGGACTCCTACCTCACACCATACACAGGTTTAATTCAGAATGGATTACAGACCTAAATAAAAGAGCTAAAACTATGAAGCTTTGAGAAGAAAACATTAGGAGTAAATCTTTGTGACCTTGGATTAGGTAATGTTTTCTTGGGCGTGACACCCAAAGCGCAAACAACCAAAGGAAAAATAATAGATACATAAACTGTACACATCGAAATTAGAAGTTTTTGTGCTGAAAATAATGCCTTCAAGAAAGTAAAAAGACGGGGCACCTGGGTGGCTCAGTCGTTAAGCGCCTGCCTTCGGCTCAGGGCGTGATCCCGGCGTTCTGGGATCGAGCCCCACATCGGGCTCCTCCCGCTGGGAGCCTGCTTCTTCCTCTCCCACTCCCCCTGCTTGTGTTCCCTCTCTCGCTGGCTGTCTCTCTCTGTTAAAAAAAATAAATAAAATCTTAAAAAAAAAAAAAAAGAAAAAAAAAAAAGAAAGTAAAAAGACAACCCACAGAGTAGGAGAAGATATTTCCAAATCATATAAGTGAGAATGGATGAGTATCTGGAATGCATAAGGAACACTTACAACTCAATAATAAAAAGACAAATAATCCAATTAAAAACTGGACAAAGGATTTGAATAGACATTTCTACAAAGTAGCTATACAAAGGGCCAACAAGCACATGAAAAGATGATCAATATTATTATCCATGAGGGAAATGCAAATCAAAACCACAACGAGATAATGCCTCACACCTGGATGGACTAGAATCAAAAAGATATATAATTATAGTGCTGGTGAGGATTTGGACAGATTGGAAACTTTATGCACTGTTGGTTAAAATGTAATGGTGCAACTGGTTTGGGAAACAGTTTGGCATTTCCTCAAAAGCTTAAAAATAAACGTGCCTGGGTGGCTCAGTCAGTTGAGCATTTGACTTCAGCTCAGGTCATGATCCTGGGGTCTTGGGATTGAGCCCCATGTAAGGCTCCCTGCTCTGCAGGGAGTATGCTTGTCTCCCTCTCCCTCTCCCCCTCCCCCTGCTCATGCTCTTTCTCTCAAATAAATAAATAAAATCTTTTAAAGAAATAGAGGTTCCATATGACCCAAGAATTTGGTATTTAGCCAAGAGAAATTAAAACATATTTCCAAACAAATACTTGTTTACAAATGTTCATAGCAACAGTGTTCATAATAGCTAAAAGGTGGAAACAACCTAAATGTCCATCAGTTGGAGGATGAATAAGCAAAAGTGGTATATACATGGGGTGGAATATTATTCAGCAATAAAAAGGGATCTAGTACTGGCTGTGCTCCAACATGGATCAACCTTGGAAACATTATGTTGAGTGTAAGAAGACCACATATTGTACAATTTCATTCATATGAGATGTCCAGAACAGGCGAAGCTATAAAAACAAAAAATAGATCGGTGGCTCCTAGGCATTGGTGGGACGTGAGAATGGGTTGCGACTGCTAATGGGCTTTTTTTTTTTTTTCAGGATGATGAAGATATTCTAAACTTACATTGGGGTGATGGTTATTACAACTTTGTGACTATACTAAAGTCATTGAATCGAATACTTTAAATGAGGGAATTTTATGACATGCAAATTTTACCTCAATAAAGATTTTTTTTTAGAACGGAAATAAAACTGACCCAACAGCCAAAATGATATGGACTCAAGGACAAAGAGCCTGTACCCACGATCTGGGGTCTTCAGCCCCATTCTTGAGGGCTCCTGTTGCTAACTGCCTCGTCTCCAGGGTCTGGGTCCAGAAACTGTACCCCAGTCTGTGCTTGATGTCTGAGCCTTCCTGCCTGGACCAGACCTTCCTGGACTCTGATATGTGTCCTGCTTAGCCAGCTCACTACATGAGCCCCTTTCTGCTTAGGTTGTGCTGGACCCCACTGTTTCCCGGTCAGCCCGTCACTCACTGTGCGTATCCCTGGTGTAAGAGCCCTGCATCTGTGCAGTAGCAGTAGTCCTGGATTGAGCACCTACTGTACACCAGATGAGGTCTGAAGTGCTCTACATGGCATGAGTCATATGATTCTCAGAGCAACTTTCTTTGAAATAAGTTCTATTACGGTCAATTTTATGGATATGGAAAATGAGCTCCAAGAGATGACCAAGTTTACACAACAGGTCAATGGAGGAGGATTGAAATCTAAGTGGAGAGATGATCCTTGACCATCTACCACTTGCTCAGCTGGCCTATGCTAACAGTAGATTGGTGGAGGCCAATATCGTGACCTCTAGGTCTTGTCTTATGGGGCAAAGTCACATTGATGTGGAGGGACCACACTTTGGAAGCCCTTCTCCTTTGAGATCTCCTTGGATCCCTTTTTCTCCTTTGTTCTGCTTCCAGTACCTAATCAAGACCTGTGGTCCCCCCTTGAACTACCGGAGCCCCACTTTGCTCGAAGACATAGAGCCGGAAGTGCTTGGGAATTTGTCTTCCCCCAAGGTGACACTTATCCTCTAACTGATGATGCGTAATCAAAAAGCACCACCCTCCTTGCCTCCCCTGGGGACAACTCCAAGGTCTAACGGACACTCCACTGTCCCCTACACAAACAGGTGAAAGCTACCTCTGGGCAATTTTTTCTAAGATCACGCCACTTTGGCTTAGTTTCCTTTTCTTTGTTGTCCTGCTTCCTCATTTCCTTACCCGTTTCCCCTGAGTGCGTGTCCTTAATAAATCACTTACACATGAGCCTTTGTTTCTGGGTCCCCTGGAAAACCCAACCTGAGACAGAGAATGTGTCAAATACTTAGCACAGCCCAGAGCACATAGTATGTGCTCATTAAATGGCCACCATCACTGGTTTGGCTGTTCTAGTGATCGTAGCTTCAAGATCATAGATCAAGCATCTGAAGGATGCTTCTCTTACTTGCCCCTCAGTTTTATCACTAATTACTGAATTATGAGAAGAGGGGGAGAGTCAAACACTCGAGGTTGGGATCAGTCTTGGATCTCACCCCTTTCTGCTTCTCTTAAGAGCAACCGAGCCCTTATACTAGGTTTTCTCTGCTCCAACAATGCCACAACATTCACAGCTGGCCTTGGAGGGGCTCCCTGATAGTTAAAAAGTATTTTTAAAGCTTTGACAGAAGTTGGATAATTTGGGCCTCTAAGCGAATTGCTTCCAGTGTTTCCCAGCCCCACCCCCTAAAAATAAAAATCAAGTATCTACTGAGAGTTGGATGTGTAAGTGTAAAGAACTCTTGTAATAAAAGTAAAATATCAAACATTTTTATAGTCTTTGCTGTATACCAAAGACTTTTCTTTCTTTCTTTCTTTCTTCTTCCTTTTTTTTTCTTTAGAGAGGGAGAGAGAGAGAGAGTGAAAGGGAGGGAGGGGATGGGGAAGAGCAGAGGGAGAAGGAGAGAGAGAATCTTAAGCAGATTCCACACCTGGTGTGGAGCCCAACCCAGGGCTGGATCTCGCAACCCTGAGGTCATGAACGAAGCCAAAATCAAGAGTCAGTCGAGCAACTGACTGAGCCACCCAGGTGCCACCCAAAGCCTTCTCTAAGTGCCTTATTTGTACATTAATTTAACCTCCTCAACAATTCTGTGAAGCAAGTGCTTGGAGAAACAAGCACAGAGAGGTTAGGTCATTTCCCCGAGCTCACCCAGGCAGCAGGTGAGGGAGCTGGGGTTCAAACTTGAGCCACGTGGTTCTGGAGTCCATGTCCTTAACCATGAGGCTATTCCATCTCCCTATCACAGAACAGACAGGGTGTCTTATGAGTAAGCAAAGGGAGCAGTCATATGTTCCCCAAGGGCCTGCCACGTGGGGAGGTCCAATTGCCTCAAAGAATCCCAGCTGCCACGTGTGCACACCTACCCCCTCACACCCGCTCATTCACACGGGCTTTCCATCAAGGCCTAAAGTCACCAAACCTGGTCAAGCCTCTAGGTCTCTGTGAGGGCAGCCATCGCCAAGCCAGTCTACCCGTGATCACTAGCACCCCAGATGCACACCTTGTATTGCCTTACTTGGCAGTTCTCCAACAAAATTATAACCCAGTCTTTTCTAGACAGTTTCTCCTTTGTTGCTGGTGGCAAGTATGCTGTGGGATTCTGTGTGTTTCAAAGCACCTCAAAGGGTTCCTCCTGCAGAGGAGCTCAGAAAGCCTTCGGAGGATGCCCAAAGGAGGGAGAAGGGAAGAACCACCAAGTGGTTTTCAAACTGTGTTCCGAGGAGCCCAGGGGTTCCCCGGAGGTACTGCAAGGTCAAGCACTGGCGGACCAAGAGAAAGGCCATGCAAGGACAATGCCAAGAGGGGTCCTTCTCCCCACCTTCTCTCTCTGATTTTTATACCTTTAAAATGAGGGTACGGCTCAAACAATATTTGAAACCCCCTTTACAAGGGGGGGACAGGACTACCCTCTCTGTGCCCCACTGCTCAGCCTGCAGCGGGCATGCTGACTCAAAGACGTTCCCACTTTCCATTGCACTTCACACCCTCATCTCATGCCCTGATGACGTGTGCCACCCGGACCCTGGCCCCTCCTGGAGGGCCTGTCTCTGTTACACTCCCCTGAGCCCATCCTGAGCCAGCTTGACATGAACCAGGGGAGAATGTATCTGTTGCTAGGTCACCGTGGTGACCTCTCACCAGGTCATTTTCCCTGTGCACGTGTCCCTTTTCTCCTAGGGAAGGATGGTAAACTCAGGCCAGCAGAGTGGACCCGGTGCATCTGGTGAGCCCTTGGGTGGGAGAGCCGTAGGAGGCACTGGTTGCCTCTCTTCCCCATGCTCCTTATTACAGAGAAGCTTCTCCAAGAGCCGTCCCCAGACAGCAGAGCTGCATCACCAGGGAACTTGTTAGAAAAGCAAATTCTCAGTCCCCACCCCAGACCTACTGAATCGGGAACTCTGGAGTGAGCCCAGCCCAGTCTGTGTTTTGACAAGCTTTCCAGGGGCTTCTCCTGCTCTCGAGAGTTTGAGCATCCCTGCTGTGGGTCACAGCAGAGGCCTTCCGGCTCTCTGTGTATCTCTCCGCAAAAACACAGACAAGCGGGCCCCACACCTTGGAGCCAAAAACAGTTCGGGCGGAGCCCGTGGTGAACACACGTATTTGTATATTATGACTGGAGGGTCTCATTCAGACTGAAAGAAGGTGTGTGAAAACCAGTAACCCATGTGGTTCCCATTCCTGAAAAATACTCAGAGCCTTCTTGTACGTAGGTTTTGCAGAAAAGGAAACACCAGACAGGTTTCCTCTTCTTTCTTAAAAAAAAAAAAAAAATAGAAAGAAAGAAAAAAAAGGCAGTAATCCTGGGAACATGGAAAAGTAATGTGATGTCCTGGGGCCCCAAACCCCCAAACAGAATGGGAGCAGACTAAGCAGGTTCTGGGAAACGTCCCTTTTTCCACCTGCCAGTGGGAAGTTCTAGCGCTGTGATACTTGGAAAAGATCATTTCCTTTTAAAAGTAAGTCATTCGTTTTTACTGGCAGGTGGAGGTGACGGGATGCTCTAAGCTGTTCAGGTCACATGGGCTCCGGAAATGCTGTGCAGGGAATGATTCCCGGAGAAGCTTGCTGTGCAGCGCATTTCTCTTTGGTTATTTTTCTAGACACAAAGCAAGGCTTCTAAGATGCTGAATTTGGTTATCATTTTCCTTCTGCGGTGTCTGCAAACCTCCTTTGACTTTTTTTTTTCCTCCCATGGAGGCTTTCTTTCCAAAAGAGTACAGTAATAATCCCACCTTTCCCCCCCCACACACACGTCATTTCTGTGAAAACATATTAGATTATGTGTGCATGATGGAGGGAAATGACTTTCAGAAAGACATCCGACCCGAAGCTTTGAATCATGTTATTTTTATACACCAACAAAGAACAAATGCATTTCTCAATTATGAAACCCATCTGTGAGGTGCCTTTCAAAGCATGCAGGGGGGCAGCCAGACATTCGATTAGATTCTTAAATCATCTTGAAACAGTAGTCGCCCCCTGCCCCGCTGCACACTCGCTTGTGCAATACGATAGCATTGTATGTTTCGCTTTTTAAGTTAAACACGTTTTCCATTTATTCCAACTGGCACCAAAGTGAGTCTGAAGCACAAAGGGGGACCCCCTCGTGAAGATGAAGGCAGGGATTGGGGTGATGGGTCTACAAGCCAAGGGATGCCGAAGATGGCCGGCAACCACCGGCATCGAGGGGAGGCATGGGGCGGATTCTCCCTCACAGCCCTCGGAGGGAACCAGCTCTCCGATGCTGGGATCCTACACATTCAGCCTCCAGGAGTGTGAGATAATGAGTTTGTGTCGGGTAAGCGCCCAGTCCGTGGCACTGTGCTACGTAGCCCTAGGAAATTAACACACCATCCACTCCACCCAAGTCTATAGGTGAGCCTCTGAGTCCCAAGAGAGCTATCTAACTAGGCAGTTCGGCGACACCTGAGTCTTCTGAGAACCTGCCCTATGGCCCACCATCTCTGTGTTACTCTACTAATCTTACTGCCAAAGGAAATCATTGTAGACCTTGCCTCGAGAGGTCATATAGCATCACTCTCTAATAGAGGCTTGTTTTTAAAGATTTATTTATTTATCTGAGAGCGAGAGAGAGAGAAGGGAGAGAGCAGGAGAGAGGGAGAGAGAAACCCAAGCAGACGCCAGGCTGAGTGTGGAGCCTAACATGGGGCTTGATCCCACGACCCTGAGATCATGCCCCGAGCCGAAACCAAGAGTCGCACCCCTAACCAACTGTGCCACCCAGGTGCCTCCAGCGGCTTGTTTCGAAATCGAAATCTCCTTGTCAAGCTAGCACCAAGGGGCTGAGAATATGAGGGTCCCAAGATTAGCCCCTGTGCCAGCAGGGCTCCCTGCGGCAAAGTTCGTGTAGCTAGGACGTCAGCAAGTTTTGCTGAGCCACTTTGAGCAGAAGAAAGGGAGGAACCCACGTTGGTTCAGGAGGGGCTGAGAGGAAAGGGAAAGGTTGACTCTCCAGCTTCTCCCCTCCAGCCCCTGGGATGCGCCATCAGAAGACAGAGCACCTTGCTGTCACCTGGCGGCATCCTCCTCTCTCGAGCGCCCTCTAGTGTTCGCAAGTAATGACAACAGTAGTTCATTCTAAGGCCAGAAAGGTGCCCGAAGTAAGGAGCCCTTTCTTCATTTAGAAAGCAGGAGGAGATCTTGGGGATAACTCACTGGCTGTGTGTAGTAGGTAAGATGCGTCCAAGGACAGCAGAGGTAGCAGTTCGGAGCTCAGGGTTTAGATCACCTCCTCACAGCTCCCAGGGCTCTTTTCAACCTCAGATTTTCCTATCGCGTGAATGTCATCTGTCCAAGGTCCTCCGATTGTGTCCGTACCTCCCACCAACCCAGGCCAACAAAGAGGAATGAGAATCCCGTCCCACTCCTCTGGGCCTATCTAGAGAGTTAGGACAGTCTCTAAAGCTGCTTCTCAACCTTGGTCTGGTTGACATTTGGGCGTGATCGTGTGTGTGTGTGTGTGTGTGTGTGTGTGAGTGTGTGAGTGCGTGTGAGTGCCTGTGAGTGCGTGTCTGTCCTGTGTCTTATGGGATGTTGAGTAACATTCTTGGCCTCCAGCCGCTCAAGTCCAGCAGCACTTCCTTCCCAAGTGTGACAGTCAAAGATGTTTCCAGGTATCATCACAAATTCCCCTAGGCTGAGCTCGTGCTCCTCAAGCTAAAAACAAACAAACAAGAAGTCTCTTTCCCTCCGTGAAAATGGAGCCACCATAAAGTTCTCCTTGATTTTTGGATGTCATACATAACCTATTTTTATATTTTTGGTTAATCTGGTGCTTATTGTGATACCACTGGCCCAACGAACAGAACCGAATATTCCAATCTATGGTTGGAATATAAACGTCCAAGATATATGGCAAACACATAGATGCATATATTTAATATACGTGTCATATTATTTATAATAGAAATATATAATATACATAAAATTTTATGAATATTTTATATTATTTAATATATACATATTTAATGCTACAAAATTACTATTTATATTAAAAACTTATTTGCAGGGCCTTTACTTTGCTCCAGAATACTCTTTCATATGTATTCTTATTAAATTCTCAAAGTAGGCCTGTAGGCTGGGTTTGTATTTGTCCCGATTTCAAGTTTAGAGGGACTAAATCACTTGATTGAAGTCACACCATGGGAAGACCCTGCTGATGACGGAGTCTGTTTCCGCCATTCAAAGCCATGTTTGTGACGCTTCACCAGCTGCCCCCCCGCCCCCGAGCTTGGCAAACAGCGTGTGGCCTGTTGTCTTCCACTGAGACACTGGGATGGTCTGGGATACCATGAAGATGGTTATAATCAATAATTAGTGGTATTGCAGCCCAAGTGTCCATTGACAGACGAATGGATAAAGAAGAGATCATATGTATATAGAATGAAATATTATGCAGCCATAAAAAAGAAGGAAATCTTGCCATTTACAATGACGTGGATGGAGCTGAAGAGTATAATGTTAAGTGAAATAAGTCAGTCAGAGAAAGACAAATACCATATGATTTCACTCATATGTGGAATTTAAGAAACAAAACAAACGAGCCAAGGGGGAAAAGGAGAGAGAGAGACAAACCAAGAGATAGACTTGTAACTCCAGAGAACAAACCGATGGTCACCGGAAGGAAGGTGGGTGGAGGAAGGGTAAAATAGGTGACAGGGATTAAGAGGATACTTCTCTGAGGAGCACGGAGTAACGTGTAGAATTGTCGAATCACTGTATTGCACACCTGAAGCTAATGCAACACCATAGGTTAACTTCCCTGGAATTAAAATTAAAAATGTAAAAATAATAATTAATGGCGTTGGTAAGTAGCAGCAGCAGCCGATGGCATCTGAGGGCTTCCTCTGGAGCAGGCACGGCGCCAAGCCCCATGTCCTGTGGTCCCTTCAGCAGTGTCCTGGGGCAGTAATCATCAATGCTCACGGTTCGGGAGGTCCAGGGGCAAAGGCTACCACCCTCCCCAGGCTGCAGACCGGCTGGTGGGCAGGCAACCTGGCCTCCCCACCCCACACCCGCACACGGGCTCCCCAGCTCTCCTCCCCGGGGTGGGGTCTCTGCTTCTCTGCTTCTCCACAGGCAGATGCAGACACCCAGTTCGGTCGCTAATAGCCACGCATCGTTTGAAAAGCCTCAATTTCCATATTTGCTTTCGTCCCTCAAAATATCATATAATAGTCTTCACATAGATTTTGCATGGTTTCTCTTAAGCCATCATCTGGCATCCTTAGTGTGAAAACCCAGTTTGGGGGCCAAAATAATTTTATTTCCCTGAATGCTAAGCGTCGCATTGTGGTAATAATAGTAGGAATCACAGAAGCAGCAGCAATATTCCCGGGAAAATTAATAGTCATAGTCGGGGGACTCTTGTTCATTTCACTGAAAATGCTTGGGACGGAGAGAGAAGCCATGTCACTGCAGTGGCCGAGTGTTAGATTCCTACGCTGCCATACCAAAGTGCCACCAGCGGGGGACTTCGAACAACACGCATGGATTCCACTCCAGCTCTAGAGGCCAGGAGTCTGAACCCAAGCAGCTGGCAGGGCCGGCTCCCTTCCACGTCTCTGCAGGAGGGTCCTTCCCGCCCCGTCCAGCTCCTGGTGGCACCCGCCTTCCTTGCTTGTGGCTGCGCTGCTCTGATCTCTGCCTCTCTCTCCACGCGGCTTCTCGCTGTGTCTGTGTGTCTTCTCAGAAGGACACCAGTTACGGAGGACAAAAGGCCCTCCCCACCCCAGAATGAGCTCATCCTAACTAACTACATCAGCAATGACTCTGTTTCCAAATAAGATCACATTCTGAGGTCCTGGAGGGTAGGACTTCAGTGTGTCTTTTGTGGGGGGAAGGGACAGGGACGTAATTCACCCATGGCAGCTCATACCAAGGCTCACCCCTAAATCTGCCAGATTATGACTGGGGTTTATGCACTATTTGGTGCTGTTTCAGGATGATGGCTAGGAGTCGGGATACCTCTGAAACTGGCCTAGTCCTAGGAACACTCGAGAGGGAAACAAGAGGAAATGAACAGAAACATCTCTTGCTCCTCGTCCCTGGGGGAGCAGGATGGGGAGACAGGTCTGGTTGGTGAGAAAACTGGCATAAACGTTACAAGAAAGCAAGTGAGACGGAGGAGTCCCACGATACGCTTTCTTGTGCTTATGAATCTGGGAAATTTGTTAAAAAGATTTATTTATTTATTTATTTGCGAGAGAGAGAATGAGCGCAAGCAAGGGGAGAGGCAGAGGGAGAAGGAGACACAGACTCCCCACTGAACAGGGAGCCCAACACGGGCTCAATCCCAGGACCCTGGGATCCTGACCTGAGCGGAAGGCAGAAGCTTAACCAACTGAGCCACCCAGGCGTCCCAGTTGGAGAGATTTGATCAGCTTGGGAATAAATCCCAGCACATTTTTATGGGGTTTTTTTTTTTGGGGGGGTGAACTGGATACAAGATAGACACGTTGCACCTCTCCTGCAACATCTGGTTGCTTCTGTCACAGACGCGCTCCTGGATTCTCAAGCATCTGAGGAGATACAAGCAGGACCCTGTCACAAATGGTGATTGCAAAATGGAGGAAGGCTCCTCACAGCTGGGCGAGGACGGTCCACCACACGGCACACCTTTGGCAGTCTTCAGCAGCTGGGCCCACCATCATCACTCCACTGTTTGTACTGCCTAATGGCAAAACCTTTCACCCACCTTACCTCAGTGGTATGGCAGCCAGCCTCCAAGATGGCTCCCAGCAATGCTCGCCTCAGTTTTCACACACTCTGTGACGCCCTCCCGTATAATTCGGGCTGACCTGTGTAACCAGTGGATATTTCAGGAATGACAGTGTGTGATTTCTGAGGCTAGGTCATGCAAGTTCTGGTTTTGCCTCCTCTTGGGTCATCACCTCTGGGAGCAGCAGCCACCATGCCATGAGGGCACTCAATCGGCCATGGACAGCCCCGGGGGGAGAAACTGAGGCCTCCCACCAACAAGCAGCACCAACTTGCCAGGTGCGTGAGGGAGCCACCTGGGAAGCAAATCCCACCCCAGTCAAGTCTTCAGATGGTGGCCGCTTCCCTTGACATCTTAACTGCGACCATGTGGAAGACCCTGAGCCAGACGGAACCACCCACCCCCGCTGCCCCGGCTCCTGACCCACTGGAACTGTGAGATAAAAAATGTTTGTGTTGTTTTAAGCTGCCAAGTGTTACATGGCAATGGGTAGCTGATATGACAGGTCTTCCACACAGCCCCGTAGGGCAGGCAGGACAGCGTTCACAAGGGAGGAAATACCCCTCATGGCTGTAATTGGAACCTGATGTATCCCTTTCCACCTGAGGACTTCAGCACAGCAGAATCCCTTCACCACTGGGCTGTGAGGTTTAGTGTGTCAGTGCCTGAGGCAACAAGCCAGTTCTCCGAATTCTACCATGGAATTGGCCAACTGCAACCTCTCAGCTAAAGAAACTGTATGTGAGCTCTTCTAGAGGGAGCTGTGACCCCACATTACATTAATGAATTCAGAGGCATATGGCAAGGTTCGTGACAAATGCGTGTTATGTCTCCACTGAAGTTCTTCAAGGGAGGACAGCAGTCAACTGCAGCAGGAGACCTTCCGGGGAAGACTCGTTTGCTACCTGGCCCATCACGGGCCTGGCGGATCTGCCTCTGGGGTGAGGTGGACTTGAAGCTGGCAGGGAGATTTGGTTAAAGTCCAATGGGGGCTGTCTTGAGTTCTTGATGTCCTTCCACACACTATAGATCATACCAGCCACGTGGGGGACAGAAACAGAGGCTTGACTGTGACTTTGTCTTTTAAATAAATGGTCCTTCATGTGTGAAAATATATCCCCCATCAGTGAGCTACTGACTTGGTTTCAAAATTGACTAGGCATTTGAATTATTCTGGGAATCTGTCCAAAATGCAGCTTTCGGAGACCATCTCAAGTTGCTCTTGGCTAGGTCCCCAAAGATGGTTCTTGTTTTTCTAAACTGCTCCCATCCCATGATTTTCATTTGCAGATGGGTTTGAGAACCAACCTGGGCCCAACGTGAGCTCCTTGAGCTATCTACCTTTGGGCATCTTCTCTAACCTGGCTAAGCCTTGGTTTCCCATTCTGTAAAACAGGGGTTGTATTAGTTTGCTAGGGCTGCCATAATAAAATACCACAACTGGGCGGTTTAAACAAGGTACGTTTCTTTTCTCACAGTCCTGGAGGACAGAAGTTCAAGACGAAGGTGTTGGCAGGGTTGGTTTCTTCCGAGGCCTCGCTCCTTGGCTTGTGGACGGCCTCCTTCTTCCTGTGTCCTCGCCTGGTCTTCCCTCTGTGCATGTCTGTGTCCTAATCTCCTCTTCTTGTAAGGACACTAGTCATATTGGATTGGTGCCCACCCTAATGACCTCTTTGTAACTTAATTACCCCTTTCAAGACCCTATCGCCAAATAGAGTCACATCCTGTGGTACTGGGGGTTCGGACTTCAACATAGGAATTTTGGAAGGGACACAGTTCAGCCCTCGTAATGTGCTCATTGTGAGGATTACATAAGATCAGGCACTTGAAGCCTGGGGGTGGGGGTGGGGGTGGGGGTTGTATAAAAATCAGAAGATGCAAACTCTTATTTTCCGTTCCCCCCGATTTTGCTGGCACTATGTGGGAAAATCGCCTTTTAAGACGTGAACGACACACAGGAAAATGGGACTTGTCTTTTAGGCGATAATCCCCTTAAAACATCTGGTCTGCCCCACCCCCACCCCAAGAGCCAGTGCAAATCCATCAGCCATGAAATGGTGGCCCTGAAATCGGAGCAGCTGCAGTGGTAAAGCCCGGTTCCCGGAATCTGAGCTTAGCACTTACGACTGAGTTTCTTTTCAAAAGAGCTGGAGGCGCAAACACTTGTTGCTCTTAATCCTTTTTCAGAGGAAGGGGAGGCGCTTTAATGTGGCCACAAAGTCCCCACTGTGGGTTTGCAGAGGGCTCTGGTAGAGTTTCACGCTTGTCCTCACCCACCTCCCTGCCCGGCCGGGGACCCGAGGCAAGGCCAGCAACCCCACACATGGGACCACCTGATGGGGCAAAGAAGAGAGGCCAGGGCTCCACAGAGCCTGCAGGAGTGCTCCGCTGTGGGCCCAATTCCTGCCCCTTGTGTGCCGCCCGCTCTGAGAGGCCACTGCTCAGTAAAGTCACCACCCCACACTGTGAGGGAACCTAGGGTTCCCAGTGCCCACGGTTGCGAAGGTTGGCTGAAGGGCGGGTCCCTTAACTTCCTCATTACAGATTAAGGTGGAAGAAAGGGGGGATTCTTGGAGCCTCCAAAGCAGGCAGATGTGAAGCATACAGCCACAAAACTGAACCATTTCCAGGGTGGCCCCATTGCCTCAGGTGGAACGAACAGCACCCTCTTGTCCGCGCCCCCTGCTTTGGGGCCTGGAGTCTCCTTTCATAGGATGGGTAGATGGGGCAGAACGTGGATGTGAGTTTGGAGAGGTGGGCGAGAAACCCTCCATCTCTGGGCCTCCAGTCCTTCATCCGGTTGGATCCGTTACCTCGCTACGCACTCTTTCCCAGCTCTCATGTTATGGTTCCACAATTCCATCTACACCCAGACTAATGAGACATGACCCTCTGGTTCAGCCCAGTTAGCAGTCAAGCACTGGGTGTGGAAGGTAACATTCACTTTTGAGAGGAGAGAGACAGGGACAGAAAGCAACATGTTGTCCCAGGAAATCAAGCTTGAAGAACCTTAACTCTGTCCAGAATCGTGAATATCCATGAGTTGTCTTGACTCACTCAGGGGAGTAGCCCGGACGGATCCTTGGGACCCCTGCTATGCTGTTTGATTAAGTAGATTCAGGTAAGGTCCGAGCATCTATATTTTTCACACACCAAGTAATTTGAAAGCTCACCAAAGTGTGAAGGCTGTTGCTTTAGACCGCCTGCCGTCGGCCTGACCTCCTTGGTCTTGCCTTATTCCAGATCTTCAGCACCCTGATCTGAAAAAAGTCATCACCGCCTTTACAAAGTGAACAGAACTAGCCTTTGTCTAGATCCTTCCATTAACAAAGCCTCACAAAGGTATAGAGCAAGATGATGGCCCAGGGACCCACAGAATCTATATTTCCATGAATGCTCTGAATCCCAGCCGAATGGGCAGCAGGACCTGCTGTGCTGCGGTTCTTGGGCCAGATTCTGCTTGGCCCTGACTCCAGTCTCTACTGTGGCCAAGACTCTCTGTGCCCCTCTGTCAGATATGGATGGAGTCGGCACTCGCGGCCTCCTTGGAGGGAGGGGTGTTCGATTAAATCGGAGTCTCCACATTTCTTCTTGCAATTAAATTCCTGGCACAGTGAACCCTTTACAATCATTTCTGGGTGAAATTAGTTGTTCTCTGACAGTTTCTAAAATAAGGATTTTAGGAAAATGCCCTCTAAGAAAGGATATATGCTAGAAAATACCTGATTTTTTTTCTGTTTTATTTTTCTAAGAGCCCAGAGAGATTAATTAACCACGTATCCACCAGCTCTTTCTAGAGCATCTGTAACTCTGTGCCTTACTCTCTGCAGAGTGCTCGGGCCCGCCTGGAGCCCCCAGATGCTGCCTCAGAGCCCAGACTGGAGGGGACCGCGACACGGGATGAACCGACCCAGGCACGCCTGGCGTAGGCCAGCACAGACGGAAGTCGCCGAGCTGGGTCCTTCTGAGTGTCTACCTTCCGAGCTGAGGACACGGGATAAGGAGGGTTGCAGATAATGCAGGAACCATGGTTAAATGTGAATTTCTTTCTTTCTTTCTTTCTTTCTTTCTTTCTTTCTTTCTTTCTTTCTTTCTTTCTTTCTTTCTTTCAAGATTTTATTTATTTATTTGACACAGAGAGAGACAGCCAGCAAGAGAGGGAACACAGGCAGGGGGAGTGGGAGAGGAAGAAGCAGGCTCCCAGTGGAGGAGCCTGATATGGGGCTCGATCCCAGGACTCCGGGATCACGCCCTGAGCCGAAGGCAGACGCTTAACGACTGAGCCACCCAGGCGCCCCTAAATGTGAATTTCTGACAGTGAACAATTTTTTAGTTAGTATGTCCCCAATAGTGCCCTGAGAACTGGGTATGATTATTATTATCCCTGTTTTATGAAGGAGGAAGCCAAGGCACAGAGAGGTTAAGTGACTTGCCTAAGCTTACACAGCAGGGATGGGATTTAAACTTCGTTCAGCACCAGAGGTGTTCCTTTATCCCCTCCACTCCAGCACCAATCTGTTTACCCAGATTCAGGGGTCTCCAGAAGAACCTGGTGCTTTCCCAAGGCCACCTTTACCACAAGTCCCCAAAAGGGAGGACCAGGTTTGTTATTTGCCATTGCAGAGTCTGACTCACAGAAGACACTCAATAAATATTTGTTAAATAACTGAGTGAATGGATAATAAAAGTAATATGTATTCTTTGCAGAAAACTTGGAAAATATAAAAAAGTATTTTTAAAAGATTTATTTATTTATTTATTTGAGAGAGAGAGAGAGGGTGAGCTGGGGGAGGGGCAGAGGGAGAGGGAAAGGAGCTGAGCAGGGAGCATGATGTGGGGGGCTCGATCGCAGGACCCCAAGATCGTAATCTGGGCTGAAATCAAGAGCTGGACGTTTAACCAACTGAGCTACCCAGGCGCTCCATGAAAAAGTATTTTTTTTTTAATTTATTTTTTTGACAGAGAGGGAGACAGCCAGAGAGAGAAGGAACACAAGCAGGGGGAGTGGGAGAGGAAGAAGCAGGCTCCCAGTGGAGGAGTCTAATGTGGGGCTCGATCCCAGAACTCTGGGATCACGCCCTGAGCCGAAGGCAGCCGCTTAATGACTGAGCCACCCAGGCACCCCAATGAAAAAGTATTTTTTTAAAAAACCTAACTTTAGGGGCGCCTGGGTGGCACAGCGGTTGAGCGTCTGCCTTCGGCTCAGGGCGTGATCCCGGTGTTGTGGGATCGAGCCCCAACATCAGGCTCCTCCACTATGAGCCTGCTTCTTCCTCTCCCACTCCCCCTGCTTGTGTTCCCTCTCTCGCCAGCTGTCTCTATCTCTGTCGAATAAATAAAATCTTAAAAAAATAAAAATAAAAATAAAAAAAAAATAAAAAAAAAAAAAACCTAACTTTAATCCGAACACCTAGAGAAACCACTGCTGGTATCTTGTGGCCTCAAACATTGTGAGTAGATAGATACCTTTCATGGTCAGCACCCTTGTCCTTGAAGTCCCGCACGTGGCCTCAGCCTCTAGGCCTCTTCCTCTGGAGTGTCTTAGCTGGTTCTTTCTCAGAAAAGGGTGTCACACTCATTCACACTGAGGTATAATTGCATAATAACAGCTGAAACTGTTACCTAACTAGGCAATTTATATTTTTAAGAAGACTTAACACTTTCATATGAAAGGATAAAGCAGCCAGCATTCCTCTCCCTCCCTCCCCTCTGCTGCCCTGTCCCAGAGGCCACTACACGGGGGGGTTATTAGATCTGAGGTCTACACCCAGCATTGTCACTAATCAGCCATGCTGTGACCTTGGGCAAGTCCTTAAATCCTCTAGCTCTTCTTTGTAAGGTTAAGGAGGTTGAGCTGGGAAACAAATCACCCATGTCCAACAATCCTCCATTACAATTCATATAAATCATGCATATATGTATAATATCTATTTATTTAACATTTTATTCCAAAAAATGCAAACAATCTAAGAGTAGAGGAAACGACACAAGTGACCTCTATTTACTCATCATCCAGCTGTAAAAAGCATCCATTCCTGGACTTTGGTTTCATTTATATCACCACCTAGTTCTCTTCAGGAACCAGGTTAATTTGAAGCAAATCCCAAACATCATACAGTTTCATATGTAAATATTTAGTGTAAATCTGTAAAAGATAAAGACTTTTTTTTTTTAAGTAATCTCTACGCCCAACACGGGGCTTGAACTGACGACCCCGAGATCAAGAGTCTCATGTTCCACCAGCCAGCCAGCCAGGCGCCTGGAAGATGAGGACTATCTATTTAAAGATGATTATCACGTCCGAAAAACACGAAGAACAAATTCAATTTCATCAAATGTAACCAGTCAGTGGAACGGACCGTGTGTGTATTTGTGTAGGTGTCTTCAGGATTTCCTTTATTTTATGGGGTTCCAGGAACCAAATCTACAAGTTCCAACTGAGCTTTTCCTACGCCGTCTGGGGCTAGAGGCAAGATCTGCTCTGGTCCCTTGTCCTCAGATGGCACCTGGAAAAATGAAAGAAACAATTCAGAGCAGCAGTCGCTCAGCACATTTCGAGGAAGAGCTCTGGACACCTTGCAAGAAGAGGGTGAGACGAACATTGAAGATATCTTTGGGAAGCTGGTCTTTGTTCAGAAGGACTTCCTGGAGAAGGTGAGGCATAACCTGGGGCTTGAATTTAGGAGGATGCATGAAGCCCTGTAGGGAAAAGCAAAGGGAAATCCTCAACTCATTTGATTTCACGAGCTGATTTCTGTGAGGCTTGGAGATCTGCATCGGCTACAGGTGGGATTCATCTCTCCCTCTTCTACTTGTCACACTTGTACTGAAATCTGCATGCTGCTCTGAGATGTCATGTGCGTCGCTTGCGGGGAGAAGGCATAGGAGAAAGAGACGCAAAGTTGGAGAGGCTCATTGAGAAGCAAGCATTCAATACGTGTTGAATAAACACTGGCAGAGAGTGGGGCTATGGAGCTAGTGTTATGGGATAAATCTGAACGATTTTCACGTAGTTAACGAAGCAAAGCATCCCCTATTAAGGCCGGATCTGGGATGGAGGCAGACGCTAGCATGAAGGGTGGCCCAGTCTTTGAACCGGCTCCTTGCCAAGCAGTTGCCTGCTGGTCCCTGCAGGTTTTCAAGCAAGTCTCATTCTCCTATACCCACTCTGTAACTCTGGGCCATTTATCTCTTCCGTTTATTTCAAAACGGTTTTAATTTAGTTGTTTTAGATCAAAGTTATAACTCCACAGAACTTAGAGAGTCAGGTAGGTTTGAAAAGCTCACAATGAACAGCAATTCCTCAACTGTCCACAGCCCTCTGCCATTTCCTAATACCAAGGCAATCACTTGCATTTTAACAGATTCTCTTGATATTTACATCTACGTATCTGTACGAACATGATCTTATTGCTATTTCTTTTTTTTTTTTTAAAGATTTTATTTATTTATTTGGGAGAGAGAGAGAGAGTCGAGCAGGGGGAGCAGCAGAGGGAGAGGGAGAAGCAGACTCCCCACTGAGCGCAGAGCCCGACACAGGGCTCAATCCCAGGACCCTGAGATCGTGACCTGAGCCGAAATTGGAGGCTTAATTGACTGAGCCACCCAGGTGCCATTTATTGCTATTTCTTGATGTTTGGTTTTTGGCATTGACTACCGACTTCCTCTACAGAAGAAAGGATTTTACTCTTTCATATAACGCACTCATACACTCACGTTCACATACACATGTGCATTCACACATAACACACACACACACACACACACACACACACACACACACACACACACACGGATGTGCTTCCTCCATTCTCCCTCTATGGTTTCATTGGAATTTTGGAGATTAAGTGAAATGGGAAGTATAGGCTTCCAGTTAGGGAATGAATAAGTCACAGGAATAAAAGATACAGCACAGGGAGTGGAATCAATATACTGTAATAACACAGAGCTCACAGCCCAATGTAGAGAGATGTGGAATCACTATGTTGCACACCTGAAACTAATGTGACATTGTGTGCCAACTGTACTCAAAGAAGAAAGAAAGAAATTTTGGAGGTTAATATTAAAGTTGTTACATTATTAAAATCCTGTAAATGCTGTGAGCAGCTGCTCCTGAATGCTGTGTTTATTTTTTCCATCCCTGAACAACCTATGCTCTTGCTAAAGTCCACACAGCTTCACCTTTTTTTGTTTTAATAATTTATCCCTCAACTCTGCCCTCTTCTCAATGTGTTCACACAATACTTTCATCTTTCTGAAGGAGTACTTCCAGAACCTTCTGACAGGTTACCCTCTATGACTACTATGCAGCTGTTGTGTTAGAGGTAACCTCACCTCTCTTTTGTGCTGGAACCCCTGTTTCCCAGACCCTACATCTTCCTCTTTTGAAAATCCTACTCCTTTTTGATAAAAAATATCTCTAGTAGCCTCCTTATAAGGCCCTTGCTTATCTGAAAACATGCTTATCACACCCTCATATTTGATTAATAGTTTTGTTAGGTAGAGAATTTTACCTCTGGGAATATTTTTTTCTTTAGGATTTTGAAACATTTCCCATTTGTCTTCTCTCATATTGTTTTTAAGAAGTCCAATGCTGGGGCGCCTGGGTGGCACAGTCAGTTGGGCATCCGACTCTTGATTTTGGCTCATGTCATGATCTCACGGATGTCTTGGGATCGAGCCCTGTGTGGGGCTCTGTGCTCAGTGGTGAGTCTGCTTGGGATTCTGTCCCTCTCCCTCTCCCTCTGCCCCTCCCCCCTAGGATGAATAAGTAAATCTTAAAAAAAAAAAAAAAGGTCCAATGCCATTCTGACTCTTGATCTTACATATAAAGCTTTTTTTTCTTTTTTCCTCCTTGGAAACATTTGATGTCTTATTTTTTTATTAAGATTTTATTTATTTATTTGACAGAGAGAGCCCACAAGCAAGAGGAGAAGCAGGCTCCTTGCTGAGCGGGAAGCCCGACTTGGAACTTGAGACTTGATCCCAGGACCCCAGCCAGGATCATGACCTGAGCCAAAGGCAGATGCTTAACTGACTGAGTCACCCAGGCGCCCCTAATATCTTCTGTTTATCCCCAGTGTGATGAAATTGCACAATGATGTGTCTTGGCAAATCAATTTTCATCCATGATGCTAGATATAATTGTGAAATTCAGGACCTTAATATCTGGGAAGGTTTTGTGCATTTTTTATTTGGGACATTTCCTCCCATTGTGTCTGGATCTGTTTTCCATATTTGTACTTCAACGTTCTGGTGTGGTCCTATCATTTCATCACTTCTCTCTTATTTTCTCTTTGTGTTTTTGCTATACATTCTCAGTGATGTCCTTAACTTTTTTTATTTCTGCTCTTCCCAAGCACTTTTGTCTGTTCTCTGAATGTTTTCTTAAGATTTATTTATTTATTTTAAAGATTTTATCTATCTACCTATCATCTATCTATAGAGAACATGAGTGGGGAGAGGGGCCGATGGAGAGGGAGAGAGAAACATGCTAAGCCCGACTGGGGCTCGATCTTACAACCATGAGATCACGACCTGAGCCAAAATCAAGAGTTGGATGCTTAACCAGCTGAACCACCCAGGCGTCCCTGAGAGAGAGAGAGAGAGCACATACTTGGGGGAGAGCGGCAGCGGGAGAGAGAGAGAATCCCAGGCAGACTCCCCACTGAATGCAGAGCCTGGCACAGGCTTGATCCTATGACCCCAAGATCATGACCTGAGCTGAAATCAAGAGTCAGGTGTTCAACCGACTGAGCCACCCAGGCACCCGTGAATTTTTTTTTTTCTAAATCAGAATCCTATTCATTTTTTCCAGCTTTATTGAGATATAATTCACACACGTTGCTGTGTAAGTTTAAGGTGTATGACATAGTAGACTCCTATTCTTATTTCATGGATGCACTATTTTCCCCTTACTCTCTGAGAATATTGATAAACATTCTTAAACGTTTTCTTCTCCCTCTATAATTTCTATAGCTTCTGTTGCTTCCAAGTTACTTCCCCTTCCTCTCTGTTTCTGCCTTTTCTGTTAGAGGCTGTTCTCAAATATCAACTGGCCCTTAAATGCCTCTTCATATTCACAAGTGGGGCACTAAAAGCCAATGGTAAGCTCCATGCACATTTGTAGGGCTTGGCAAATCTGGGCTTTGGTTCAGTGATCTTCCTGGGCCATTCTCCTGGGGAACTTTGGATCTCAGTGTCCTGAAGTCTTTTCTCTTGCATTGTTGGAAGAGCTGCAGTGAAGCCTCTCACAGTCTCTCATGTGGAAGCCATCGTCCTTGCTACCGTTGTTCTGGAAATGAGATCAGGAAAATAGCCAGAGATCTCAACATTCAGAATGTGAACATTTGGGGCGCCTAGGTGGCACAGCGGTTAAGCGTCTGCCTTCGGCTCAGGGCGTGATCCCGGCGTTATGGGATTGAGCCCCACATCAGGCTCCTCTGCTATGAGCCTGCTTCTTCCTCTCCCACTCCCCCTGCTTGTGTTCCCTCTCTCACTGGCTGTCTCTATCTCTGTCGCATAAATAAATAAAATCTTAAAAAAAAAAAAAGAATGTGAACATTTGTCTGACCTGACTTTACAGAACAGAAAAAGACTGGCGATCCAGCTGCTTCTTAAAAGGACTTCTAGTCAGTCATTCTGCTAGTAGATCCACCTTTGTTCCTACTTCCATGGGTCCTGAATGTCATCAATTCTTGAGCAAGTGGGCTGCTTTTCACTGTCTCCATTGGGGGCTCATGATTCTGCTTTCTCAGCTCTGTCACATCAGTTACCAAGCATGCATTTGCCTTCCAGCTTCCAATCTTTTGGTTACTATCATCGCCCCTGTTCCCTTAATCCTGTAGGTTTGTGTCTTCTCCAAAATACCTGCTCTGCTGTTGTTTTAGGAAAGCTTCAGGAGGACAGGAGACTAACCCCTGTGTTCAACTTGCATCGTTGAATAGAAGTTCTCCCTTCCCCCCATCTCCACTCAGTGGTCTTGGCTTTAGAACTTTTCTCTTCCTGTCCTCATCACAGTAACAATCAAATATGCAAATAAAAACAACACTGAAGCCCATTCCAGTGTCCAGTTGTCGTTTTCTTAACTTTGCTTTAACATCTAAAGAAAAATTCGCTTCTCCACCTGTTTTAGATCTTCTAACGCAGCAATGAAGGAAAGAAGAGTGGGGGAGAACTATGAGGTAGGACTTAAGTGGTTCTCCCCATTCCCTGGAAAACAACAGTAGCCAGGGTGGTCCAAGAGCTCCGGATGTGTGGGAGGGGTCTCGGGGCACATGCACTGCCCCCTGGTGGGTGAGCTGGTATTGCTTTTAGGGTTCCTCAAGTTTTCCAAGATAGCGACGTCTGAAGGGAAGTCCGGTTACCATTGCCAGAGGTGAGATTTGAACTCAGACCAAAGGAGAAGAGGTGGGAAGACGTTCTAAATTTAAAGTTCTTTTTCATGTCCTACCAGTCGGTATGTCCATGCCAGCATGGATCAGTACACCATGGGTGGCCTCATAACTATCACTGGGCATTAGCATTACTGAGGGAACAGCTAACTATTTCCCCCAACTTCTAGAATGCCATCACCCTGTGCAGAGGGAAAGCGCAGGTTTTAAGAAACAAGACATGTCATTCCACATGAAAGTCACCGTCAGTCATTTCACCCATGACCTTCTACAGCTGTGCCATCCCAATATGGTAGCTGCTAGCCACATGGGACTGTTCAAATTTCAGGTGATTAAAAATTTAGTTTTTCAGTCACTCTAGCCACATTTCAAGTGCTTAACAGCCCCATGTGACTATCATCTCAGACAGCATAGATAGAGAACATTTTTATCAATGCAGAAAGTTTTATTGGTTAGCACTGGTCTAGAGCTCCTAATAAGTGTCAGGAACTTTCTTTGATTCTTACAGACAGAATTAATCACAGCCTCATCTATGTTCCTACACGTCTTTGTTCCCTCCCCTGCCACCCCCTTTAACACAGTCTGGCTTGAAATGCACTTAGTTAGATAACAGGCCTGTCTCTCCCACTTGACCATAAGCTCATGAGGGCTGGGACCAAGCTTGTGTCATTTGCCATTATTCCCAGCACCTAGGGCAGGGACTAGCAAGCAGAAGTTCCTGAATAAATGTGAGCTGAATGAATGACTGAACCGTAAACTCCCACAGGGCAGGAATGAAATGTCCTCAGATCTGTATTCCCCATGGTTCCTTGAGCAAAGAGGGAACCTCATGAACGTCTGTTGGATGGCTGCACGCTGTTGCACCTGCCAGCCTTAGCATGAACCTTAGCGTCACTAAGACAAAAAGCCGGATTGCTGTGTCCCGCAAGCCCCCAAACTCACCAAGCTCCCCCTCACCTCTGTCCTTGCACATTATTATCTCCTGTGGCCTTGCTACACCCCACCCCATGTCTCTCTGCTTTGTAGCCCCGACCTTGCCTCCATGGGGTAGGTCTGATCATGAACTGCCCAGCCCCCGTACGCACACACATGCACTTGTGCAAACGCGTGTGCACTCTCTACTTGTCCTTCGACATCCTTTCTCCTCCCGCCTCACACCTGGAAGCGTGGTCTCCAGACTGCGGTGTGTGCGTCCCCTATGACCCTCTGGAGTGTGGAGAAAAGGATGTTTGGACTTCTGGGATTTTTAAAAAATCTCACTGTTTAAAATTGCCTTATTCTTCCATCTATTTTAGTATGTCAATAATATATTAGTGTAGTCATTATGCTTTTTAATACAATAAATACATATATTTGGAGTACGATCTAACATTTTTATCGATAGGAGTGTGTGGGGAAAAGACATCTGCCGTAGCCTACCTCATGCCCTTCCGCCTCCTGGTCTTGGACCGCAAGGACCAGCAGGAGCCCCCTCCTCCCTGCACGCCCCGGTCTACCCTGGGGCAGCAGGTTTTCGGGGAACTGACATAGCGCCCTTACCAGCCCCTGATGTCTTCCGTTTTTGAATTCTTATTGTACTTCCGGTAGCACACCACGCTTGGTCTTGAATTCTTCGGATTATTTTCAGTAACTAGCTCTGTCTTGCTAACCAAATGGCAAATTGCATGAGCATCTTACACTTGTTTTGTACTGGAGACCCTTTTAGAATGGAAGGGCCGTGAGAATACCCAGTCCGATCACATGTCATATTTAAGGGAACGGAGTCAGGGAGTAAAGCGACCTGTTCAGGGACACCCAGGGAAAAGCCTGTCCGGGTCATACATTGGGACCCTGGATTTGGACAGAAGTAGGTCAACAAATGTGGGAAGAACTATGCTTCCAAGGGTCTCTGTTCCAGCCCCCTAAAAGCGGCCCGGAACACCGAGGTTATGTTCCCTGCCTGCCTTCAGCCAGCTCGCCAGGCTAGTGCGGAAGAGCACCTCTGTGAGGCTTGGAGAAAGCCTACACTCCGAGGAGGTGTCAGCTGCTAACTGACAAGAGATAAGAGCCAAGGTCATGACCTTCTAATGGCAAACCAGCCTGATAGTTTAGCATTATGTGTCTCCAACGTCAGAGCCAGGCCTGGTGGAGATGTGATTTTTTTCTTATTCAGGAAGCCCCTTACTTGAAAATGAGAGAAGACTCTAGCAACTGCTGGAAATCCCTTCTTTTAAAACAATAAGAAGAATCTTCACCTAAGAAACTTGGCTCCCTGCTCCTTGACAATTCACTGTGCCCTTAAGCTGGCTGAGCCGCAGAGCAGGCAAATGATTCGAACCTGTGGGCTTAAAAAAAAAAAAAAAAAAAAGATGCCAATCAAATGTAAATGATGATCCCATTAAATAATGATTTTCATTCAAACTCAACAAAACACATTTCTCAGACTTTGGGATTAGCCCTGTGTCCAACTTTTGCTCTAATTTTTTTTAACACTTAATTTGTGATATTCTGCGATCATTTTTAGGTTTGGGGGTTGGATTTTTTTTTTTTTTTTAAGTGCTGACCAAAAAAATCTTGCTGCATTCAGTCTCCTGAGAATGTTGGGTCGAGTTTTTTGATCCCTGTGGCTCATTGATTTGCGGGCTGATGTAGTACGAGGGGGCCTTATTAGTGGCGTCTGTCCCTGCTGTAATGTTTTTGTTATTTTTCCTCATTTGTTCACTCTGACATCATGTCATTACAGAATGGTGCTGTTCAGGCCCTGCCTGGGCTGTTCGTTAGCGTGTGTTTAATGAGCAGCTTAATTGAGCTGTCTAGTAGGCCACCTGTCGCCCTCCGGACTTATTAACATACTAATGGCCTGACATTGTATTCTCTGACAGGCAACAGGGCTTACTGATTTGATGTCTGGACATGAGGATTTTATGCAGGAATGAGAGCGGGCATTGGGAAGGAGGTTTAAAAAACGCAAATTAACTCTTTGGTATCTCTGTTTATGGCTCTCTTGTGGAAAAAAAAAAAAAAGTCCAACCCACGGCCGGCCAGGAAAGCTTGTGCTGGGGAGGAAGGCTCGCCCCCGTTGTGGGTCCCCGAGAGAGAAAATACGCTCGCTCCTTCTGAGAAGAGCAGGCTTCGTTGAGGGTACAAAGGGGGATCTGCATCCCCCGGGGAAAGTTTTGTGCCTAGACGGTTCTCTGCTGGGCCTGAGCCCATGAAAAGCAGTGATGCTCTGAGCGGTGGGAGTGGGGCCTGCTGCCCCTGCCTTTTATTTTTATTTTTATTTTTTTAAATTTAATTTTATTATATTATGTTAATCACCATACAGTACATCCCCAGATTCCGATGTAAAGTTTGATGCTTCATTAGTTGCGTATAACACCCAGTGCACCATGCAATACGTGCCCTCCTTACTACCCATCACCAGTCTATCCCATTCCCCCACCCCC
>NC_048218.1:11487179-11725449 GCF_002007445.2 Ailuropoda melanoleuca
CAGTCAAAACTAGAGGCTCTGACGGCCAGGGTCACCGAGGCAGAGGAACGCGTTAGCGAATTGGAGGATGGGTTAGTAGAAGAAAAAACGAAAATAGAAGCTGGTCTTAAAAAAATCCACGCCCACGAATGTAGATTACGGGAGATTACTGACTCTATGAAACGATCCAATGTCAGAATCATCGGCATCCCTGAAGGGGTGGAGAAAAACAGAGGTCTAGAAGAGATATTTGAACAAATTGTAGCTGAAAACTTCCCTAATCTAGCAAGGGAAACAAGCATTCGTGTCCAAGAGGCAGAGAGGACCCCATCCAAGCTCAACCAGGACAAACCTACGCCACGGCATGTCATAGTGCAATTCGCAAATATTAGATCCAAGGATACAGTATTGAAAGCGGCCAGGGCAAAGAAATTTCTCACGTACCAAGGCAAAGGTATCAGGATTACGTCAGACCTGTCTACAGAGACCTGGAATGAGAGAAAGGCTTGGGGGGGCATTTTTAAAGCTCTTTCAGAGAAAAACATGCAGCCAAGGATCCTTTATCCAGCAAAGCTGTCATTCAGAATTGATGGAGAAATAAAGACGTTCCAAAATCGCCAATCATTAACCAATTTCGTAACCACGAAACCAGCCCTACAGGAGATATTAAGGGGGGCTCTATAAAGGTAAAAAGGCCCCAAGAGTGATACAGAGCAGCAAGTCACAACCGATACAAAGACTTTAAAGAGAAATGGCATCATTAAAATCATATCTGTCAATAATCTCTATCAATCTAAATGGCTTAAACTCTCCCATAAAACGCCACAGGGTTGCAGATTGGATAAAAAGACATGACCCATCCATTTGCTGTCTACAAGAGACTCATTTTGAACCCAAAGATGCATTCAGACTTAGAGTAAGGGGATGGAGTACCATCTTCCACGCAAATGGACCTCAAAAGAAAGCTGGAGTAGCAATTCTCATATCAGATAGACTGGATTTTAAACTAGAGGCCATAGAGAGAGATACAGAAGGGCACTATATTATTCTTAAAGGAAGTATTCAACAAGTGGATATGACAATTATTAATATATATGCCCCCAACAGGGGAGCAGCAAGATACACAAGCCAACTCTTAACCAAAATAAAGAGACATATAGATAAGAACACAGTAATAGTAGGGGACCTCAACACCCCACTATCAGAAATAGACAGAACACCCTGGCAAAAACTAAGCAAAGAATCAAAGGCTTTGAATGCCATACTCGACGAGTTGGACCTCATAGATATATATAGAACACTACACCCCAGAACCAAAGAATACTCATTCTATTCAAATGCCCATGGAACATTCTCAAGAATAGATCATGCTCTGGGACACAAAACAGGTCTCAGCCAATACCAAAAGATTGAAATTATCCCCTGCATATTCTCAGACCACAACGCTCTGAAATTGGAACTCAACCACAAGGAAAAACCTGGAAGAAACTCAAACACTTGGAGGCTAAGAACCATCCTGCTCAAGAATGACTCGATAAACCAGGAAATCAAAAAACAAATTAAACAATTTATGGAGACCAACGAGAATGAATACACAACGGTCCAAAACCTATGGGATACTGCAAAGGCAGTCCTAAGGGGGAAATACATAGCCATCCAAGCCTCACTCAAAAGAATAGAAAAATCTAAAATGCAGTTTCTATATTCTCACCTCAAGAAACTGGAACAGCAACAGAGGGACAGGCCTAACCCACTGACAAGGAAGGAGTTGACCAAGATTAGAGCAGAAATCAATGAATTAGAGACCAGAACCACAGTAGAGCAGATCAACAGGACTAGAAGCTGGTTCTTTGAGAGAATCCATAAAATTGATAGACCACTGGCAAAACTTGTCCAAAAACAAAGAGAAAGGACTGAGATTATTAAAATTATGACTGAAAAGGGAGAGGTCACGACCAGCACCATTGAAATTGCAAGGATTATTAGAAACTTTTATCAACAGCTATATGCCAAAAAACTAAACAATCTGGAAGAGATGGAGGCCTTCCTGGAAACCTATAAACTACCAAGACTGAAACAGGAAGAAATAGATTTCTTAAATAGGCCAATTAACTATGAAGAAATTGAGTCAGTGATAAACAACCTTCCAAATAATAAAACTCCAGGCCCAGACGGTTTTCCTGGGGAATTCTACCAAACATTCAAAGAAGAAATAATACCTATTCTCCTAAAGCTATTTCAAAAAATAGAAACAGAAGGAAAGCTACCAAACTCATTCTATGAGGCTAATATTACCTTGATCCCCAAACCAGGCAAAGACCCCCTCAAAAAGGAGAATTACAGACCGATTTCTCTAATGAATATGGATGCCAAAATCCTCAACAAGATCCTTGCTAATAGAATCCAACAGTACATTAAAAGGATTATCCATCATGACCAAGTGGGATTCATACCTGGGATGCAAGCATGGTTCAACACTCGCAAATCAATCAATGTGATACATCATATCAACAAGAAAAGACTCAAGAACCATATGATCCTCTCAATTGATGCAGAAAAAGCATTTGACAAAATACAGCATCCTTTCCTGATTAAAACCCTTCAGAGTGTAGGAATAGAGGGTACATTTCTCAATCTCATAAAAGCCATCTATGAAAAGCCTACTGCAAGCATTATTCTCAATGGGGAAAAGCTGGAAGCCTTTCCCTTAAGATCAGGAACACGACAAGGATGCCCACTCTCGCCACTATTATTCAACATAGTACTAGAAGTCCTTGCAACAGCAATCAGAAGACAAAAAGGGATCAAAGGTATCCAAATCGGCAAAGAAGAAGTCAAACTGTCTCTCTTTGCAGATGACATGATACTCTATATGGAAAACCCAAAGGAATCCACTCCCAAACTATTAGAAGTTATAGAACAATTCAGTAAGGTGGCAGGATACAAAATCAATGCCCAGAAATCAGTTGCATTTCTATACACGAATAACGAGACTGAAGAAAGAGAAATTA
Organism: Ailuropoda melanoleuca; assembly: GCF_002007445.2. Taxonomy (NCBI): domain Eukaryota; kingdom Metazoa; phylum Chordata; class Mammalia; order Carnivora; family Ursidae; genus Ailuropoda; species Ailuropoda melanoleuca. Next base: position 11,490,170 of record NC_048218.1, read on the forward strand.
GGGAATCCACCATTTACAATAACACCAAAAACCATACGTTACCTTGGAATTAACTTAACCAGAGATGTAAAGGACCTATATCCTAGAAACTACAGATCACTTTTGAAAGATATTGAGGAAGACATAAAAAGATGGAAAAATATGTCCCTGCCTTTTAAAGGCAACTGAGGACAGCACCGGGGACACCGGCTGGGGCTGGCGGGAAGACCTCGGAGAGGTGGCCGGAGCTTGCGTAGACGTGCTAGCTGACACTTGTCCTGTTTGTGTTTTACTTCTGTGTGCTTGCCTCTTTCCCCCTGGCCTTCCTTGCAGAGATGGGAGGAAGACCGGCTGTGCTGGGAAATTTCAGGGGAGTGAGTCCAGAGAGCGAGACAGCACTCTCCCAGGGGCTGGGTGTGGCTTTTCTGCCACAGCAGCCCCCCCCCGCCCCCTCCCGGTCTAGGGGCCGGGCTTGACCACTGTGACCCCCAGGCCCAAGGTTCCAGCCAAGTCAGCAGAGGAGCTATAGAGAAGCCCCAGAGAGCACTCTGGGTGTGGCTGCCTGGAAGCAGCATTCCAGAACTTGGCACGTTGAACCTGCAGCCTTCAGACCTTCTTTATGGGAGGTCATGAGTGGTCCCCCGCCTCTGGGCTCTGAGCTCGGGAATGCTGCCAGTGGAGCGGTCACATTTCCTCTCCTTGCTAGTACCCACTATGCAGGGAGGAGGAAGAGAAGGAGGAGGGAGCAGGGGGAGGAAGAGGGAGGGGAAGAAGAGCAGAAACCCACACACTCTCTACCTGTTCACTTTCCTGTGAGGAGGAGGAAGAGGATAGCCTTAATTTTTATTTCTTAAGCCGAACCTTTTATAAATATGATTTCGTTTAAGTTTTCTATCCGGGAGTTTCTCAACGTCAGCACCATTGATGCCTTAAGCCAGATCATTCTTTGCTGTGGGGGACTGTCCTGTGCATTGCAGAAGGTTGGGGTACTTCCCTAAACGCCACCCGCTAGATGCCAGTAGCGAACCCCAACCTGACTGTGACCATCAACAGTGTCTCCAGACAGATGAACATAGAGAAAGGGAAGGAAAAATCAAGTAAGAGAAAAACAGAGAGGGAGGCAAACCATAAGAGACCCTTAACTCTAGGGAACAAGCTGAGGGTTGCTAGAGGGAAGGTGGGTGGGGGTTGGGGTAACTGGGGGATGGGCATTAAGGAGGGCACTTGATGGAATGAGCCCTGGGTCTTATGGGCAACTGATGAATCACTAAATTCTACCCCTGAAACTAATAATACACTATATGTTAGCTAAATTGAATTTAAATTTTTTAAAAATGTCTCTAGACATTGCCAAATGTCGGGGGTGGGGAGTTGCCCCAGTTCAGAAACACTGCTCTAGAGGCGGGTTTATTGCCCTCAGTTGGTCGACGGGAAGCGAACACTCAGAGTGTAACGCGGGGGCTCACTCACGGCTACTCATGCAGGAGGAAGAACAGGGTTCAGACCCAAGTCGCTCAGATCTCAGATCCCGGGCCCCTCCTTCGCACAGTCCCCCCTGGCCATGATGAGGGGGATATAGTGGTGACCAGAGATGGGTCAGCTGACTGCACCCACACCTGACCATTGCCGAGCTGGTACAGGTGAGGTATTTTGCCACGGATTTCATTCGTTATCTTTTAAAATCTTCTCCGTATCCCTTGGAGGCAAGTACTGTAATTCTTCTGTTTTAAAAGATGAGGAAACTGAGACTCACAAGAATTAAAGTAACAAGTCCAAGGTCAAGGTCACATAGCCAGCAGGGGTGAGAGTCTCATCCAGATCCCCCTGGCTTCAAAGAACATGTGTTTTCTGCCGTAGCAACCAGAATCTTCAGCCATCTGCACCCAGGGACCCCATCCTTACGATCCATTCTCCTATCTTGCCAAAAGAAGGGGTATTTCCTCCCTCTATTTCCCTGACTGACCAGGGTGCTGTGCCTGGCATGTTCCCCAGCGACATGTGTGATGGTTCATTTTATGTGTTACCTTGACTGGCCTGGGGTGACTAGATATTTGATCAAAATTATTCTTGGTCTGGGCCGCCTGGGTGGTGCAGTCAGTTAAGCATCTGACTCGATTTTGGCTCGGGTCATGATCCCAGGGTCGTGAGATCTAGCCCCACATTGGGCTCGGCATGCGGGGTCTACTTGAAATTCTCTCTCGTGCTCTGCCCCTCCCCCCACTGGCACACGTGCACTCTCTCTCCCTCTCTCTCTTTTTCTCCAACAAATACATCTTAAAATTTTTTTTAAATTATTCTCGGTATGTCTGTGAGGGTATTTCTGGATGAGCTAAACATCTGAATCAGTAGATTCAGCAAAGCAGACTGCTATTTCTAACGAGGGTGGGCCACATCCAATCAGTTGAGGGTCTAAATAGAACAAAATGCTGAACCCCCTCCAAATAAGAGAGAATTCCTCCTGCCTGATGCCATTTGAACTGGGACATTGGCTTTTTCCAGCCTTTGGACTTGAACTGAAACATCAGATCTCCCCGGGGTCTCAAGCCTGCTGGCCTTCAGACTAGAAGTATACCATCAGCTCTCCTGGGCCTCCAGCTTGCCCTGCAGATCTTGATCTGTAATCACATGAGCTAATTCCTTATAGCAAATTTCTTTATATACATATGCATACTCACATACCTATGTACATATACATCCTGTTGGTTCTGTGTCTCTGGAGAACTCTGACTAATACAGCATTTTGGCTAGCTTTTAGACATGGTCACTTTTTATATCTCATAGTTTCATTTTGTTGTAGGACTGACTTGTAATCCGTGCCTACCTATTTTTTTTTTAAAATGCGATCTGAGACTAATGATGTCAAACATCTCATAATGTCGTCTCTTCAGACAACTTATGTCTCTGTGCTACTTTCTGGGTGAATTCCTCCACAGTGATCTTCCAGTTCATCAATTCTCTCTTTAGCCATCTGATTAGAGTTTCTCCTGCACTATTAAGCTTTCTAGATTTCAGCAATAAGCTGCCTTATATCCAAGATTTCTGAATGGTTCTTTTTCACACCTATCTGTTCATTTTCTATTTCTGCCTGGCTCAAGTCCTTAGTTTTTTATCTTTTTCATCTTTGTTACCTCTTCCTTTAAGTCTTGGAAGATATTCAGCATAGACATTTAAAGAATCTTTTTCAGATTGCACTATGATTTTTATTTTCTTTTAAGTGATTTCACTTCCTGGCTTGATTATGTTGATGTGGTGTGAGCTTGTCAAGAATTCATTTATTTTTGTTTTGTTTCATTTTGTCGTTGCTCCAGTGGCTCTTTACTCACTGTTCCCTTTCGGGGGTGGAGGAGTGGGTTGTTGTTTTCACCTGCCTCCCGTGATCTTCTGTTCAGAACCACATCCTCTGGTGGGTTTTCAGAGTGTTCATCCTACAGAGATAACTGGGGATATTGCAGTTGTAGTCACGGAGCCATTTGGTAAAATGCCCAGATCCTGGCTGCAGAGTGTTGCTATTCCTCATTTTAATAGGTGTGCATCTGCAATCTAGGCAGTGGTGGATAGAAGCATGTTTCATCCTCTCTGTAAGGGGGAGCTGCACCCCATCCCTGGCTCCATCCCTGCTTTGCATGATTTGGAGTTTCAACCAGTAAGCTCCCTGCCTCCTCCAACTGCTTCCCTCCAGTGTTCCTGGATCATGGAGATGTTATCTCTTTTGAACATGGCAATTAAAAAAAAAAATCTATCATGACTCTGTGTTGGTGCCAATGCAAGGCTCAAAGCAGGAATCATGATGCAGTTGAACATCCCCTGCTGTACACGCATCTTATCACCATTTTACAATATCATATCGAAAATCTCCCTAAAGGGAAGAGTTGCCTGCTTGTGATCTTGGCTTACAAAATGCTCCAAAGTGTGGGCTGAGTCTGCCTGCTTGGGTTCAAATCCCAGATCTACCACTTACCAGTTGTGGAAACTTGGGCCAAGTTGTCTAAGGTTTTAAGCCTTATTTCCTTCATCATGAAATATATCAGTAGTACATGTTTTAAGGTTGTTATGAGGATTAAATAGAGTAATCCAAGAAAAAGCACTTCCCACAGATTCTGGCATGTGGTCAGCCCTTGGTCAATGTCTGCTGTTATTATGGCGGTTATTACTGCTTGGTTTGAATCAAATATCCAACTTCAGAGAATTATTATTTTTCAAAAGGTTCCAGTGGCCAAGAAGGCAGAAGAGGGAAATGCCAAGAAATGTTTTAACTGCTAAATTTTTTAAGGTGCTTTCATATCTGTTATCCATAGTCCCACAAAAAATCTGTGCTTTGTTTTTCCAATTTTATAACCAAGAAAATTAACCACAGGATTAGGGCACACTTCTTTTTTTTTTTAATTACTGCACCCTTTTGACTATCAAGAGGCACGTGAATGAAAAGTCACACTCAGCTGACACCCTCGGGGGCACCAGCAATACCACCATTTCTTGGGAAACAGATTAGGAAGCAGCTCTCAGAAAACCCTGATTTCTCCCTGGAAAGTGGTACTCCCCATTTCTCAGATTTGTCAATATGGCTCTGCCCTCGGTGGTCCTGGACGCCCGAGGTTACACCTGGGTTTGTATTCCATCTTTTATGCTGGGAAACTGAGAGGGTGTCTGCTTCCTCCTCCACATCCACTTCATGTCACCTGTACTCTGCTCTGGGCCCCGCATCCGCCCGGCTTCCATCCACAGGCTCCCCTCCCCTCCCTTCCGGTTCCTGGCTGGTTTGGCCAATAGGCAGGGTGACCAGCCTTTGAGAAAGTCAACCTGGGACACAGTCATATAAGATGAAACAATAATCACCACCCATAGCAAAATAACATACAACAAATACTCAGATACGTGTGTGTTATTCCTTTAACGTGAAAATAGGAAACATAGGGGCGCCTGGGTGGCTCAACTGGTTGAGCAGCAGACTCAGGTCGTGATCTCAGGGTCACAAGATCAAGCCCTGCATTGGGCTCCATGCTCAGCAGGGAGTCTCCTTGAGGATTCTCTGTCTCCCTCTCTCCCTCTGCCCCCTACCCTGCAAATGCTCTCTCTCTCAAATAAATAAATAAATCTTAAAAAAAAGAAAATATGAAAAATAAAAAGGTACATCAAAGGGAATGGAATCAACGATAATACAGTAGCCTTGTATGGTGGGTGACAGATGGCAGCTATTTGCTGTGAGCACGGCCTAACCACAGACTCGTCGAATCACTATGTTGTATACCTGAAACAAATGTAACATTGTGTGTCAACTGTACTTCAAGAAAAAGAGAGAAAAGGGGGGAACTGTGAAAAATAAATACCTGAAATTATATATTATTCTATATTACTCACTTTCCTGTTACACAAATGCTACTATTTAAACAAAGCAGCAGTAGGACTAGTGAATTAGTAGTAATTAGTAGCAGGACTAATTAAAGAAAGAGGATATGTGAGAAAATACAACAATACTTTGATCATGTTTCTTTCTGTCTGTATATAATACAGCAAGTTATTTTAACTCCTTATTGGATATTTGAATTTTATAGGTTATATCAAGATACTTGACTGTAAGACCTTTAGAAGGAAAAGATAAACACAATAGGGCTCCTTCAGTATTTTTATTTGGTAAAATGTGGCAATGATACGTTTCTTTCTATCCAGTGATACAGCAGGCGTATTTTTACTCTTTGTTTCCTCCTCTGCTAATAGTTCTCTAGACTGCCTGCAGCCTTTAGGACAGCCTTCTTTTTCTTGTATGTGGTGATAAAGCTGAACATAGTCAAAAGAAAATTCACTTTTAACTTACAACTCTTCTCTCTTTTTTTAAGATTTTATTTATTTATTTAAGACAGACAGACAGAGCGCACAAGTGTGGGGGAGGGCCAGAGGGAGAGAGAAGCAGACTCCTCGCTGAGCAGGAAGCCCGGCATGGGACTCGATCCCAGGACCCTGAGATCATGACCCGAGCTGAAGGGAAATGCTTAACCGACTGAACCACCCAGCTGCCCTGTTACAGCTCCTCTCTTATGAGGCCCACATTACAATGATGCCTGTCATCAGTCCAAGGTGATGACGTTGAACTGACTATCTTCTCAACAAAAGCATTTGGAAAGCGTCCTTACTGGCTGTGGAGGTAGATTTTATATGTGTCTCGGCTGGGTTGTGGGGCCCAGTTGTTTGGTCAAATAGCAGTCTAGAGGCTGCTCTGAAGCTATGTTTCAGATGTGATTAACCCATCTTATCTGCCAGCTTTGAGTGAAGCTGATGACCTTCTATAATGTAGGTGGGCCTCATCCAATCAGTTGAAGGTCCTAAGAGCAAAGGCTGAGGTTTCCTGAGGAAGAAGGAACCCTCCTCAACATGAAAACCCGGCCTGAGCTTTCAGACTACAGGCCTGCCTCATGAATTTTGGACTCAAGACTGCAACATCATTCTTATCTGAGTTTCCAGCCTGCGAGACCATCCTACAAATTTCAGACTTATCACAATCATGTGAATCAATTCCTTAAAATCTTGTCTCTGTCTCTCTGTATATCTCTGTCTCTCCTCTGTTTCTACAGAGAGCCCTGGTTAATAAATTATCAAGAGCAAGTTTTTAGACTTGCAAGAATTTGCTTCCAGCTCTCCAAAACTGCTCATCCACTTTGTACCCACGGGCTTCCTTCGGTAGGTCAGTTATTTCTCAATCAGGGCGTTTGCATCTATAAACTCATTACGTGGGTGCCCACGTCTGAGATGCCCAACATCGTATGTACCCTAAAGCACATTAGATGGCACAAGTTACACCTCTCTTTCTCAGGGATGATGGTTTTAAGGCACAGAAATAGTTTTAACTTAGGAAATTTTAAATTAGAGTACAAGTTACAGATATAGAGTATAAGTTACAGATTTAATTAAAAAAAAAAGAAAGAGAAAATCTTGTTGCCTTTTTCAGTGTTTTTTATTTTATTTATTTTTTTAAAGAGTTTTTTTTAAAAAGATTTTATCGATTTGAAAGAGAGAGTGAGAGCAAGAGAGAGCACAAGTAGGGTGGGCAGAGGGAGAGGGAGAAGCAGACTCCTCACGGAGCCCAACACGGGGCTCGATCCCAGGACCCTGAGATCATGATCTGAGCCAAAGGCGGATGCTTAACCAACTGAGCCACCCATTTGCCCCTTTTCTAGTGTTTTTTTAAAAAGTGTTCAAATGTCTTATTACAAAACCAAGTTTTTAAAAATATAAGCTTTTGTCACAACACCCACATAACCTTGAACAACTCCAGGGCAGTCAGTTTGTCCTTTGCTAGGCTCCTTGCGGCCCCTTCAAAGACCATCAGACTGTTTTTGTTGAACAGCATATTCACTGTTTTGCTCTCAGCCTTTCCTCCGTTCTCATCCTTAATGTCTTTCCAAATTAAAGAAGCACATTCTTCTTGTCCCAAACTTTGAATATAGGATTTTGCAACAGGCCAGCCTCTTTTCCGTGGTGGGCAATAATGACATCTGCATTGCAGGCACAGGGCCCAGGACGCTGTCTCCTACCAAGTGGCAACTCTCATGAAGCGTTTCTCCATGTTTTGAGGAAACCAAAAGTTGACCGTGAACTTTCATTACAAAAGCATCAATAACCCCAATAGGAAAATCACATCCCCTAAATTCAGAACAATTAGCAGGGAAGATCTTTGCATTTTCTTTGATAAGAAGGTTGCAGACCTAAAGGAACTCTTGCCGAAATGTACATTTGCACCTTTGGCCGAATGTGCTGCTAGATGAACAAAGTCCAGCGTTACTTGGACAAAGGACTAACAATCTATATTTTCTGCAGTTTCATAAAATGCTTCATGGAATTCAAGAAGATGATCTGAAACTCCATTTTTTGAAATTTGAGTACCTAAGAGCCAGGGAAAACATTTTTTGGTTTGCTACGATTTAGTGCAACATTTGGCATTCTGTAGAAAGCGCGACTGTTCGTAAAAGATGAAAAAAAAATCAGCTCTACCCCATAAGAGACCAACATATCTCTTAGCAAAAATTTCCCCTTCTGTATGCCTATATTTGGGGGTGGGAAAGTAGCATGGTAATGAACTAATGCACAAATACCACATCACTCCAAGTTTCTGGCTTAAGAGAAGAGAGGGATGGCCTGCTGAAGGTTCGGGGAGAGTGCTAGCTGAGAGATGACACACTGAGGTCACAGTACTGTCTGCACCTGTCCCACACACCTTCAAAGGGAGCCACTATAGGGGGCTGTCTTCCCTTTAGCCAGAAGGCATTGGGCTGGGAAGCGAAAGGGTGGAGATGAGAATCCCTCCCATCATTATACAATGTAACCCTCTGAAGGGGTGTTTGCCTCCCATCCTTCCCATCTAGGAATTGGAGGGTTTGGAATTTGTCAGTGCCCGTCATGGTCACTTTGATGTGTCGGCTTGGCCAGGCTCTAGCCCATTATTTAATCAAACACAAACCTATGTGTGGCTGTGTGTGCTGAGGATGTGATGAACATCTCTAGTCAGTTCACTGCAAGGAAAGGAGATGATCTTCAGGAATCTGGGTGGGCCTGATCTAATCAGTTGAAAGGCCTTAAGGGCCCAGCCGAGGTTTCCCTGCAGAAGAAGAGACTCCCCTGGGAACTGCAGCTTTAGCTCCTATCTAAGAGTTCTAGGCTGCCCTTCCTGCCAGCCTGCCCTGTGGGGCTCACACTCACCTAGTCACCTCCACACTCAGGCAGCCCATTCCCTGCAATAAATCTCTTCAGGTTACGACCGACTTGCTCTGTTTTTCTGGTGGGATTCTGACTGATAGGGCATTCAAGGGGGAAATGATGCACCCCGGGAGCCAAGGCATGGCTGTTTCAGGGATCCGCATGCCACCTAATCACCGGTGAAGAGGATCACTGTGTTGACCAGAGTGATCGATTCCAATAAGCATGGGGCAAATCACCTAACGGGGGATGCAGATTCATGTGCGGGTCCCAGGACATTCACTAGGATACTTCTCATTACTTCCTTGTCCGTTAGCCCCAGACAATAGAAAGAGAATCACCAAGGACTCAAATCCTTCCAGAATGAAGGCTCAGGTGATCCTTCTAAGTAAAGAACTCAACCTCGCTAAAGTTGGCATAGGACAAGGGGGAGCACAGAAGGATGAGGGCAGAAGGCAGCTGTGGTTACCACCTTGAATTTGTGACCTGCTACAACCAGGAACCATGTCAGTTAAATAAATGAACCATTCCCTGCCTTTCTTTTCGTCATTACCTAGTATGAACAGCACTGGCGGTAGCTAAAAGCTTAGGTTTCGGGTGGGAGTTTGGCTGAATTGATATCACCCCACAGTGGTACAGTAACTGATGGGACTTCATGTGGTCCTACATTGGGGATGCGCACTTTTCAACTGGACAAAGGACAAGAGGAAAAACTAGAGGTCAGAAGGGTGGCCTGTGCCTGATATCTTCCGTCTGCACCCCCAGCTCCGCCCCCCACGCCCATCTCCCTGCTCTGTGCCCAGGATGCTGACCTGGGAAGATTGCATCGGTGGGGGGGCTCCCATGTTCTCTGACTTCCCCGGGGTCCTCAGGCAATGGCGCCAGAGGTGAGAGGGAGCTAGAGGTGAGAGGTCAGACCCTGTGTTCTCTGGGTCCCTCTCTGGGGATCGCCGCAGGCTGGCCGAGTCCCTCCAGACCTGCCGCGGTCAGATGTCACCTCCTCGCAGCCCCATCTCCATTCCATGCCCTCAGGCCTGAGGGTGGTGGCAGCACCCAGCACTCCAGTCAGCCCGGGAGTGCCGCACTTGTCCTTGCGGGGCCCTTCCCCCAGCCCACACCACACTTTGGCCTCGATGGAACTTCCCCCAGATACCACAATGTGCGCGCACTGTTTCTTGCTCTAACTGTGGATCGTACGGGGTTACTTAGGTTCTCCAAGGATTTCCCCAAAGACTCTCAAAGCCTGGCAGACTGGGAAGGACCGAGACCACATTCCCTTCACAGAAGAGACAAACTGAGGCCACTAGGGGTGAAATGATAAATCCCAGGTCATTTGGCCAAACAGAGGCCCATCCTGACCTTCTGGCCCCTCCTTCCTTTGGCCGCTGTCTCGGTGAGTGACCTTTGGGCTAACCTGGCTGTAAGGAGCCCTTTGTAAGTTCTTCTGAGGTGAAGGAAGTGACCTTTGAAAGGCTGGGTGGGGGTGGAGATGTTGGCTTTCCAGGTACCTTCAAACCACATGGGAATAACATTATATAAGCAAAAGTCAGGAACCCGTGTCAGCGTGAGGCGGCTTTTGGGGCCCGCCCAGAGTATGAGGGGTGAAGCTTGTCTACTGCCTGTCCCCTCCTCAGTCCAGCTTTTTGTCCCCTCCTTCCTCTGTCCCCACCAGCCACCACTCAAGTGCCGCATTCTTAGGGATCTCTGGTCAGAGTCACCTGACAAGTGAGGAGTTAATGGATTTTTCTAGTGCACTATCCAAGCAGTTCGCAACAGGTGAGAGAACGCTCTTCAGTGTGGGCTTCCAGAAGCGTGAAGAAGCAGCAGTTTCCCCAGCCAGAACCACCTCCTCCTCCTGGGCCAACCGTGGGAAACTCACTGAGGGCACACCATGACCTCTGACCTCTCGCCATTCCTTTGAATATTTAGCGGTGATAGTCTCCCCTGGCCCTTGGATAACAGTTCCTGCAGGCCCAGGAGCTGGACAGTCACTTCAAGGAACAAACGCTGTCTCACTTCTGGTATTACAGCCTCCGTGTCAGAGATGCCATGATGTTAACCCTTCCCCTCTACTTCAGCTCAGACCTGCTTCGGGCTGGAAGCCACAGCCGGCAGGTGAACTGGCCTCATTTCTTTTATTTTTCTCCCCCTTAGGCTTTTATGCCTCCCATCGCTGCCTCCTTGCTTCTGTTGTGTCCAGAGTGGGAGCAGCGTGGGAGCGAGGAGGCCATAGGGGATCACAAATGTCTTAGAGGCCGGGGCTGCTTTGTTTTTCAGCTGATTCTTTATTTTTGTGTATTTTTTGCTTTGAAATAATTCCAAATTTACTGAAACGTTGCAATAGTATAAAAAAATTCCAGGGTAGAAATAATTTTTGGCAAGACTGACCAATGGTTAACATTTTGTGCGTTTCCTTAATCATCTGTTCTCTCTTCTCTCTCTCACTCGATCTCTCCCTCCCCTTCTCCTTCTCCCCGCTTCTATACCTGAAATTCACCTTCCCCACATTTTTTTCCTAAACATTTTGAGTTAGCTGCAGACATTACCCCTTCCCCCACAAACACTTCACTGTGTATTTCCCAAGAACATGGAGATTCTCTGACATAAACACAGTAGTTGCCAAATTAAAAAAAAAAAAATTCACATTGATATAACACTATTATCTAATACATAGTCCATACCTAAATTTTGCCAGCCAACCAAAAAATGTTCTTTATGGAAATTATCCCCGACCCAAACTCCAATCTTAATCGTGTATTGCATTTGGCTGCCATGCGTCCTTCGTGTCTGTTAATCTGGAAAATTCCTCGGTTTCTGTAGCTTTCAGGACGTGGACGTATTTGAAGAGTGCAAGCCAGTTGCTCGGCAGGCTATGCTACAACTTGGGTTTGAGCTGAATAGGGTCAGGCTCTGCATTTTTGGCACAAGCACGACATAAGTGATGGGTGTCCTCCTCAGTGCGTCTTGTTGGGGGACCATGGCATCAGTTTGCTATATAAACAAATTTTTAAATCAATAATGTGATATACCAAAACTATTGCAGTATACACTTTATTTTTTTTACATTTTTAAAAAATTTGACTATAGTCCACACACGGCGTTATGTTAGTTGCGGGTATACCACACAGCGATTCCTCTTGGCCGTATGTTACGTTGGCTCCCATCTGTCACCATATAACGCTAGTATAATAGCATTGACTATATTCCTTAGGCTGCGCCTTTTATTCCCATGACTTGTTCATTCTGTAACTGGAAGCCTGTATCGTCCAGTGTAGTGTATACTTCAAATGCATGTATTGTATGGCATGTGAATTATATCTCAATAAAACCGTTTAAAAGGCACATACACTGGGGCACCTGGGTGGCTCAGTCGTTAAGCATCTGCCTTCGGCTCAGGGAATGATCCCAGGACCTGGGATCGAGCCCCACATTGGGCTCCCCGCTCAGCAGGAACCCTGCTTCTTCCTCTCCCACTCCCCCTGTTTGTGTTCCCTCTCTCACTGGCTGTCTCTCTCTGTCAAATAAATAAAATCTTTAAAAAAAAAAAAAAAGACACGTACACACAGTCACAGCTCCTAAGGCAATTTTTCAAACACAGTCAGCATTATTGGCTTTCATAGCCCATGGGGCCCCCCAGGAAGGCTGCCTTAAAGCCATCCCTACTCATGCTTTCATGTCCCTTGATGGATCCAACAGTTTGAGGTGAAACTCCCCCCATTCATCACACCATCTCATTTCACAGAAGAGTAAGGATGGGGACCTGAGGAGAGTCAGGTCAGCCACTGTCTGCTCAGCATGACCACAGAGCCTTTGCACGGCCCTGAGAAGTGTTTGCCTGCAAATGAATCGGTGAGGAGAGAGAAATAGAAACAGTCCACCCTTCAATCTTTGCAAATTAAATTAGTGTGTTTTCATTACTTAAAAGGCAGAAACAACCACAATGAGATACAACCTCATGCCCATTAGGATAGCTATTATTAAAAAACAGAAAACGACCAGTATTGGCGAGAATGTGGAGAGATCGGAAGCCTTGTGCATTGTTGGCAGGAATGTAAAATGGTGGAAAACAACCTGGTGGATCTCAAAAAAATTAAACATCGAATTACCATATGATCCAGTAATTCTATTTCTAGATATATACTCAAAAGAATTGAAAGCAGAGACTCAAACAAATACTGATACACCAACATTCATAGCAGTATTATTCACGATAGCAAAAAGATTAAAACAACCCAAATGCCCATCAATGGATAAAAGGGTAAATAAGAGCTAGTGTATACTTATAGTGGAATATTATACAGCCCTACAAGGAAGGAAATTCTGGTGGATGCTACAACACGGATGTACCTTGAAGACATTATGTTAAATAAAATGTGTTCAACACAAAAGGACAAGTACTGTATTATTCCACTTATATGAGGTACCTAGAAAGTCAAATTCATAGAGACAAAGTGGAATAGAGATTATCAGAGGATTGAGAGAGTGGGAACAGAGAGTTATTATTTAATGGGTACAGAGTTTCAATCTTAGAAGAGGAAAATTCTGGAGATGGATGGTGGTGTTGGTTGCACAACAATGTGAATATTCTTACTGCTACTTTTTTTTAAAAGATTTTATTTATTTATTTGACAGAGATAGAGACAGCTGGCAAGAGAGGGAACACAAGCAGGGGGAGTGGGAGAGGAAGAAGCAGGCTCATAGCAGAGGAGCCTGATGTGGGGCTCGATCCCATAACGCCAGGATCACGCCCTGAGCCGAAGGCAGATGCTTAAGCGCTGTGCCACCCAGGCATCCCTCTTACTGCTACTTAATTACACATTTAAAAATGGTTAAGTGGTAAATTTTTGTTATATACAGCTTACTGCAATTAAAAAATGTAGAAATAAGACAAGCAAAAAATTAAAATTGCCAATATTTCTCTACCCAAAGTCAGTTGCTAATAGCAGCAATTGGGATCATTGCAGACTGGTTCTGGGAACATGGGTTAGATTAAGCCATGGCTGATAAAAATTGAGTTCCAAAGATAAATGTATCAAATTTGTACCCTAAGCATTGCTTTAATTCATCCATGCACTTATTTCTTCATTTGTTGATGACACTAATTTTAGTTGTTAGAAACACAGAAAAGAGATATGGGCTGTCCAGTGGTACAAAGATAAGGGAGATATGGTCCTTCCTCCAGGGACTTGCAATCTATTGGAAAATATGAGACCTTGACAAACAACTTGACCACAAGGGGAAGAGTAATGATCTTGACACAGAAGAGAGATAGAAAGTTTATAGAAAGGGAGCTCCCTTATACCACAGTATCATGGGAAGCATGATGGAGGAGTCAGTGTTCAAACTGGTCCTTGAAATGTGAGAAGGAGGATGATTCTCAGGCTGGAAGATTCTCATGTCTTGACCAAAGTCTGGGAGTTAGGAAGTTGAGTCTATTTTCAGGAGTTTGACCAGAGGACACAGTGTCACACCGTGAGCAAGAATAATTAGGGATCAAGCTAGAGAAGAGAACACGAATTTAATAGAGTCGTAGGAAATACAACATGATCTCACTTGTGCGTTAGTAAATTTAATCTGACTTCCAAGAATGTGTACATGTAGGTCTGGGGAGGGTAGTTTTTAAAATATAGGGTTTAGTAATAGTCTGTAAGGATGGGTCTTTTTAGTAAAAATTACATTATTTTCTAAAAAATCAGTTTAAAATTTATGTTTTATTTCTAAGACCACGTCCTCAGCGCAGAACATTAGTCTAAGCAGTACACTACTACCACCTGTTGGCAGCACCTCTAATTGCAGGTAAAATACCGTGTGTGTGTGTGTGTGTGTGTGTGTGTGTGTGTGTGTGTGTGTGTGTGTGTGTGGGGGGGGGGGGGGGGGGGNGGGGGGGTGTTAGGGTATGTGAAGGGTGAGGAGAAATATTACAATAGCGAATTTACAAACCAAAACACACAATATAACAATAGATTAGTACAGGGGATTTTTTATTTTGACAAGAGAAATTAAAATTGCAATACCATCCCAACTGACCATGAGTGGAAACACAGCTAGAGCACACGCATTAATTCTCAACTACAGAAAGTGCTTTTTAACTTTGTGAGGAGCAAGGGAGGAAATGCACAGTTCCCTGTATAATGAGACGTGTGGCTCCTTCTGGGCTAATGTCACTCCAAATCGCACCTGCAAATAATGGAAATAAAAATTGGCAAGAGAGACTATCCCTTTGCTGGGTATCACCTGTTGGAAATTGGCATCCTTTCCATCCATGAAAAGAGACAGCCAGCTGTCTTAATATCCATATTTTATTGTTCCAGTTTAGAAGAGGCACCAGGCACATATCTGCCCAGCTTACAACATTCTCCAGACTATGTTCTTTCTAACAGGACACACACAGAAACGATGATGCCGCTTCCAGGCACACCCACAAAAACTTCTCATACATGTTCCTCCATGCCGTGTCCTTCCTCAAGCTGACCATGACATGAACACCAGGACAGCCTTGGAAACCCCATGTTAAAGACAGCAAAGCCATCAACAGCCCGAGTCCCTGCGTGACTGTATGGAGCAGGGTTGCCATTGACCTGATCCCTGCCCCGGACAACCCCCTGAATAATAAATTTTTTATTTTTTTAAGATTTTATTTATTTATTTGAGAGAGAAAGAGAGACAAGGAGACTCTGCGCCCAGTGCAGAATCTGACACAGAGCTCAATCCCACTACCCTGCGACCGTGACCCAAGCCGAAATTAAGAGTCAGATGCTCAACTGACTGAGCCACCCAGGTGCCTCAAAACTTTTTATTCTTAAAGGCACTGAATGTGGGGGATCCATTTGTTACCATAGTTCAGATTACCCTCCTCCCATCCTCTTTTGATGCTCCCACATATTCAGAAACTGGAAGTCTTAAGCTGCACTTCCCAGACTCTGTCCCACAAGGGAGCTAGATGCAAGTGGGTCCTGCCAATCAGATGCATTTGCACACGATTTGCAAGTCAGAGGTGAGGCACAGATGTTCTTGCTATGGAGAAGGTGTGCAATGGGTAGGGTCCACCAGACGCAAGCATTGCGCCAGCCAGATTTCCTGTTCCACTCTGGCATTGGCTTTGCAGACCAGCATGTTCTGATGGTGATGGCGATTTCCTCCCCTCTGGATTCAGCTGCTGTGATGTGACCTTGATGCCTAGTGAATGCCTTCTGCCTTCCCCTTCTCTAGCCCTTCTACACTAACGGAAGCACAATTCCCTATATTAAATACCTTTCTGTATTTCAATGTCCTACACTGATACTGGCCCCCACTCCAGGGGGAGAGTAACATTTCTCATCTTTCTAAACAAGTTCACTGTATTCCCAATAATTCAGCCTTTTACTTTATTTGCCTTTCTCAGAGACTCATCATCTTCCCATGCATCTCCCTGGTTCAAACATTTGTCTCAGTAGTCAGTCAGTATTGTCTTCTGAGCCTTAGTTACCGTATCTATAAAATGGGAAGAATAATTCCTGACCTACAGGGCTGTTCCGAAGATAAAATGAGACTATGTTGGATGGGAAAACCATCTGACAGATTGGCTCATGACATATTAGATCCGTGACAAATGAATTAAGTATTATTTCCGTGACTGGGGGGGGGGGAAGAAACTGTTGTCCTTGCCTATTATTTGAAAGAAATTTATTTTTAGGTGTATCAATATAAATGCCATATCTCTGTATGTATTTTTCAGAATATATGTACAGGAACCCATATTAAGACCTAGACATCCTAAGTACAGGCTGTTTGCTTAAATGTGAAGTTTAAGTCATGACACAAGCGTGAGTCTAATTATGTAAAACATCTTGAGTCATTCGATATTTATTTTCTAAAAGTAATTCCTTTTGCTGTGACCCCCAATGACCAACTGGAAAACTTTTTAAATTCAAGATAAAGTGTCCGTGCCCAAGTCCACTGTCTGATCTGCAGCTATTCTCTCATTAACTCTTGTGGTCCCGCTGGTTTTTGCTCTCATTTGTGCCGCGTGAAGGACCCCTGACAGCCTCCTTCCCTCTCTGTCCAAACAAACAATAGCCTGCGGAACAAAGAAGGAAATTTGTAGCAGGTGAAAGTTTAGTTTTAATGATGCGGAGACCACATTGTTTTTAAACTTGAAATATATAAAAGACTCCAAACCCCTTTAATTTCTCATTTCGTACAATTATCCACTACAGTTTACTAAATCCCTTACTTTGAATCACAGAATCTTTGAGAGAAATTTAGAAACCAATCTTTGGCACATACATAGCTTATTAGCAACAGGAAAAATTGCTTTTCTCTCTGACCGTGAGTTTTTCCCCCTCCAGAACATAAAATATGGGATGGAGAGGCAATGACCAGCGAAACTTTCATGTTTCCTCGGGGAAAGAAAATCTAGGCTAGACAGGGTAAAAAAGCATAAGCGTGGTCATTTGTAACCACACGTAGCAAAGGAGCTATCCCTGATGAGTTGTTCAGATCAATACACCCAAGGCTCTTGTAAGTTCTCTTCACGCCCTGTGGTCCTTGAATCAGGACATTTAATTGGTGTCTAAAAAGTCACCTTAACAAGGTTCACCATCACCTTTCCCAGAAATCTTCATGACAAAGGACTTGTGCAAACCTTTCTAAACAAACATGATCTTGCCAATGTTTAGCTATAGAGAAAGAAGAAATGTCAACGTTCACATATGCGCTCATTCCCCTCTTCGAGATCTCTTTCCCACCAATAACCACGGGTGGCATTGAGGATGGAGGGACCAGATATGAACAGGTGGGGGACGTAACAGGTGTATTAGTTAGGTTCAATTATGCAAGCAGATGGGTCAAAGGGTAGATACTCTTGCTAGTGTAATCACTACTGCCCAACTGCCCTCTGGGGGTTGTGCCCTTTTTCATTCCCACCAGCTGTAGGTAAGGATGCCTTGTTTCCTCCCAGCCTGCCAACCAGAATGTGCTACCAAATTGATGGATTTTTTTTTTTTGCAATCTGCTAAACGAAAAATAGCTGATACCAAAGTTTCTGAAAATCTAGTGTATCACCAGGATATTTCTTCTTCTCTTTTTTGGGGGTGATTTTTTTTTTACTGTGATAAAATGCACATAATATAAAAGTTACTGTTTTAATTATTTTTTTTAACTTTAATGATTTTTTATTGTATTATATTAGTCACCATACAGTACATCCCCAGCTTCCGATGTAAAGCTCGATGATTCATTAGTTGCGTATAACACCCAGTGGCACCATGCAATACGTGCTCTCCTTACTACCCATCACCAGTCTATCCCATTCCCCACCCCCTCCCCTCTGAGGCCCCCAGTTTGTTTCTCATAGTCCATAGTCTCTCACGTTTCATTCCCCCTTCTGATTACCCCCCCCCGTTTTAATTATTTTTAAGTGTGAATTCAGTGGCATTAAGTGCATTCACACTGTGGCACACCCATCACCACCACCCACCTCCAGAACTATTTCATCATCCCAAACTGAAACGTTAGCCAGTAAACACTAACTCCCCATCCCCTCCTCCTCTACCCCTCGTAACCTCTATTCTACTTTCTGTCTCTCTGAATCTGCCTCTTCTAGGTACTTCAAGGAAGTAGGGTCATACGGTATTTGTGCGTTCACGTCTGGTCTCTTTCACTTAGCATGTTTTCGAGGCTCAGGAATGTTGTAGCATGCTTCAGAACTTCATTCCTTATGAAGGCTGAGTAATATTCCATTGTATGGCGAGACCACATTTGGTTTATCCACTCCTCTGTCAATGGACACTTGGGTTGTCCGCAAACACCTTTTGGTTATTGTGAATAGTGCCGCTATAAACATTGTAAAATATCCGCCCAAGTCTCTGCTTTACTTCTTCTGACGTAGAATTGCTGGGTCATATGATAATTCTATGTTTAATTTTTTGAGGAACTGCTAGACTGTTTCCCACAGTGGAAGCATCATATTTGTTCCATTAACTTAAGTCCAAATAACTGATATTTATACAGTCACTTGGAGTCTGCAAAGTGATCTTTCTTTAAAGAATCACGTAAAGTCCTTGTGAAAAAATTGTGAGGTGAGCGTTACTTCAATTCCCATTTTGCACATGAGGAAATTAACATAGGCAGGGAATAAGATCCAGGAGATCCAGGTGGGGTACTTTTTTCTTTTTTTCTTTTTTTTAAAGATTTTATTTATTTATTTGACATGACAGAGACAGCCAGTGAGAGAGGGAACAGAAGCAGGGGGAGTGGGAGAGGAAGAAGCAGGCTCCCAACAAAGGAGCCTGACATGGGGCTCAATCCCAGAACGCTGGGGTCATGCCCTGAGCCGAAGGCAGACGCTTAACGACTGCGCCACCCAGGCGCCCCTCTTTTTTTTTTTTTTTTTAAATAAAGTAGGCTTCACACCCAGTGCGGGGCCCAATGCGGGNAGCCCAATGCGGGGCTTGAACTTACAACCCTGAGATCAAGACCTGAGCTGAGATCAGGAGTCGGACACTTAACCAATGAGCTGCCCAGGCCCCCCTAAGTGGGGTTCTTAACAACAGCAGCACCTACTTCAGCTAGCTACGGAGAAAAGCTTCTCATCAAAGGGTTCCATAGGGAGTTCAGTCTTTAGGAGGACCAGAAGATTGGGGGCCAGGAAACCCAGTCACATTGCAGAACAAGGATCTCACGACTGCCCCACTGGGCACACACAGACATGGCACTCACCATGGTGGACACTGGACCCAGGATTTCTGTCACTGCTGCCACCCCAAAGCCAGATGCCTCCACCATCGCCCTCACCAGAGACAGGATTCGCCATGATGCCCATTTCCTCGTGCTGCCTTACTCCCAAATCCGCGTATGAGCCCCTCCAGCATGCAGATCAAAGCTCAGCGTTGGTGCTGCCCCTTCCAGGTGGTAGGCTTGACAGGCTTTGTGTGTGTTTATTTCAGTGCGCTGGCATCTAATTGACTTAAAGCAGTGTGGGGCTCCTATTTCTAAATTCTCTGCGGAGCCAAAGGCACATTCTCTTGAATATAATCAGGAGTGGTAAATCTGTGCTTCGGATCCCTCACCACAAAATGGAGCTAACCATCACTTACTCTTCCTAATGTTCCCGAGAGCGCTAAATGAGGCAAAGTGCTCAGCACAGAGCCTGGCACGTGGGAGAGATTAATAAAAGTTAGCTATTATAAGTGTTGTGGTTGAACCTCGCCTGGAGAATAAGGTAGGGACCGATCTGAGCTCTATTATTTGGGGTCCTAAATAAGACATGACTATAATGAGATACATTTGCTTTTATGACGCATAAAAGGGCTCTGAAGGTAGTTTGGGGAGTGCCAAAAATGTCTACACTGTGGCAGTGCAGTGGAGAAGTGTGTGCGGAGCTCCCCTGGGTGACCGCAGACCAGAAAGTTTGCTGAGCAGGGCAAGCGTGCTGTTTGTTCTGTGTGCTAACCCCCTCCTACCTGAAGCATGTGAGCGGGCACCTCCTTCCTTACTGCTCAGTCCTCCTGTCTTCTCTCCAGTTACTGCAGAGACAGAGTTTCTGCAACATAGAGGGGTCTTTTACCCACTTTCTCTGCATTGTTGAAAGCAGCTCCCTCCCACTGACCTGCCAGATGATGGTGCCCTGGGCAGTGACCTGACTCTCAGAACAGGTGAAAGGATCATCTTAGAAAATCCATATAGACATCTCCCACTGCTGTTCATCCCCCAAAATCTTTAAGGGTCTCCATGTTAACATATGTACTCTTAACTCAGCCCTTGTTCTGAAAAAGTCACTATGCTTTGCAGGTAACTCGATGCCCTCTTCACACAAGGGTCAAGGCTCAGACCAGGCCAGCTCAGTGAACTCTGTCTGAGGTCATGCCCTTACTGTGCAGGAGGACGTCCATGAATGGGCATTATCTGGACCCCTGGGAGGAAAGTTGGCCCTGAGATGCTGCCCTCAGCATCTCACAGGAGCCTGGTCCCATCTTCAGAGTGACCACTCCCCAGAACAGATGCTGGAATGGGAAGGACAGATGGCCTGACGTCACTCCTCTTCCCCATGGTCATCGCATCACAGAAGGACTCAAGGGCTGAGAAGCCTGAAGTTCCCTTTTACTAGCTCTTAGTCTTTACTGTCTGTTTCATAGATAGATGATAATAGATGATTGATCTGGGATCGCTGTGATGGTAGATGGTGGGTAGATAGTTGGGTAGTATGTAGTGCACTATAATAGCTGAATTTGTGTCATTCTTTATTCCTCTCTCAATTCCTCGTAAATCTGAAACAATAGGCAGGTCATCAGTAAATAGCCGTTACTTTCACTGTCATTATTGTTTTTACTCCTGTGTGTGTGCTATTCTTCTTTGAATACATATTAATCGAGCACCTAATACATGCCAAGGACCCCATAGAGCCTGCCTCCAGACTTTCCTTGGGTCACCACCTGCTGGGTGCCCTGAGGTCTCATCTCTGAATTACTCGCCAATTCTCTACCCACCAGAACTTGCCATCTTTCTCACCTCCTGCAACTCCCTCTGACTAAAATAGCCTTTCTTTTTCTGCACCTGGCAAAGCTCAGTGATACCTCAGGGCCTCTATCAAATGTCACCTCCTCTCTAAAGCCTACCCTGATTGGCTTCCTTTCTTTTAATACTTAGCGAATTATATTCTAATTATTGGCCCACATGTGTGATTATCTCCCTAAACTGTAAGCTCCTCTTAGTCATCTTACCTTCTTACCCAGCCCAGGCCCTCCAAGAGGGTCTCTGACATATGCGTGGTCCTCAGTTAATGTTTGGTGAATGAATGAGGATGTCAACAGTGAGAGGAGATGCCAAGAGGAGAATGAAGGGAACACAGAAGACAAATGTTGCGATTTCCCAGATGTGTGTGGCACGTGCCTCCTTACCCCGTAGGCACAAAGGCAATTTGCTCCCTCCTCACATGGGGCTTGACCCGCTTCCTTCAGCACCCGCTAGCTGTGGAATGGGTTGGTCTGGGTAATATTTTAGTTTTTCCCCACAGTGGCTGCAGATGATCTTTGTAGAGACAGAGCACACTGTGACGGGTCCGTGAGCACCTTTCGTTCCTGTTTCTGGCCTGCTGGTCAACTGAGGAATCCAGGCGGCATTCCATTCACTGCAAAGGAGGAAGAGGAAACCTGCAGGTTTAGAAAGGCCGATGAGCACAGACTCCTACCATCAGCCTTTTTGTTGCAGAGCGTTTGGTCCATGTGGGTTTGTTCCTCTGCTTAGACTGCGGGGTCCCACGCTTTTCCAGAGACTAACAAGCAAACAGGCTGAAAACAGGTACACGGTGGGCGGGCCACCTGCCCCAGCCCAGCCTCTTCTGTATTATCATCCCTTCAGCTCCACCTGAGAGTGAGACCTTCGGGAGTTTGTGGTGACCCGTCTGCTCTGATCTTGCTGAGAAGCCATTAGTTAAGCCATGAAAAGAGCAGCAACTTCCCTGTGAGAAGAACAGGAGTCGTTAAAACTTTCTCTCTGAAATGAGAGCAAATATTGGGTACAGAGATAGAAAAAGTTCTCCTGTGAAAGATGCTTATCAAACCCTGAGGAATGTTAAAATTTGCAAATGAAAAATATTATGTGTTAACGTATCTTCCTCAGTGGCTTGCCTCAAACAGCTGTTTCTTTGTTTTTTTCTTGGTAATGTTGTTAATCACTCTTAGGGGTCCTTAAAAAGGGGATGTGTGCAATTATTGGGCCAGCACATGTTTTAAAGATCCTTTGGAGATTTGTAATGTCTGGATGCCTTGTCTTACCCACCACACACACACACACACACACACACACACACACACACACACACACACATATTGTTTTATAAGCTCTGGAGGGAGACAGCTATTGCTTGGTCCACCCCAAACTCCTACTTGTCTGGGATTGCCCTTCATACTTTAGGAGTTGCAAGGGATCCACCATGTTCCTACCTCCCCGCCTCTGTCAGCCTCAGATGTCTGTTCCTGGGTCAGATCCTGACCCAAGTGGAGCAGTGCTTCCTGGCCCCAAGGGGTGCAGAACTGGGAGGCAGAGTGAGCTCTGCAAGTCTTCATGGCCATGGCAATGGGACATGAGGCTCCAACGCCATCAGGGATCAAGTTTTCTCCATGAAGAAAACTATAGCTTGCGGCCAGAGAGAAGGAAGACGCACAGACAAGAGGCAGAGAGATTCTTGGAACTTGTGAGATCCCTGGAGGAAGTTGTTCCTGAAGCCAAGTCTGTCCTTCCTTCCTGCCTCTCAGCTGGGCAACAATTCCTTAGATTATGTCGGCCCTCCCAGGGTCCACTGCCTATTTTTGTATGGGCTGCAAGCTAAGAATTTACGTTTGTTAAATGGTCGCATATAAAGTATTTTGTGAAAATTATGTGAAATCCAGATCGGGCTTTATTGGAATTTCCCCACCCCCACTTGCTGTGGCTGCCTTTGTGCTACAATGGCAGAATTGAGTACTTGTGACAGGGCCCCCGAACCATAAGATAGTTACCATTTGGTTCTTTACAGAAAAAAAGAAGGACCTATGCTAAAGTCAGAAACAACGGAATGTCTTTTAAGAAGCCGTGAAATTAGGTCAACTTTTTAAAATGTTACTCATGGTGCAGCCACTAGGGAAAACAGTATGGAGCTGCTTCAAAAAATTAAAAATAGGGGCGCCTGGGTGGCGCAGTCATTAAGCGTCTGCCTTCGGCTCAGGGCGTGATCCCGGCGTGATGGATCGAGCCCCACATCAGGCTCCTCCGCTGGGAGCCTGCTTCTTCCTCTCCCACTCTCCTGCTGTGTTCCCTCTCTCGCTGGCTGTCTCTCTGTCACATAAATAAATAAAAAAATTTAAAAAAATCTTTAAAAAAATTAAAAATAGAACTACCATGTAATGCAGTCATTGCATTTCTGGGTGTATATCTGAAGAATGAGATGAGGGTCTCAAAGAAGTGGCTGCACACACACCCCGTGCTCACTGCAGCATTAGTGGTAATAGCTCATGGAATCAACCCAAAAGCCCGTTGACAGGTGAATGGATAAAGAAAATGTCACGCACACACATAAAATCACATCATAGAATTTTTTCAGCTATAAAAAAAAGAAGGAAATACTGCCGTTTGAGACAACATAGAGGGAGATAGAGATATTATGTGAAGTGAAATAAGTCAGACAGAGAAAGACAAACAGTGCACGATCTCACTCACTTATATGTGGAATGTAAAAACACCAAACTCAGGGGAGCCTGGGTGGCTCAGTCGGTTAAGCGTCTGACTTGATTTCCGCTCAGGTGATGATCTCAGGGTCATGAGATTGAGCCCTGAGTCAGGCTCCTCACTGGGCATGGAGCCTGCTTAAGATTCTTTCTCCCTCTCCCTTTGCTCCTCCCCCCACCTCTCTCTCTCTCTCTCAAAAATAAAAATAATGAAAAAATTATTAAACACTGAACTCAGAGATACAGAGAACTGGTGGTTGCCAGAGGAGGGAGGGGGTAGGATGAGGAAAGTGGGTGAAGGTGGTGAAAAGGTACAAACTTCTGGGGCACCTGGGTGGCTCAGTCAGTTCAGTGTCTGCCTGGGTCCTGGGATCAAGCCCTGCATCGGGCTCCCCACTCAGTGGGGAGTCTGCTTCTCCCTCTGCCCCTCACCCCATGCTCACTCTCTCTCTTCTCTCTCTCTCAAATAAATAAAATCTTTAAAAAAAACAAAAGGCACAAACTTCTAATTATAAAATAAATGTTCTGGAGATGTGATGTACAGCATGGCGACTCTAGTTAATAAGACTGGATTATATATTTGAAAGTTGCTAAGAGAGTAGTCTTAAAAGTTCTCAACATAAGGAACAAAATTTAACCATGTGAGAAGAAGGAGATTAACTGGGCATACCGTGGTGACCATCGGGTACATGTACCAAATCATTACGACGTCTACCTGAATGAGTACAACGTTATATGTCAGTTAGAGCTCAATAAAACTGGAGGAAAACGTTTTTTATATGGTAGTCCTTGCTGCAGAAACCCTAGCAGCTCTATACTTGGCGTTTTAGATGCAACTATTATCCTTTAGAATAAAGAAGAGAAAGGGAACACAAAGAAACCATTTTCAGCCTCTATACACATAGGAAGTCCTCAGTTATTTGGATGTATAAAGTGAATGAATAAATGCATTTCCTCTGAGTGGGAACTCCCTCTGATGAAGAAAAACAGCGATATTGCTGTCGGCACATCCTGGGTCCCACCATCTGGAAGAAGCTGGCCCCGCCAGGTCCTGTCTAGGACGCGCTCGACGGAGATGCCCAGGCACTACACCAATCTGGCCTGTCGCGAAGAGCTCCATCTGACCCCCTTATGGTTCCATCTCTTCCTGAGGCGAGTTGAAGAAAGACCA
Organism: Ailuropoda melanoleuca; assembly: GCF_002007445.2. NCBI lineage: Eukaryota > Metazoa > Chordata > Mammalia > Carnivora > Ursidae > Ailuropoda > Ailuropoda melanoleuca. The sequence goes on from NC_048218.1 coordinate 11,515,181, forward strand.
AAACCTGCAGGCTTCTAATGTCTCCAGAGGTTGGATTCAAATTCAAAAGGAATCTTTAAGTAGAGGAGGATGTTTGTATTTGGCAAAATGTTCCTGACAAATTGCCAGGAAAGAAATGGCAGCGTCAGGCAGTTCTGACCAAAGGGGAAGGGAAATAATACAAAATGGAGAGTGGAATAGGGTTGAGTAGTGTCCTCCCAAAATTCGTGTCCACCCAGAACCTCAGAACGTGACCTTCTTTGGAATTGGAGTCTCTGTGTGTATAATCAATCAAGGATCTTGATATCTGTTGTCCTCATAAGAGGAGAAGTCGGGGCACCTGGGTGGCTCAGTCGGTTAGATAGTATTATAAATGTGTTTTCTCTTCCTTATGATTTTCTTAATAACATTTTCTTTTCTCTAGCTTACTTTATTGTATATAATGCATATAACACACAAAATATGTTAATTGACTGTGTTATCAGTAAGGCTTCCTGTCCGTGGTAGGCTATGAGTAGTTATGTTTTCGGGGGAGTCAAAAGTTATACGTGGATTTTCAATTATGTCAGGGGGGGTCGGTGCTTCTCGCCCCTGCATTGTTCTTTCACTACTTCTCTGTTCAAATGCTTGAAGTCCATTCTAGAACAAATTTATCATACATGCTCTTGGAATTCATGCCTTGAAACGTCCTCAGATGATTTTTTTTATGAAGAAGAAAAATAATATTGGTATTAAGCCCTACTTTCCCCCCCAAATAAGTGTATGTATTCATCAAGATTGCTGTTCTTCACAGAATAAGGACATGCCCACGGTGGATATCTGAAATTTCCATCCTGTAACTTTACGCATGTTCTCAAAGCAAGTGAATACCAAATATCTACCCTTGGTTGCAAAAGGGGTAACTAGGCTACAGTCAGTGGAACATTAGATTAAGACTGGATCTTCTCTTCCTGGCTCATTGTATGTCCTTCAGAAAATCACACAACCTCTCTGGTGTTTTGCTCTCTTCTGTTCTGTTTAAGGCAGGCTGGATTAAATCCTCTTCAAGGTCATTTTTGGCTCTAAGACTCTACTCCTATGATTGTTATTTCTGTGTTATGGGGGGGGCTCGCACTTGGAATAGGCATACGTGGGTGGAACATAAGCACAATCATGGGGAGACGTAAAGCTGGTGAAGCCAGATTCTGTTCCAACCCACTTCAGCAAAGCTGGGGCTCAGGACTTGCCCCCTCCTCTGTGGCATTTGTTTACATGGCGAAAATCTAGCTTTCAGAAATGATGCTGAATCCCACAGATGCTTGTCTCTGGGACTCATCAGGGGGACAAAGACAGAGCCACCCAGCCCTCATTAATCCACATGGAAATAAAAAAGATTAAACAGCACAGACACTGTGACCACTGAGAAAATGACAGAAATAAAGATCATTACCTGCATCTCGTTTTCCAGGGGGAAGGAATAGAGATAAAGCATTAAGTCTTTAATAAGGCTAGAAATTAAAACCAGGATTAACGACAAGAAGCATTTATAAGAAGATATACATGACACTCCTGCTTAAGTTTTGCTGGCCTGATTTCCAGAACATTTTCTGTTGATAATACTTATCATCAGCTTCTTCTCTGGTTGAAAAAAATAGTCCCTGGCCATTGCTTTCAGTTCCAGAGTCTTTCCATAGACACACTCGACCTATATGCTATATTTCTTTAAATATGCTATATTTCTTTAAATGTCATCATGTGGCACTGTTTCCATGAGGTTTCTGCAGAGACGGAAATTTCAATAAAGCTTTGAGGTCTGGCCTCACTCTGTGATACACGGAGAACACAGCCCCCATGAGAGGTGACTAAGGGTCAGGTGACCTGGGCCAGGGGAAGGGAAGGGGAGGACGGGCTCCCTCCCACATTCAGATTCTCCTGCCGGAGTCACAGTGGATATCCAGATATCCAGAAGGCTGTGTTAAAATGAAACTGTGCCACGTGGCTGACCAACTGTTAATGGGTTGAAATGCCCCCCCTCAAATATATGCTGAAGATCTGGGGGTTTTGGGGAGGAATCAAAAGTTATACATGGATTTTCAACTGTGTGTGTGGGGTGGGGAGGTCAGTGCTCCTCACCCCTGCGTTGTTCAAGGGTCAACTGTAGTTCTTTCACTACTTCTCCGTTCAAATGCTTGAAGCCCATTTGGGGTATGGGGGTTACCTCATACCACATACCTCAGAATGTGACCTTATTTAGAAACATGGTCTTTACAGGGTAAAGAAGTGAAAATGGGGTCATGAGGGTGGGCCCTAATCCAAAGGGACCAGTGTCCTGATGAAAAAAGGAGAACGTGGACACAGAGACACATGCTCAGAGGGAAGATGACGTGAAGAGTCATGGCGGGACGCCATGTGAAAGTGGAGATTGTGGTGCTGGATCCACAAGCCAAGGAATGCCAAAAATTGATGGCGAACCACCAAGTCTAAGAGAGCACCTTCTCCCTCACAGCTGCTGGAAGCAACCAACCCTGCCTACACCTGGATCTCAGACTTCCAGCCTCCAGAACTGAGACAATAAATTGTTGCTATTTACATCACCCAACGTGTGGTACTTTGTTACATCAGCCTTATGAGACTAATACACCCACACTTCAACCAAGTTGAAATTATTAGTGCCTTTGCACTTATCACCTGGCAAAGAACAGCATTTTAAAGGGATGGAGGGGCACCTGGGTGGCTCAGTCGGTTGAGTGTCCGACTCTTGGTCATGATCTCAGGGTCGTGAGATTGAGCCCCGTGTGGGGCTCTGCACTCAGTGAGGGGTCTGCTTGAAATTCTCTCTCCCTCCCTCTCTCTCTCTCTCAAATACATGAATAAATCTAAAATAAATAAATAAATAAAGGAGTGGAAAATGCATCTGAGAGGGAAGGCCTAGAAGATCCAGAGGAGAGGTTGGTGCAAACAAAGGGCACATCGGAGGGTGCATTGCCACAAGGGCCATAGGATCCCCAAGAGTTAACCTCGGGGCACTGGGAGCCTCAGGAAGGTGGGGGTGGAGCCTGAACTGAACGTCAGGAAGGTGTGAAAGAAGCTCTCCTACATAGATCTGCTGAGGTTTTGAACGCGAGGTTTTCTCTAGAGCCTGAAATAATCGGATGGCAAGGTAAATAGCATTATTAGTTAGCACAGGCTGCTATAAGGAACGAGCACACCCCATCTGGCTTAAACTGGAGGCTGGGAACCCAAGGTCAGGGTGCCGAGAAAGTAGATTTCATCCTGAGACTTCCTGGCGTGCAGAAGGCCACCATCTCTCTGTTCGCTCACGTGACCTCTTGTACACATGGGAGAGAGAAAAACCTCTCTGGTGTCCCTTCTTATAAGGATATCAGTCAATCAGATAATCAGATAAGTGAGTCAGACATCAGTCAATCATAACGTCCTCCCCTTATGACCTCATTTAACCTTATTATCTCCTTACTCCAAATACAGCCACACTGGGGGTTAGGGCTTTGATATTTGAATTTGGGAGAATACAAGCATTCAGTCCATAACAGGCTGCAAATTTAAGTGTTTTCTTCTACCAAGTCAGATTAAGGGCTAAGATCAACTTTACTTCCAGTATAGACAAATAAACTAAATGTCTCTATTCACATCCGTGTGTAAAACTTGAGCCTGGCAATAACATGGAACCATCAAAAGTGTAGGTATCTTATACATAAGTATGAATACATAAACTACTAGAGGATTTATATAAAATGTTAGCCTTAGAGAGCATTTGGAAATGGCCTGAGAGATGATTTGTATTTTATTCTATTCACATACCTATAGTTCCATATTTAACCTGCATTTTTTTATAACAAAAAAAAAAAACAATCAAAAAGAAGAATTACTATCATCCAACTATCCAGACTTGACACAAAATAAGAAGCATGATAAATATCCAATCCTGGAGAGATTTGGAAGAATGAGTTCTTTCATTCCTTGCTGGTAGAAATGTGAATTGTTCCAACATTTGCCAAGAAGGGCCATTTGGTAATATGTACGAAAAGTCTTAATGTGTGCATACGCTCTGGCTTAGCAACACCACTTCTAGGAATTCCTTCTTTAAAGATTTGTTCTGGGAGGAGGCACCTGGGTGGCTCAGTGGGTTAAGTGTCTGCCTTCGGCTCAGGTCATGATCTCAGGGTCCTGGGATCAAGCCCCTCATCAGACTCTCTGCTCAGCAGGGAGCCTGCTTCTCCTTCTGCCTCTCCCCTCCACTTGTTCTCTTTCTCAAATAAGTAAATAAAAATCTTTTTTAAAAAAAAGATAATAAAGATTTGTTCTAGGGAGCATAAGAATATGCACAGAGACTCATACAGGGATGTTCGTGGCAGCTTTATTTCTATCAGCAAAACACTAGAAACACCTGACTGGCTGATTCTAGGGAATTCATTAAAAAAATTAGAATATTCTATCCTATGGCATTCTATGCAGACTTTATTTATTTTTTTTTAAAGATTTTATTTATTTATTTGACAGAGATAGAGACAGCCAGCGAGAGAGGGAACACAAGCAGGGGGAGTGGGACAGGAAGAAGCAGGCTCATAGCGGAGGAGCCTGATGTGGGGCTCGATCCCAGAACGCGGGGATCACGCCCTGAGCCGAAGGCAGGCGCTTAACCGCTGTGCCACCCAGGCGCCCCTCTATGCAGACTTTAAACTCAAGTCGTAGAAGCGTATTACTGTTTACGATATGTGGCTAGCTAAAAGATCAGGTGTAGGCTTAATACTAGCTTGATCAGCTGCAATATTACTGCAAAACAAAATATCCCCAAACTCCATCGCTTACCCAAAACAGTTACTGTCATGTTCATGGTGTGTGGGTCGTCTGAAGTCTGGCTGATCTAGGTCGGGCTCTGCTGGGGGGCTGTCCTTCCTGCTGGGGGCAGCTGGGTGAGCTCTAAGCTGCAGGTGAGGTCCCTTTGTCTTGATCAGTGCAGGAACAGCAGCTCCCAGGGCCATGTTCCAGAGAGAAACAACCTCACCCCACAACCACATTTAAAACCTCTATTCATTTCCCCCCACCGGATACCACGGGCCGGAGCAAGATCATAGGCAAATCCTATATCAATGAGTCAGGAATATACTTGGCCAAGCAGCATGGCAAAGGGTGAGGACACATGCGGGGGGGCGGGGATTACAAATAAAATTGCCATCTTCCATCTCTGAAGCTTTTTTAAAAAAATAAATAATATATAATATCTACCTCCTGATTTATCTAAGAATCTTTTTCAGTAAGGAATGGGTTTGGCAATGGGTGACAGAAATCTTGACTGTGGCTTCAACGAGTAAAATGTTCTCATGAACAAGACTGGGGGACAGGCAGATGGACAACGGTCATCAAGGAGATCAGCTCTTCTGTCATCCTGACCGAACATCCTTAGCGTGGCCTTCATCCTTGGGTCGCAAGATGCCTGATGCCCCGTAGGAATGTGTGTGCCTTCTCCCCGACCCATGAATTTTTCACAATCGTTGATTTTGTTTGCATAGATTAAAACAGACTTTGTCTCTACCCTCGTGGGCACAGAGAACAGCTGAGAATTGCAGGGTTTTTTTTCCTTCTTTTTAAAGAAATACCAGGCTTCCAGGATTAATAATAGAACTGTTGATTGACAGATCACCTAGAGTCACCCAACATTTTTTACCGGAATCTGATGTCAATTTCTCTGAAGAGGTTACCCAGCTGGTCTGCTTCCCCTTGCGGTCACAGCCGCAGCAGCTACAATTTAATAATTGTGGTTATCGCAGGGTTCAGCCGTAAGCAGTCCTTCCTTAAAAACGAAACAAAACAAAAGGATATATCCAATATGTTTGCAATTTTGTTCCTTGCTGGTAAAATGCCTCTTGTGGCAGAGCTGGAACAGAAGAGAAACCCATCAAAGGTGGGAGGCTGATGGGGTGCAGACACAATTATCTTCCAGCCATTTGGGCTTTCAAGTTAAGGAAGCTGATGGTAGCAAGTACTCCTTTACAGAACTGCCAACTTATTAGAGCTGTGCCGGGGCACATGGAGCTTGGGGAGGCGGTCCCAAACGCCGCAAACTCTGGCACAGACTTGAATTTAGAATCAAGTTCAACGAGTTTTTACCCCGATGAGAATCATTATCCCCTAGTTTACTTTTGAAAAGAAAGTTTAAGTCCTCTAGGACCCCGAAGGAGAGAGACTTAGCAGGTGTATTGCTTATGCTTATAATCTGAGGGGGGAAAGAGCTATTTTCATTTTCTGTCACTTGATAAATGCAAGAGCCAGTTCTCCTGGAATACAATTCTCTCTCTTTCCCTTTGTCTTTCTCTCTTTTCCATGCCGACAGTACTGCTTTGCAATGTAAAATGCCCACATCTTAAGTCTGCTGCTCTTTGAATTTTGACACCCGTGAACCCATAGAACTATCATCCAGTGTAAGATATAGAACATTTCCATCATCCCAGAAGATTCCCCTGTGCCCTTTGTTCTGTCAACCAGCACTCTTCTCCTCTCTGTTCCCATAGATCAGTTTTGCCTGTTCTTAAACTTTGTGCTAATACAATTGTAAGATATGTATTCCTTTGTGTTGGCTCCTTGTGCTCAACATAACGTTTTTCAGATCCATCCGTGATTGCCGGTGTCAGTAGTTTCCTCCTTTTGACTGAGGAGGCGAATTCCATTGTAAAAATCTATCCGAATTTGTCTATCCATTTTCTTGTTGGTGATTCCAGTTACTATAAATAGAGCCACTATGAACATTTTTGGACATATCTTTTGGTTGAATATATGTTCATTTCTCTCTTTTTTTTTTTAGAGGGGGGAAGGGCAGGGGGAGAGAGAGAGAGAGAATTTTAAGCAGGCTCCACACCCAGTACAGAGCCTGACCTGGGGCTTGATCATGACCTGAGCAGAAATCAAGAGTCAGACGCTTAACTGACTGAGGCACCCAGGCGCCCATGTGTTCATTTCTGTTGGGTATATGTATCCAGAAGTGAATTTTCTGGGTCGTAAGGTAAATACATGTTTAACTAAGATTATATTATTTTATATCTGCCACCAACTAATGTATGGTTTGCCAACACATGATATTGTCAGTCTCACGATTTTGGACATTCGATGAATGTGCTCTAGGTCTCGTGGTTTTAATTTGTATTCCCTGTTGCCAGATGATGTCAAACACCTCTTCATGCATTTCTTGGCTGTTCAGGTATCTTCCTTTACCAAGGGCTTATTAAAGAGTTTTGTCCCGTTTTCATGAATTTTTAAAAAATTATTGATTTATAAGAATTCTTTATTCCAGAGAAAGCCCTTTTCAGATATACATTCCTTGAATGTTTCCTCCCAATCTGTAGCTTGACTTTTCTCTCTGTTTTCTTCTTTCGTGTGAAAATTATAAAAGTAAAACTGAGCAGAATTTACTGTGGCACAAATAAAGACGTGTAGACTGTGAACATTTTCTGTGAAAAAGAATCATCAACAAAACCAATTCTATTTCTGTGAACCTAAAGCTTCTCTTAAAAATAAAGCTTCTGAACTTTTAAGAGAAGAGGAACGTCAAAAGCAAACAAAGAGAAGAACAATTCTACTTGTAACAGAGGAGTGAGACCCAAAGCAAATCCTATAATCGCTGTAACTGGGTGAAAGTGGAGGAACCCAGCTCTCTCTTCCCCACAAAAACTGTGGTTCTTAACAACTTACTATTAACACAAAAATCCTAAAATGCACATTTTTATCCTGGGGTTAAGAATCGTCCTTTCATAACCTGAAAACCAAAATTATCTATGAAATGAGTAACCTGAGTTTGAGGAACAGAGGAAGGCACCGTGAGAAGCCCTGTCTCATGTCACCTGCATCTCACCGGCCCCACTTCCCGACCCGATTCCAGCCCCACCCAAGTCCTTTGGCCTCTGAGTTAACCCAGGGATCTGCTATGTGTGAGGGTGGATTCAGCCCAGGTCATCTTCCTGAGCTCAAGTGGGGTCCCATGTCCCATGTCGGGGGACCCCAGCTGCACCAGGCCCTAACAACCGTCTCCCTAGAGCCTCTGTTCCCAGCATGCCCTTCCCCTATGTTTGCCCCGGAAGGAAACTGGGTAAAGATTCCTTTTTGCAGAGCCTCAGAGTAACCCTCGTCAGGAAACTAACTCTTCCTACGCTGACTGTCAGAGGAAACCACGCCTCCTACCATGAATCAGGAAGTCTTGGTTCCACAGCCAAAGCTCTTCCAGCCTGCCATGGGGTGGCACCTGCTCTCAGGTAACCCAGGCCCAGAGGCTAATGCCCCACATCCGTCCTGCCAAGTCCTCTGGCATGCCTGCCTGCAGCCTCTGTGCAGTGGAGAAGGTAGCCTCTGTGCCTCACCGAGCTCCCATTGCTGGTTCCCACAGCCTTTCCTGAGCATTGGTTCCGCACATACTCCTGATTCCTCCCAATCAAGCACCCACCACACACAGCCCCTCGGTCTTCCTTATGCTCACTTGAGTTCATTCGGGGCACTTGAAACCAAAATAACCTTGGTCAGAGGATACGAAGATGTATAAAAGGGGAGGAACAGAAGTGTCGGCTGTGTCCTGCATGAAGCCTGTGGGAGGACCTACCAAGGTAAACACGGGATGGTGAGCCAAGACCCCCAACAAGCTGACCCAGTCAGTTGTGCAGGAGCAGGGAAACATCTTCAGAGTGGAGAGCTGGGGGAGGACGCCAGGCTGGGAAGTGTGGGGCCCCAGGGCCCCCTGAAGGACAGCACGAAGAGATGTGTGTTTGCAGATGTGTTGGGGCAATGGGAACCAAAGAGCGAAGCCCTAGGCACAGGCTTTCCAAATGCAGAGTGAAAGACTAACTTTACTGGTTAGTCCAGGCTTGTTCCAGCCCGTGGACCCACCAGCTGCTCCCCTTTTCAGCTCTGGCTGTGGCTAGAGCTCCCTGCATTCCTTTGCCCTTCAGGCAGAGAAGGCTCAGAAGACTCATCAATGAAAGGACCAGCGTCCCTGCCCTCAGGGAGTTCACACTGTATTTACCGGGCATCTATGAGCTGCGAAGCTGTTCACTGCATCAGTCATTCTGTGCTCAGAGCGGCCCTAGGAGGCAGGCACTGCCCTGAGCTGCACTGCGCCGTGGTTGCAACAAGGCTCAGAGACAAGGAACGTGGCCCGAGGGTGCACAGCTGGCAAGTGGTGAGGGAGGACAAGCGGGCCCCTTGTTCCGGCCCGAGGCCTTGACTTCTGTCTGGGTGGAATTGTCAATGGAGTCTTATTTCCCCGCCTCCTCATGTGCCCAAATTACTCAGCTGGGACCCTTCTAGGCACTGGGATACAATGAGAAAGGAACCCTCAGTCCAGTGAGAGGTGTAGCCATGTTTGGTCTTGACCAGTAGGAGCTCTAAAGAAAGACCCATGCATGCCACACGGTGTGGGTTCACAAGGACAAGCATTCCAGGCAGGACACCTCAAAGACAGAGGCTGAGAGAGGGGAAAGAACCGGGGGTGGGGGGTGGGGATGGAAGTGGAGGGAAGGAAGTGACAGGATGTCCTGTTCCTAGCGCTGTGCCTGTCACCTCAGAGGAAGGGCGGGGAGAACAGGTAAAAAACCAAGGTGGGACTGGTTATAAAAGACAGTGTTCTAGTAAAAAGTTGGGGCTCTCTGTTGTCAACAGGGAGTCATTAATGGTTTAATCAGGGAGGTGGTAGGTGGTATTTGACCAAATCTGTGTGTCCGTGTTAGATAAATAGAGGTGATAGAGCTAGATACATAGATACATAGATAGATGGGGGGTGGAGGTGGGGAGAGATGGAGAAGGAGACAGGGATGGCAGGGATGTGGCGTGGGGACAGGGACAGGGGTAAGGGGCATATCTCCTTTCCCCTGGGGCGTTGGAAGTATAGAAGGGCAAAGGTGGGCAGAAGCAGAATTGCTTGTTACATTTCTCCTCCTGCAACGGCCTCAGGGCAGAGTCCTCTGCTCCTGGCTGGCACAGCTGGGGCCAGGCTGGCGGCTGGCGGCTGGCGGCTGGCGGCTGGTGGCGGCCCCCGGGGTGGCCCGGGGGACACGGGAAGCAAGCACGGGGCTGAAGCAGCCGCTTCCCCCATCAAACGCCCACCACCAGGCTTCAGATCACCAGGCTTCAGATCAGAAGACGGCTCTGAGCAGACCTGCTGATCACGGCTGAAAAACTCCCTCCCTGGAAGTGAGGGGGTTTGTTTTTGTTTTGCCTTCGGCAGCCTCATCCACACCGGCCTCGGCCTCGGGGTCCAGCCCTCCCTGCGACTGCCTTGTGGGTCCTGATGATCCGAGGAGGGGACAGATCCCGCAGGTAGCGGCCACCTCGCCCACAATGGCAGCCTAGGCGAGCCGGGCTCGCGCTGCGAGGGGCCGAGCCACCCCGAGAGGGAAATGACCAAGGTCAATGTTGGGGCCGCAGCATCTGCAGCAAAGCCTCTGCCCCATTCTCCTCCCGTGGTCATTGTTACTTTCCACTGACCAGCTGCCTGCAGGCTCCGGGCAAAGACAAAATGGGTAACACAGCCGCCATTCAGTGGAGATTAATGCCTGAAATGAGCCACACCTCTGAACAATTGCTTCCTAGAAGAGGGACAGCGTGAATGGCCAGGGAGCCCCATTGACGGCCGCTATAAAAGAGGTGAAGGGAAAGAAAAGTTTCACACCGCCCCTCCAACCTAGCTCCAATTCTTCCTCCTCGCCCTCCTTTTCCCTTCTGACTGCCCATTTTGCCTACGTCGCCCTAATCCAGAACCGATCTTTTATGTGCGGGACTCGGGCAGCACGCTTAAAATTCACGCGTTTGCTACTGTAAGTCATATCGCCGCGGCTGCGCGCCGATCGCATTAGTACCATTATCTCTGCAACTTTCCGACTTGACAATTAGTTACTATCATTCACACTGTGCAATCAGCTGTTAAATCCTCATTTATGCTCATTTGAATACGAATGTGCTGTTCAGTAACATGTTAGATTGCCATGTTTACAAATATACTCCAGGTATTTGGAAATTTAGATGATGCAAAACATACTGTTTAAGTTGCGCTCGCTGCCAGTTTAAATAACGTAAGCCTATTTACCAGGCACTTAGCAATTCTTTTCACATACTCCTGTTTCCCCCTGTCCTCCCCTTCTCAACCCGAACTAAAATATGCTCTTTTTTTGTTTGTTTGCATTGTCGCTGTATTAAACTAATAATCTTCAAGATGGGACTTCATTAGCCGTCACCTCGATGTGGGCCTTCTTTCTTGATTCCTGCTGGTCTAATTTCTCCCTCGTTTAGCGGCAGATGAAACCGTAAATGGGAAGAACGCAGCTGCAGCATTAAATATCAAATCCCCGAAAGCAAACGATCTGTCCATAGCGCCTAAAGGGAAAGAAAGAAGAGCAAATGTTGGCATGTAGGTAAAACCTCAGAGAGCAAGAGACATCTGATGGTAAACTTCTGCAAGAACAACAAGGGGTCCTGGAGAGCAGGGCTTCACAAACTTTAACGTGCATTTGAATCACGTGGGGGTTCCCTGCGACTCGGAGATGCTGGTTGGCTGAGCGAGGCTGGGGCTGAGATTGGGCGCGCGTATAACCACCTCCCAGGTGTTCCTAAAGCTGCTGCCTGACAAGGTACCACGCTGGGCGGCCAGACTCAGACACAGACATAGTGCATCCGCCTTCAACGACAGACTTTATGTGAAGAACACCGTTTTCCATCAGAGATTTCAAAATCAAGCTTGGCAGTTCCACTTGTGGGTATCTCTGCAAAAGAACTGAAAGCAGGGACTCGAGCAGCTATTTATGCCCCCATGTTTATGGCAGGGCTATTCTCAATAGCCAAGATGCGGAGGCAGCCCAAGTGTCCATCCATGGATGAACGGATAAACAAAATGTGGTTCCGACATACAATGGAATGTTATTCAGCCTTAAAAAGAAAGGAAGTTCTGACACATGCTACACCACGGATGAACCTTGAGGACATTGTGTTAAGCGAAATAAGCCCGACATGAAAGAATAAATTCTGTATGATTCGACTTCTAGGAAGTATCTAGAGTAGTTGAATCCACAGAAGCCGAAGTAAAATGTTGGAGGGAGGAGGAAACGGGAAATTGTTGAATGCACACAGAATTTCGATTTTGCAAAATGAGAAAGTTCTGGAGGTTGGTTGCACAACTATGTGACCGTACTTAATACGACGAACTAGGCACTTAACAATAGTTGAGAGGTAAATTGTACGCTATTTTGCCACCACTTAAATGTTTTTTAATATATTGGAAAAAATCATCCTTGGTTTTAGGGACATTGTGAAGAAGGTTTACTTCCACCAGGATATTTCTGTGGATTCGTACTCAATTCTTCAATGAGCTGGTCAGATTTCACCAGCCTGGATACCAGCCAGGGAAGAATCAATCAATTTTTCTTCCACACTCCTATGTCCTTTGATCAAAACTCTAGTCCATCAATTTCTGCATTCCGAGGAATGTTCGAATTCTGTGTCTCCACTTCCCTCCACAGGGCGTGAGGTTTTGAAGGGTGGTGGTTTGCCCTACAGGGATATAGCGGATGTTGTTGGTTGCCTAACCTTCAGACACTTCTCTCCCCCATCCTGACACAATCTGACTTTGTCCAGGTGTCTCCTCTTCTCAACTTTGTCTATTTGCTTTAGAGGAGGCCATGGCCCCAGGACAGCAACCATGAGGAGTCGAAATCAGTCATGATGACTCCATTCCCCTTGCCGATGACTGATTCCAGCCTAGTTGTGGGTCAATTTTGTGGTCGGTGAGGTATGAGGCAGTTCTGTGGTAAGGCTTCAGGGAAAGGTTTCTTTGCTTTTAAAAGGAGATACAGGAAGAGGTTGTTCCTCTGTTTACGAGGGATGTTGTCTGTGTGGATGGGACATGAGGAACGAAGTTGGCCATCTTGACCGCAGCCTGATTAGGCCAGCACCAGAAGGTAGCAGAGGCAAAGGTTTCCAGAAAGGCAGAGGCAGCCTATCTTGGGACCTCTCGCCAAGTCCCAGTCAGAGCGCTTCCTGGTTTGAGCGGATTGAAGAATTTTTGTCTCTTGCAGCCAAAACAAATTTAACCGATAGCAGTACCCTGCAGGTAGGAGATATTCTGATATTTGATGGATTAAACTAAAGTGGGAAGACTGGGCTGGTTCACTGCCCTCAGGGGACTCCTCAGGCCGTGTAACAATTGTCCTCATGGTAGGCAACCTCATGTGTGAAATGGTTTTTCCAACTAGAAAGATAACAGGGTGTTGTTTTTTTGTTTGCCCGCTTACTTGGTTTATTCACAGATTCTCCATGGGCTACTTTTCCTAGAAAACGTTTAAAATGTCATTCCATTTACAAAGTTTCATTTCGTTTTACCTTCTGACAGACGGGTGTCCAACTAGAGCAAACTTCAGGAATGGGCCTGTCCTTGTAATGGCCGATGGTCATGGAGCATTTATGTGCCAGACGTTACGCTCAGTTAATCCTCAGATTGATTCTATTCTCACCCCACTTTCACAGCTAAAGAAACAGAGGCACAGAGAGCTCCATTCACTTGCCCAAGGCCACACAGGTAATAACATGTGGGGCTGGGATTCGAAACCTGAAGAATTGGCTCCTATCATTATGCTCTACTGTGACGCTTCGCTTAGGTGCGTTGTTGGCTTTCCTCAGTTCAGATCACGGCAACCGATTCCCTATGGGGGGGTCGGAAAAACCTTAACACTATTAAAATTTCCTTAAAACTCAGATCACGTTAACCTCAACGCAGTGCCCTTCGGCGGATTCCCACGAATGTTCTAGATAGCATCCAAAGTGCTGACTCAGCTCACAAGGCTCGACCTGTGACCTTCCCCCGGCCACTCTGGCCACCAGTCAGCATCTTTAACACATTCAGCCTTCTTTTGTACCTGCTATTCATTCTGCCTGAGCTCAACACCTTCTAACCTAACAGGCAGACAGACACACACACACACACAGACCCCTGCCCCCTGGAGAACTTCCACTCATTCCTCAAGTCTCAGTTGAAATATTTTACTTCCCTAGAGAGTTCTCTGCTGACCCATTGGTCTAATTTGTCCCATGGTTATTCCCTCCCTGTCACCTTTGTCGCATTTCTCAGCTTTTGTAATTGCATTAGTCCGTGTGATTTTCTGCTTTGTCTCTGTCCTCCCCAAGGAAAGGGTCAGTTCCACGTGGGTGCTACCACGCCCCTGTTGTCCCCACTGGATCCCGAGTGATGGGCACATCACAGCAAGAGTGGGGAAATACTCAGGGACAGGAGGGAGAAAGGAGGTGGAGAGGCCAAGAAAAAACTGTAAGGAAGGGAGGTGAAATTCAGAGACTACTGGCAGGAAGGAAGGGAAGGGTCAGCTCCAGGGGTTGCCAAGCATTTGAAAGCTTTTATCATGGTAACACTCTCTCCCCAGATAAGCAAGGGGCACTGCCTCAGCAATAGCTAGCTTGTTTGTTTCCTCCCTTCCTCCCTCCCTCTCTCTCTTTCTATACTTGTTTTCCCTTTTTATTTCATTTTTTTAAAAGATTCATTTATTTTAGAGAGAGACAGAGAGAGAGTGAGCAAGCCAGCGTGAGCAGGGGAGGGGCAGAGGCAGAGGAAGAGAGAGAATTTCCAGCAGGCTCCACGCCTAGTGTGGAGCCCAACATGGGCTTGATCTCAGGACCCTGAGATCATGACCTGAGCAGAAATCAAGAGCCGGCCACTTAACCAACTGAGCCACCCAGGCGTCCCCTGTTTTCCCTTTTTTAAAAATGTCCTTAAAACAAAAGTAAATGACCAGCATTTAAAATGGAATCATTGTTAAATTTTAAAGTGAAGCATCTGTGTTTGGCCCACAGGATATTTTACCATCGTTTTCCAGAGAGCCGCGGGGCTTTTCCTTCTTTCGTTCTCTTTCCCTTCTCAAAGATCTATCAGGTTATATTAAGGGGATGAGTCCTTACGATCCCCTCTGTATTTCAGGGCAATACTCCCAACCAAACTAATATATTGGAACTAGGCATATAACTTTGAGAAAAGTGACTGGACAAATGGATGGATTTTTTATTTATAGGATTAAATGGCTACGAAATTATAAGTTTATATCAAATTATATCATGGGTCAAGAGATTTACTGCTCAGATATTTTCCTTTAATGAATTAAGAAATAACTAGTGAGAAAAATATAATGCCATGAAAACATTTAAAGATGAGAGCCACTAAAACAGAATAATCTGTGAACAGCAATAGAATTTCCAGTATTTTAATACATTTTAAAATAGACAAGATAGGGGCGCCTGGGTAGCGCAGTTGTTGAGCGTCTGCCTTTGGCTCAGGGCGTGATCCCGGCGTTGCGGGATCGAGTCCCACATCGGGCTCCTCTGCTGGGAGCCTGCTTCTTCCTCTCCCTCTCCCCTGCTCTGTTTCCTCTCTCGCTGGCTGTCTCTATCTCTGTCAAATAAATAAATAAATAAATAAAATAAAATAAAATAGACAAGATAAATTCATTCCAGAGCAAATCTGGCTACCTATGAAATATGATTATACTCAATATATTATTCTAAAATTTATTTTTCAGAGTATTGCATTATTATAACTAAGACGGTATTGACCAAGAAAATTCTAGTTATGCCACTTAAGCCATATATTGTTTCCCCAGGTTTTAAAGTGCAAAGTATTGTGCTGTAAGTATGGAAAAGCTGGAAAATGCCTCACTTCTTGTTGTTGTTGTTTGGTTGGTTGGTTTGAGTCATTTTTAAATTCATTTTACTTAGAGTGGTGACTCACCAATGAATCACCTGGGGTGGCAATGAGACCAAAGACAGGTAAGGAGAGAGAAGGGAAGGAGGGAGAGGGGCAGAAAAAGAACCTATGCATCCCAATTATTATCCTTTGATTGTGCTAAACATTCATTCTTCAGTACCTCCTTTCCCAAATATTTGGCGGAAATGTCTATTTGGCACTTCTTTTTTTTTTTATCTGAGCAGTCCCGCCTGGCAGCAGGTGCACAGGCTAGACCATCACTGATGCGTGTGTATCACACATCAGGTTTAAGCCTGGGAGGGACTTTAGAAGTTATCAAGTGTTTATCTTATAGATGAGGAAACTGGGATTCAGAGAGTTCAAGACACTTGACAAAGTCACAGAGCTTTTATTTACTTAAAAATCGATGAGAGGTTGAGAAAGGGGATTTGAATCACTACTACATTGAATTATTCAGAGTATATCATTCTTTTTCACTGGATTTTCTCCTGCATTCATGCCACAAATATTTACTCCATGCCTCGTGTGTTCTGGGCACTGCCAGGGATAGGGCAGTGAACAAACAGATAAAACACTCCACACGTTCATGGAGTTCACGTTCCAGGGACTCAATATGACTTAAATTCCTGATTCTATTTTCCATTCAGAGGTTGCTGTTTTAACAATGTTCAGGAACCACCTAAGTAGAATCAAAGATGCTGCACAAATTCTCTACTGACACAACTTGGTTGAGTGTAGGAATTACAAATATGAGTCAGCTCTTGATTACAAAGAGGAAGCAATGTACATACAAGTTTCTTAGGGAGAAATAATTAAACCCCATGAAAACCCAGTCCTCCAACATGACATCCAGATTCAGCAGCCACATCTAAAACACAGAGCTAGACTGTTGGAAATAAGAGAAAACTAAGCATTTTTAAAGGCTTTACATCCAAGAGAAGAGGACATGAAACTGTTGGCAAGCATCCTGGCAGAATGGAACCATGCACTGCCTGCAAGTGTTTAGCCCACAGCTGTTGGAAATGAAGAATGTCAAAATACCCAAAAGCAAGAATCCATGCACACACATCAAAGAAACAAAGCTCTGGGGGACACCCAGCGTCCAAGCGGGTGATTGCTGGCTCACCAGAGGAGAGGAGGGAAGGGGAGGCACAGGACAACACAGAAGACGGACCAATCTTGAGATCACATCTACAACTTCAGCTGTGTTCATCCCTCCTGCACCACCATGGAAAGTTGTCCCAGACGTTCAGAAATTCGTTTACTAGGACCCAAAGCCTGTTGCTGTTACTTCATTCTGAAAAATGTGTGTCATTTACTCCATGATCAAGTCATGAAAACTCAAGCCGGGTCCCTTTCCTCTTTTTCTGTTTTTCTTCCTTTCTTTTCTTTTCTCCCTTTCTTTTTTTCTTTTTATCTTTTTTTTTTTTTTTTTTGAGAGAGAGAGAGACTGGTAGGGAGGTGTAGAAGGAGAGAGAGAATCTTAAGCAGGCTCCATGCCCAACGTGGAGCCCCATGTGGGGCCGGATCTCACAACCCTGAGATCATGACCCGAGCAGAAGTCAAGAGTCAGACACTTAACCAACTGAACCACCCAGGTACCCTCCTTTTTAACCAAATCACCTATTTACAGCACCAGTAGAAATAGTAATTTTTTAACCCTCAAATTAACCTTATTTTATAAAGAGAAAACATCATTTACCTTGAGAAGCCAACGTTCTGAAAGTTCATAAATCCCCATAGCTGTAGCTCTTTGTTTAAGATGAAATATGGCATTCCAACCACAAGAGAGCAGTGGCTTCAAGAAGGGGGCAAACATTTGTGTAACCTTCTGGAGGACAGTTTGAAGATTATGTCACTCAAAGCAGTATGGTACTGGCACAAAACTATAGACATGGAGATCAATGAAGATTAGGTCACAACTTGGGGAAAGGGTGGGTTTTTTTTTTCTGTTTTTCTAGCTTTATGGAATTAGACCGTGCTGGTTTTATAATTTCAATTAACGTTTACTAAAAATAAAATAAAGGGAATCTCTACACAGCTAGAGGGTGTGGCATGTGCCAAGGTACACGCTTTCACATAAAATGACAAAGGAAGAGGACGAAGCTGGAGAAAGCAGTGGAGAGACTATCCATGGGCCAAGTAAATCATAGGACATATGAAATACAAGGATTCAAGTTTCTGTCTTATGCAGCCAACCTGTTTAAATAATTCAAGAGATTCTTGTAAGCACGATCAAGTTGGTCCCCAAAATGTCATATGCTGTTTAGGTAAGAGAAAGAAAGAAGGAGAAGGCAGCAGAGTTATTTTGTAAATTGCCAGATGAACCTAGAGAGATAGCAAGACAAGCACAGTCTCCAGGCATACGAGCTGCAGGTTGCAAGAGGCTGAATTAATACAGGTCAATATAGCTTCCCAGCCACTGAGCATCCGGCCCATAAAATGTCAGCTGACAGGGTTTGTATGATGTAACCAATTCCCAGAGGATGGCTTGACTATGAGTGTAAAAACCTGTATATATATCCTTTGACCCAATCATTCCTCTTTAACCAGAGAAGTACATAAAAATGTTTGCACGAAGATGCTCATTTCAGTGTTCTTTATAATATGAACAAAATGGACACACACTAACTGGCCCACAGAAAAAGGGCTAGCTGGAGAATTAAGGAGTACCTGGATGACGGACTCTTATGCTACCTTTAAAAGGGAATGTACAGACCTACAGTCAGGGATACGCAAAAAAAAATCTCCGTAATATATGGCGTGTGTGGTCTGGCATCATTTTCATGTAATATAATGTACAAATGCCAGGAAGACATCTGGAAGAATGGTCTCCAGTCTATTAGCGGTGGATGTCTCTACGTGGAGAATTTAGGAACATGTCTACTTCTTTCCTGATTCTGTCCCGTGTAGCCTGGGCATTCTAGAAGAGTAGGTGTGGTCCTGGAAGGAGGCCTCTGGGCCAGAGCTGCTGGGGAGTCCTGGGAAACCCCAGGATGAGGATCAGTGGAGGCCCCGTGGATGGATTGGAGGGTGGCAGAAAGGCTTCAATGATGTGGAAGCAAAGAGGGAGCCAAAGCAGTTTATGGAAAGAGAAAGAACTCTGACCAAGCAGAATTTCCGGGTGATTAGACTGAATTCTCTGGGAGGCTGCACAGGATGGCGTGTCCCATTATTATTCATAGAATTCCTGCCATCATAGAACTCAGGGCGCCAATGGAACAGCCAGGCTAACTGGGATTTTTTTCAGTTAGCTTGGGGCCTGTTCAGGGAAAGGAAATACTGAAGTTAACTCTCTCAAGAAACATCACCATCTTTGGAGGCAGGACAGAGAGTGGTCCACGCAACAAACTAACTCATCAAGGTCCACCGTGGGCTGAAAATTCTCTTGAATGCAGTGTGTTCAGCACTATGAGATATAGTACGTTTCTCTTTCCTGAAAAAGAGGTTAACTATCCCTGTAACGATTACACTTGGCTTTGAAGTCCTCATCAAGCAAAGATGTGAGTAGTTATCTGTTAGAAAGTAGACTAACTTAACAGTATAAAATTTTCTGGGTGGGGAGAATAGCATAAGATTTGGGGAGGACTAATGACGAATGTGCCTGATTGAATGTTCTGTATAGAGTAGCTGGAGCTAGCAACAGAAATGAAAAGCATTCCCTTTTTAAAGAATTTCCAATACTCCAATAACACAGTTTCCATTAGCTAAGTTAAAAAAAATATTCTAAAAATATAACCAAAATACGTATTAAAAGGAAAATATCCGCAAAATTATTACCCCAAAGAGTTCCGATTTAAATGTCTAGGGAAGCGACATTCTAATTTCCAGAGGGCTCTCCTATTTGATCATTTCAAAATTTAACTGCCAAAAGAAACAAGAAGTAAAACCATAAAGCAAAGCCAAGCTGGAACAAAGGATCTTCAAACACTGATCCCATTTAAACATTTTAGAACATCCCAAAGTCAAAAGCAAGCATCTCTGCTCAAACCTAGCTAGAAAACGTTTGATGTTAACAACACAGATTTTCTATCATGCACTTTGCGTTAACGCAGAGATACAACTTAATACAATAAGCATGGCTTCTCCCGTTTGGGATTCTTACAACATAAGAAATGTAGCATGCGGGCTATTTACTTGGTTTGAATTAATAGCGATGTCCATATGGGATGTTATTACGATCAAGTAATTCTGTGACCATTTGCCGCTTGAAATTTTCCCATTCAGCAGAATCTATACATTGCTAATGTTAAAAATGAGAGGGTTTTTTGTGACCAAAAAAAAAAAAGTATTTGTGTAATCTTCAAAGTGTTTAATTTGTATTAAAGCTAAATCCAGAGGCTCTGAAACCTTAGGGGCTCTCGATGTGGATTTTTGTTCTGGTTCACACACCTTGAGACAAAGGCTCATAGTCAAGATGTGGAGGAAAAAGACGTTTTTTTGTGTGCGAGATGCGGGGCAAATTTATTCCCCAGGCAGCCTGGAATGGGCTTCAGAAAATGGATAGAGTGTCTTCTTGAAGAAAGGGCCTCTAAGTAAACTCGACTGCCATTCAAAAGATTTGCTCTGACACTTAACAAGTGGTGCAGGGAGAAAGGAAAATCTGTTGTCAGGTTTGGGGTGTTTATCAGCCCCCCTCGAGACACTTGACCTAATGCTGCGGGGCCCCCCCTAATCCGCTGATCTGCATGCCGCGGCCTCGTGAGCCTCAGCCCACAACTGCCAGCAAAATTGCCTGGAACACTTGTCCCAACACATTGATCCCTCAGTATATTGTGCGAGGCTCACCTACTCCCCCGCCTCCCCTCCCTCCCTCCTCCTGAGGCGCCCCCGAAATTTAATTCTGCTCACAAATTGTGAAATAAGTTGTTTGGGCTGGATTTGTCGAGTGAATTGTCCCACTAATGAAATGGTCTGTTCATTATACAGTCGTAGGACGGAAGATTTAGCGCTCCCATACCCCGGGACCCGGGCAGGTTAAGGTTTGAGACTGACAGTTGACAAAAGAATGAATAGCTCTCTCCTGTCAAATCAGGCTTACAAACAGCTTGGCATACAAACAGTTACTGGTTGTGTGCGTGTGGATTTAGGGTCCCCGCCTGCTAATGCACCAGATTTGTAAGTACAAATTGGTTAGTCTTCACACTGTTTGCGAAAGGAATAAAATGACCAAAAATTAGTTTGTTTTAGCCTTTTCCCCTCCCCTCCCTGCTCCTGCAAGTGAAACATTAAGAAAGAAAGAAAGAAAGAAAGAAAGAAAGAAAGAAAGAAAGAAAGAAAGAAAAAAGAAAAAAGAAAAAAGAAAAAAGAAAAAAGAAAGAAAAAGAAAAAAGAAAAAAGAAAAGAAAGGAAAGGAAAGGATAAAATTGGGTGTAGTGGTTTCATGGAATATTGTTGGGTTTTTGCTTAAGGCATCAAATTAAGCAGGACCATTGTCTTGCAGGAAACATTTTGTTCTGCTCGGGCACCCTGCTTCTCGGAAAGCAGCTGAAAATCTAATGGAATTAATTTAAGACGTGTGATTTTAAAAGATAGAGCAGGGAGCGTGGACGGGGAGATCAAACACTTTGGTCTCTATTCATTTTACTACCTGTTGCTTAAAACGGGTTACAATACCTCCCCTCCTTCCAACCACATTGATCTTTCAAAATGGGTCATTTAGATTTCTGAATCTTTTCATAGGCAATTATGTGTAAATTAGCTAACACCCATTTTATTTTTCTATGGCAGTTTGAATTGTTCGGTGAATAAGTTAAATTCCTGCCAAATCTTTGAGAGAGAATTCTGTATAGGAAGTCAGGTGAATATTTCTATCATGTCGTTTATCATCGGTGAGGTGATCATTTTCAGTCTGGCTGGGTTAAAAAACTCGTTGGTTCATTATAACTACAGCAGAATAGTAGATGAGAGTAATATATATTTCCATCACTTTATGGGAGAAACAAATAAAGAAAGGTAACAGACTAAGAATTTTTTTCAGATCTAAGCTTGATCTAACACCTCTGAATTGAAAACTCTCCCCTTGATCAGCTACAGCCCCAGGATCACCAACCTTGCAACACTAAGTGGGTTCTTTCTTATTTCAGTAAGTTCATTATCACATGTGTCTGTTTACTGTAAAGGCCATTTTTAAAAATCAGACTTTTCAGCCACTTTGCAAGCAGTGGTTATGAGTTAATTCAAACATTCCTTTAAACCTTTTCCCTTTTCTGCGCCTAAACCTTGTACTGATGTTTGGAAGCATTAAGAGTTTCCAAACAGTAAGTATAATCATACCTCATAAATGTTCAAAGTCAGCGACAGTTGGCTATTGGGAACCTGAATAAAGCAAAAGCATTAGAGAGAACAGAGGCTCAGCCTCCATCCCAGACACGGTGCAGTCGTTTTGAATGAATTCATCCAAGCCTGCAGAATATCCTGCACATGCGAGCCCTTAAGCCCAAAACGGTCATTTAAATCTGGTGACACAAGTGGCAGAGAAAGTTACAAACAGCTCAGCGACAAGAAACTCTACCCCAGGGTTGCACATGGAACAGACCTCTTCCCAATTTCCAACCCTCCCCACCACTCCCAGAGCTTTGCACACATTTCCTGGTAACATCCATCCCTTTTCTGTCCCATCTAAGATTTTTTTTTTCGCACTTTGTCATGATGTTTTAGGACATTTCAAAGACAGAGGCCATGACTCGTGAAGATCTTTGGGCTAAGGAAATGCATACGTTAAGTGAAATATTTTTAGAGAGAGGGCACATTTCCCCATGCATTTTGTAATGCAGCAACTACGTTAGGATGGAAAGTGATCAGCACATGCAGGACTTTCAGTCTCCAGTCACCTGCTTGGGGCAGGCTTCTCCTTAACAATCCACTAAGATGGAAAAGAACCCATGGATGAGTGAGACCAAAGTTGACCCAAGTTCCATGCCAGATTGAAGAAACAGGAGTAAGTACTTAGGGCTGCTAATGGTCTTAGAAACAGAAGCTGCCGCAGAAATATTTTTAAATAGCTAATGATAGGCTAAAACACAAAGCCTTTCTTCTCTAGAAAGGAGATCCAACGCTAACAACAGAAAGCCGCATAGTTAGCTGGGAGGGATGTGTGTCGTGTGTGGGTCTTTGCTGAAGGAAATGCCGTTGACCATTGAACTATGCGTGCAGTCTTCTATGGTAGTAAAGCCACTCTTCCAAGAGCTTCCCTGACCCCTTGTAAAGTGGGAAGAATAGTATCTCATACTGTTGTCGAGTTGCATAATTTATGTGTGGCACAGTTTTGTCACCTGGTTTAGCAATCAAAGAATAGAAATAAAATATGTATTACCTATCTGTATATACTTGAGGTTTCTGAGAAATCTCATTTGGCTGAAGCAGAGAAATACTAGTGTCTTACGAAGCACCCAAGAGACCCAATGGAAAGCAGAGAGTTATTTATGGCTATAGTTTCATAAACTCACCTGATTGGTAAAGCTCACTCCTCAAGCTAATCTGATAGGTAAATCTCACTCCACAAGCTAATCTGATTGGTAAAGCTCACTCCTCAAGCTAATCTGATTGGTAAATCTCACTCCACAAGCTCACCTGATTGGTAAAGCTCACTCCTCAACCTAATCTGATTGGTAAATCTCACTCCACAAGCTCACCTGATTGGTAAAGCTCACTTCGCGGCTGCCTCGCCCAGGGAGACTTACCTCATCAATTGTCACTTCTGGATGTCTACCTCCCTCATTTCACAGATGAGGAAACTGGTGTGGTTGTGGAATCTAGGTGAGGTTCAGTGGGGTGGAATCCGGAGCCGATGACCTAGAAAGAATTCTTGAGACATCTTTGGTGCAAAATGGTGGTTTATGAAAGCATGGGGACAAGACCCCGTGGGCAGAAAGAGCTGCTGCCCCGGTTGTGAGGGGGACTGATTATATACTATGGGGTTGGGGGAGGTAAGGAAGAAGGGAGGTTGAGAAAATACTTTCATATGTTAAAGAAGACTCACAGGATACCTGAGGCCTTGCCATTTTCAAGTGAAGGTTGCTTACCCCTCTAGCAAGGCATTAACATGAAGATAGTTGGGAACTTCCTGGAGGCTGCAGATTATAAGGACATAATTGTATCTACATTTCCTTCTAGAAGCTAGGTTACTGATAGAAATGCTTTGTTCTTGTAGATCACTAAGACATTTGTAAACTGAGGGAGACTCAAGTCTTGCAGGATTGTGGTATCTATAGGTTAACTATTTCTTTGTCCTCTAGGGCAGCCAGGAGTGCCTGAGGAATGTCACCTACATCCCATGGGGGGGGGTTGCGGGTGTCAGTTTCTGCTTTGTCCTCAGCTGGCCTTCTGTTCCCTTATCAGAAACCAAGGTTCAAATTCACAAAAGGCAGGCCTCCCGACCCCCAATCTAATAATGTTCTTCATGCACATTCATTTAAATGGAAACACTGGCAGGGGGGCGGGGGGCCTGGGTGGCTCTGTTGGTAAAGCGTCTGCCTTTGGCTCAGGTCTTGATCCCAGGGTCCTGAAATCAAGTCCCCATCAGGCTCCCTGCTCAGCGGGGAGTCTGCTTCTCCCTCTCCCTCTGCCTGCTGCTCTGCCTACTTGTGCTCTCTCTCTAATAAATAAATAAAATCTTTAAATAAATAAATAAATGGAAATGCTGCAAATGCTATAACCTGATTTATCTTTTTGACGCATGATCCTTACTTCGTTTGCATAAAATGGGACACTTGAGTGAGTTCTGAGTTTTCTGAATTGACATTGTTTGGCTTCTTTTTGCCTTCTAGGTGTGTTTATGGATCTGTAAGAGCTATTTTTAGAAATTAATTACATTGTCTCTGAAGCCATGTAAACAAATCTATTTGCCATTTAAAATCTTTTGAAAATGTAACATCAAAAATACATTTCTCTCACACACAAAATGTATTGACTTGAGAAAACAGTCCCTAATCATGGCCCCAGGGTAGAATGAATGGTGAGCAAAAGTGCCAATTAAAACAGGTTGTCGGAGAAATGTCCTTGCTTTCCCTTACACAGGTTTTCCAAGATCCTAAGTTCCCCCCCAGAAACCTATAAAGGTTTTTGTTCTCCTCTTTGACATTCCCCTTCTGGGAAGGCTGCCAGACCAGCTTCGCTTCGAGCACCAATTCAATGTGAAGGGACAGAGGCTAAAACAGCTACCACTCAGGGCTCAGGTTAGGACGCCAGCAGCTCCCTGCTTGGGCTACGTTTGCCTTGTTGCTGCAGATTTCTTCTAAAATGCAAGTATGACAAGCATCGCAGATTTGCAGAGATCATCTTTTAGGGAAAGGGATACAGAAAGAGAAAGCTAAAGGCCCCAAGACAAATTTCATAATGGACCTCGTAACAGCCCCTGGAAGATCTCTGTCACAGACGCCACTGTTCCACTAAAGATGGGGCCGGAGAGTTAAATCCCAAGTCAAAAGGAATATAACGTAGGGGTTGAAAGGGAAAACAGAAACAAAATCAAATAAACAGTGCCGAGGACATAGCTTTGAATCTTAGCGCAGCCACGGATAAGCTGTGCGATTTCACCAGGTTAAGTTATTCGGCTCGCTTGTGCTTTGGTTTCTTCCTGGATCCGGTGAGGGTGAAACTATCAACCAGGAGGCTGAAAGTAAGGATTAAAGGAACATACATAACACACAAATAAGGCACTTATATTATAAGACAGACTCTATGGTTAATAAATGTTAACTGTGGGATGCCTGGGTGGCTCAGTCAGGTAAGCGTCTGCTTAGGTCAGGATCTCAGGGTCCTGGGATCGAGTCCCCCCATCAGGCTTCTCTGTTCAGCAGGAAGTCTGCTTCTCCCTCTCCCTCTGTGCTCTCTCTCTCTCAAAATCAATAAATTTTAAAAAAATCTTTAAAAAATAAATACATGGTAACAGCTATTATTGCATATTCTCAAGATCCTCCAGCGTCTTGCTCTTCGAGCGCGGTCCATGCCCCAGCAGTATCGACATCACGTTGCCAGCAATGAGCAATCCCTGGCCCCACCCCAGACCTGCTGCATCAGAATCTGGTTCAATAAGATACCCCAATGATTCATACGTACATGGAATTTTGAGGAATGCTGATTACTGAGCGCACGCTACTTTCTACACTTTAAACTCACCCCTTGAGGCTTGAGGGGGTTGGTGTAGGATTGAATGGTAGAGTCTTTGGCCAGGATCCCCCCCGTTTGCCAGAACACTACCCAGCAGTGGGGGTCATCCGGCCGGTTATTTAATGAGTTTTATGATACATTAAATCTTCTAGACCTCATGGCAATTAAAGAAATAACTTTTTTGAAGGTAGCCCAAAACAAGCCAACTCAAGCGAAAAATGGGATTAGCGTGGTGATCTTGACATCAGAGTTGTACCACGTGAGTCCCTCTCCATCAGTCACGACCACTGTCCTCACGGCTGATTATGGCACATTGTTTCATCAAATTAAACACCAAAGGGATGTTGTAAAGGCAACATATGGTCCTCTTTCAAAAGTAGTTAGCCTGGCATTGCACGAGCGGCCTCATCCTGGCTCCCCTGAACCTCCTCCATCAACATATTGAGGGTATTTGCTTTGGCAAAACAATGTCTCATAAAAGTGGTCACTTCTAATTGTAGGCTTGCTGTTGTCAGAAGCACGGCCAAGACGCGAGAGACTCGAAGGAGTAGCGGAATCACGTTAGGAGGGGGAGCTCAACTGTCTGTCTTGTTCTGGGGGAAAAGGTGGGCAGATAACCTGTTCTCACTTCTGCAGCTCAGATGGGTACCGAGCTCCACGAAATCTCTTTTTCACCCACTCTATTGCACAAAGCAGACTGGGGTTTAATTTTAGAATCAAGACAGAGATAACCACCTGTGGTTAAAAGACTGGCTGAAAGGGAGAAAGTTTTTCTCTAAGGATCAGGAGACACACAGAGGATGGTGTTTTGTGGAGGAAAGGACCAGCTGGGGGGCAGCTTGGGCAGAACCCTCGTGGTTCACATGAGAGGTAATTTCTGGGCCCCTGAAAGGTGAGACCAGCCCAGGCCTGAATTTCAAGAGAAAAGTCATTAGACAATATTAGCAGCAATGTTCGGTTGTTATTTTGCATTTATGTGGCTGGTCTTTTCTCCAAGGAGCATCAGCTCTCACCAAAGTGTAATTAGCGAACAGCAATCCTCACAGCGCCCTGCAACTCGGTGTGGAATGGTGCCAAAGGCAGTTAGCCACGTTCCTCTCCCCCAACTGCAACTCTTCCTGCCACCCTCCCCTAACAGCACCCCCAAAGTAAGAGAGCTGGGCCAACCTGGGTGCAGGGGTTCCATCAAGATTGCCATAGGGTATGTCAAATCATTCCGCCATACACCTTAAAGTTCACTGAGCTGCACGTCAGTTATACCCCAACAAAACCGGGGAAGATAAAAGATGACCACGTGGGACCTCCTACCTCCTGGTTTGTAGGTAGCCCTTGGTGGCGTCTCACTGCACAGCTGCCACCAGCCCTAGGGAGCAGCCCGAAGCCCTCAGCCCCTTCTGTGTCCGCTCAGAGACAAACACAACCAAACACAGAGGGCATCTTTGAATCACAGCCTGAAAAAAAAAATTGTTTTTGTATTATTGAAAAACAAGATGCAGATGTTTTTTACATTTTTCAAAATAGGGGCACCTGGGTGGCTCAGCAGTTGAAGCGGCTGACTCTTGGTTTCAGCTCAGGTCATGATCTCAGGGTTGTGGGACTGAGTCCCTGCATTGGGCTCCATGCTCAGTGGGGAGTCTGCTTGAGATTCTCTCTCCCTCTCTCTGCCCCTCCCTCTGCTCACATGCTCTCTCTCTCTTCTCAAAACAAATAAATCTTTAAAAATAAATAAATAAAATTTTTCAAAATACACAGAAGAGGAGAAAATGAAAAGTGAAAGTCTTATCCACTGACCGTCCTCCTCCCTCTGCCCAAGGGCATCTGCTGTTACTGGTGTGTCACGTACTCTGAAAGGGGTCCTGGGTGCTGCTCTTCAATGTCCTGGTAGATACTAGAATCTCCTCCACGTTGCCGAGAATGAGCCGGAATGCCGCTGCAACTTCACCCTGGCAGGGATATCTCACACATAACATAGCCCTTGACCTTGGGAATTCAGAGGTTTGGGTTTTGTCCTGATTTATTAATTTATTTATGTTTAACCCTGGGGGGATTATACAGTATCATAAGGGTACTCTTTTACCCATCATAAAATGGGCATGATAAAAATCACCACCTTCCTACCACAGGGCAAAAAAAAAAAGCACTAAATAGCTAGGTATCCAGGACAATAAAATCCAGGACAGTGGCAATTTCGGTGACCTCAAAATTCTAAGTTCTTTTCATCGAACGATTGGAACCTTTAGAACTTGAAATAAGCAGAAGCTGAAAAACAAGAGGCAAGGTTGTTATCTGCCAAAGAAGCTATTGATGAAGTAAAAGAGTTCTTTTATTAAAAAAAAAAAAAAGACACCATCTACCGATCTGATTAAAATAATTCAGTGTGGAGTTATTTCACTATAACAGGAGGGAAACTTGCACTTCTGCTGGGATAACAGGGCAGGGGGCACATGCATCTTACAGTGGAGAGTGCACCCTCCGGCCCCAGGTTTAGGACACAACACAAATGTATGCCCCCACCGATGGCAGGGGCAGGACCTCCCGAGCATGCTGCTCCTGGTGTGGGATTCGCGGGAGCTGGTCCCTGTGTACATACAGTCTTTGTCACTCCGCTATAATAATGGATACGCTTAACCAATTTAAGTGACCTTAATAAACTCGTAACCCTGGTGTCCTGGCCACTTTGGGATCTACTGTAGCTGAAGCGTATCAAACAACCAACCTGCCGGGGGAAGGCGCTACTCAAAACACCCCTGTGACGAGTTATTTTTTTGGTATCAATTTAAAGCCCAAACACTGATGCAATTTGGTCGTCTTTCGAGCTGGCCTTCATCAGCCGCTCTCCCCATTAATTAGCGTGAGCTGTAAGATGTTGCTAATGGCTACACATCTTGTAAACATGTTGGACTGGTCCTGCCCCTGAAGGCCCTGTGCTGTTAAGTGATATCTCAGCTGGGGCTGGCAGAGCCAGTGTCCCCACCAGGGAACAGCCAAAAGGTGCGCAGCCTCCATTCAGAGTCAAAACATCATGCTCTGAGAGCTCCCTTTTTGTTGTTGTTCCCATAGAGGTGACTGCCTTTTGGTCGGAATGAAAGTAATAATGAGAAGGAGAATAAAAATAAAGAGAGGAGGAGGAGCGGGAGTGGAAACTTGAACTTACACTCAGTAGGGAATGTTTCTGACAGGGCTGGGTGGTGGGACTACAGACGTCCTGGTTTCTTCCCACTGGGGTGAACAGAGATGTCAAGAAAGTCTGTGACTGTTCCTTAGTCTCCTGAGGTGGCTGGTTGGCTGCCTTAGTAGCTTGCTACCAAAGCTAAAACCACAGCAGCGGCTGTTTCAAAACAGGTTTGCAAAACAGCTTTCGGATAGGAAACCGCTAATTGAGAAGAAAGGATGAAGAGGGGAAGGCCGCGTGGCTGCCATTTTGTTTGCTCACTTTATGCTTGAATTCTGCCGCAGGGTTGTGTTCAGTTTTAGGTGTTGAGTGGTGTATCGGGAAAGGTGATGGTGGAAACCAAGCAGAGAGGAAGCCCGGGGTGTTGGGGGTGGACTTACCCGGTTTGCGTGAACTCTGATGGTTTTGGCACTGGAAGTCGGATGTCCAGGGGCACCCTCCGGTCCCAGGCAGACCAGGATGCTTGGTCATTCTACCTGAAGTCACAGTTGCGCATGGTTGAGGGAGACGCTAAAGACCATCTCACCCAACTCCTCATCTTACATAAGAGGACACTGGGGCCCAGAGGGGTCCGTGAGGCAGCACAGCGTAGGGCGTGGGTCTTCTTGATAAATGATGAATAACTATATATCCACTGTCTTGTCATATGGGTAAAACCAACAGAGATTACTAAGTGCAAACATGGTACCAGACAAAGACTGGTCACGAAGTGAGGTGACAGGGGTTCCAATCTTGGCTCTGACACTAAACAGGAACCTCAGGTAGGGTAACTCCCACCTGCAAACCACCTTCCACTGACTAGTTCATTAACCTAAATGACAGTCCTTTGAGGGAGGATTAATATGCCTGGTTAACAGGTGAAACATGGGATCAGAGAGATCAAGTAACTCACCTAATGTCCCAATAAGAAGTGAGATCAGAAGGCAAGTTCCTCTGACATCAAGGCTAATGTTCTTCCCAGAATGGAGCACTGGTCCAAAAACTGTGGGCTACTTCCAACAAATGATTCACCAGACAGGAATGGCAGTTGGCAAAGTATTACTTTCTATTTTTGCAATGCAGTTAGAGAGGTGCCCAAATGACTGTGTACTAAGTACTGCCTACTTCCCAAGAAGGATTTATTTTAGCAGGATACATGTATTGACCTGAACTTTCTTTCCCTTTTCTTCTTTGTGACAAACTCAGCATCTGAGTTTTTTATAGACTTTTTAAAATGTTAAAGTGACCAGTTTCTTTATCTCCATCAGAATCAGAATCTTAACTTCATGAGGATGGGAATTTTGTTCACTGCTATAACCCCAGGGCACACATGCCTCGCGCATAGTGGGGTTTTGGTACATATGGGTTGAATGAAAGAAAGAAAGAAAGAAAGAAAGAAAGAAAGAAAGAAAGAAAGAAAGAAAAGAAAGAAATTTAAAGAGCAACATAAGAATGTTAAGTAATTTTATTATATATTTTAATTTTTTAGTGTACTTCAAAGTTGATCACAAACCCAATAGGGAGGAGGTTGAAATTGGGAAAGTAAAAATGTATCTGCCAGAAAAGTTTTAGCCAAAAAAGTATTGAATGGGATCTTAAATAGATGTATGTGTCTTTAATTTTTGTAAATTAAATACTTTTAGTTATACTAAAGGAGCTTGCTATTTAAAGGAAGCGTTTTGTGTGTGTGCATGTGTGTGTGTGTCTCCTGTAATGAAACAAAGAATCTTTTCAGAAAGGGAATAATGACCGTAAATTAATTTTCTAAAAAACTTCAGAGTTTGTATTGGATTTGCTTCCAGTGAAGGACTCTTTTATGGTTAAGTTCAGTCTAACTTGCCTTTGTTTATGTGGTGACACAAATATGTATAAGGAGCACAAAACTGAATGGTGTTATATTTTATCATTATTCTTGCCTCTTACATATTTATCAAGTATCTGTGATCACAACAATATTAAGTAATCAGCATTCTCCAAGCTGGTTTTTGGAATAAACCTGCAGGTCTCTTCTAAATGATTAACATTATTTTAATTAAAAATTTCTACAAACAGAGGTAAGTACCCCTGCTTTCTTAGCATACATGTTCTATTCAGGATTCCTCTGATAGTACAGATGACGTGGGTATGCAGGTTTAAGGGTCTGGGATGTATGAGTAAAGCTTTCTACCACGTACCAAGTTCTATGTTCCCTAACTCTGAGCACTTGAAAATGGCAACACATCTCTGAAAAATGTGTATTTGACAGTGGAGGATAAAGAAGAATAAATTAGCGAGCCTCAAAAATGTGGTGAAAATTGCCTCAACCCTTAAAACACATTGAAGATTTTTTAAAAAGTAAACTATTATAGAGAGTTCATCATAAGAAAGCAACATGTCAGGTTTGATGGCAGGAGATCAGAAAGTAGGATTAAAAGTAATCTATGGTGTTTGGAGTTTATGTATAAATGTAATGGTCTGAGAAATAACTTTCTCATTGGATTGGATTACCACTCTGTGTGAGATGTGCTATTAAGATAATGATGGACCATCTTTCTTCGTAGACATGAGAGGTCTAGTACCATATAGAATTGATTAAATCTGTGACTTTTTCAAGGCAAACAGTGCATAAAATACCCATACTACAACAAGGAAATGTGTCTAAGCCAGGTTAACGGATGCATGAAACCATATGAACTCTGCATCTTTGGGCTTAGTCTTTATGTCTCCCTGGAACTATGACTAATCCCCTTTATTTGAACAACTTCAAAGACTCTGATTTGACACACATGGCCCCCACATAACAGACAAACTTCATTCCTGCCAGCAGGTAATCAGAAGCAACAAAAAGGTGTGTTTTCGTGAAGAGTTGCCTTGTTCTCCAAGCTCCCCCTTCAGTTTCTCCAACAGAAACCCACCCTGTTGCAGCCCACCACCCAGAGGCAGAAGGAAGCCCAGTTTGCAGAGGGAAAGAAATCAATCCAGCCTATCACCAAACTTTTTTGAAAGTGATCAATTTCATCCCACTGTATTTAGTTATAGAACACCTACCAATTTGTGTATACCTAACTTTGTGACCAGGCACATTACTTAGTTACCTTGCTGTTTCATATATATATATATATATATATATATATATATATATATATATATATATATATTAGGATTTTATTTATTTGTTAGGTAAAGAGAGAGGGAGAGAGAGAACACAAGCAGGGGGAGCTGCAGGCAGAGGGAGAAGCAGGTTCCCTGCTGAGCGAGGAGCCTGATGCAGGACTCAATTCCAGGACCCTGGGATCATGACCTGAACTGAAGGCAGACACTTAACCGACTGAGCCACCAAGGTGTCCCTCTAACAGCTTTTTAATGAATGTCATCATGAATTTTAGAAATATTTATAATAATATCATCTGCAAACAATTCCTTCCCTGTATTTGCAGAGTTTTTTTCTGTTTGATTCTCTTATTGAGTGGCATTGGCTAGTACTTCCAGAATAATATTAAATAATAGTTTCCATGGTGATCAATATTCTCTTATCTTCGATGATAGGAAAATGCTTTTAACATTTTACCATGAAGCGTGGTGACAGTTTTTCAATTAATATGTGTGTTTACGTGTGAATTATTGTGTTCAAGATCTATTCCTAATTAAAACTTTTTAAATAATAAGTGGCTATTAAATTTTGATAAAAAGCTCTTTTGGCCACCAAGAATATAATCATGGAATTGTTGTCCTATAACTTATGAATGTAGTGAGTTTGGACATCAGATTTTTTAATATCAAGCTATCCTTGCATTCCCGTGATTTTTGCACTTTAATAAGCTCCTGAATTCTGTATGCTAATATTTTCCTTCAGAATTGTACCTAAGGATATACAATATAAAGAAATAGTATCATCCCCCTCCATACTGATGTTTCTATTGTCCTTGGCCCTGTAGAAAGGGGGGATGCTAGTAATACCTTTAGAATTTAGAATTTCTTTGTTGAAAGTAAGTAATAGTAATAATAATTGTAGCTCACACTTAGATAGCATGTGTTCTGTGACAGATGCTGGTCTAACAGCAGTGCATATTTTAATGTTTTCCAACCGCAGAGCAGCCCTGGGAGGAAAACACCATTGTCCTCATTGTCATGGTCACCATCTCTGGTTTTGACATGAGGAAACGGAGCTTGAGGAACTTATTCAAGGTCACCCAGGTAGTAAGTGACAAAGGCCAGGCAATTTGGCACAACAACCTATGCTTTGATTCCCCAAGTCACTCATTCATTCAACCTGCAACGTGAATTTACTGAGTGACTCCTCTTTCAAAGGCACTACGCAATACATTTGCTTTTAAAGAAGCAAGCGAATGTTGGGATGGATAGTTAGGTCTAAGCAATGGGTCTAATGTTTGTATCCCTTTCATCCAGGCAGTATTTCCAAAACTCTTTCTCCCCAACCTTTCAACACTTCTGTCCTCTCTGACCCCATGTCAGACTGAGGGAATATTAAGTTTAGCCCGAGAGACTAGCTTAGTCTGATGGCCTCTGGCAGATCCTGTGCGTGGGTCCCTGGAAAGCATGCCCTCAGAAATGAAGGAGTACGAAATATCCACATCTGTCTGATGGCGAGGCTGCATGTGACACCACTGGACACAACACGTCTTGTTTGGAAAAGCTAGAACTAGCCTGAGATGTGCAGAAAGACACAACTGCTTGATCAGGAGAAGGGCAAAACACGGGCACAGAGGGCTGCTTCACATCTGGCAAGAAAATCGCCAAGTGGGGCCCCTGGGTGGCTCAGTCGTTAAGTGTCTGCCTTTGGCTCAGGGTGTGATTCTAGAGCAGGGAGCCTACTTCTTCCTCTCCCACTCCCCCTGTTTGTGTTCCTTCTCTCGCTGGCGGTGTCTCTCTCTGTCAAATTAATAAATTAAATCTTTGAAAAAAAAAGAAAAAAAGAAAATCGCCAAGTGCCAGCTCGAGGCAGAGGGTGAGCAGGGCAGTGCCTGGGAGGTGGCCCTCGTACCATATGTCTCTCCCCTGCCTCAGAGCCCCCATGGCATTTTGAAGCGTTGGTCTTCGATTCCTTCTATTACCTGGTTTTAATTAACCTCCTGAAGCCCCTTTGTCTGGGTGGCGGTGTCAGCTGGGAGGGCAATGAATAGAAGGCACCCCTGTCAATATTTTTTGGAAGGAGCCTTGTGAATGGGCCTGATGCACCAAGGCTGGGGGGCAGGGAGGGGGAAGGAATGTTTCCTCTTTAATCTGGCATTTAATCACTGGAGCCGAGGACAATGAAGGCTCCTCCAGCCTCCCAGAGCCTGATTCCATTTGGCAAGCCTAGCCCTCTTTTGTCGGCCTCACAAGGAAGCCCCACCTCCCCGTGCTCCACACAAGATTCGCTTCACAAGTGTCACTGAGATGAAACAGCCAGTACGTGGGGCTTGGGGATGGCCCGGCCCAGCTTCTGCCACCAGCTCCGGCCCATCCTTCACAGCCTTTGTCACTCTGTGGATCCATCATTACAGGAAAGCTGTGATTTAATTTCCAGGCACTTTCATAGTTAGGGAGTTCTCCTAGGGAGTGCAGCCCAGGGGGACCATTTTCTCTATATATTCTTTTCCCCGAAAATTCTGATTCCACTAAGGACTGAAAGAGTACCAGCTGGCTCATAGGGTTATGAAATTATAAACACAGTGGCACTAAAATCCAAGGAAATCTTTCAATGACTTAAATTTCTTCCCTTCCCTTCCAGTCCCTTAACTACTGTGCCTATCTAATTCTATATAATAATCACAGCAAATATGTTGATTTTGGCTCTTTGCGGGGTTTTTAGTCAAGCATTTTTAAAATATTGTTATGTTGCTTCCATAATGATGAATTTAATGGCTAGATGTGTGTTTTATCGAGTTCATATAGTTCACCTTTACCCTCCTGCTGGACAAATACAGAAAGGGACATCATAATACAGGCGAGGCGGCTTCAGCCTTGGTCTGCCTTTTTCCAACAGTGTGATCTGAGTACCTTAACCACTTGGAACGAAAGTCTCTTCATCTATGAAGTGAGGGGAAGAAGAGCACCTACCTCCCAGGCCCACCGTAAAATCAGAGATGAGAAGTTGAGAGTTGTTTCTGAAGTGCAGAGCCCATAGGAGTGGTAGTTACCGCTTGCTGCTTTCCAGATGTTTCACACTAACTGTAAAGACCGCGGTGAACATTTTCAAAGAGAGTGTGCAACTTTTTTTCAATTCTTTGCCTAGGAGAGAGTCCAAGAAGTCTGAGACTGGATCAAACATTATGAACATTTCTATGATGTGAGAGCTCAGCTCCGAATTGCTACCTGATATTCAAAAGAATTGAGCCAATTTTTATGGTACTGGGTATATACGGATACAATGTCTTGCCAAGGATTGACCTGTACAGCAAATTTCCATTTTAAAGATTGATTGATTGATTGATTGATTTTAGAGACAGACTGCACCCAAGCGGGGCGAGGGAGAGGGAAGGGAAAGGATCTCAGCATAGAGCCCTAGGAGGGGCTCAATCTCACAACCCTGAGATCATGACTTAAGCCAGAACCAAGAGTAGGTCACACACTCAACTGACTGCATGACCCAGACACCATGCAAATTTTCATTTTAAAACATGTTGGTGGGGCATCCGGGTGGCACAGTCGGTTGGGCAATTTTGGCTCCAGTTGTGGTCTCGGGGTCATGGGGTTGAGCCCCGAATCAGGCTCCCTGCTCAGCACAGATTCTGCTTGAGATTCTCTCTCCTTCTCCCTCTGCCCCTCCCTCTCATGCTCTCTCTCTCTCTCAAATAAATAAATAAATCTTTAAAAAAAAACAACAGAGTAAAACATGTTGGCTAATCATATAAGTTGCTGCATGTCTGCTGTGACTACTAAGGAAGTCTGAATTTTTCGTGAGTCCCCGTATGAAAAATTATTCCTCTGGCGTGTGATTGCTTAGCCATTTGTTAATAAGTGAGCTTTTATACAGGATTAAGGCCATATTTAAAAGAATGTAAACTCCCCAGGGCAGTGAGAAAGAGACTATATCATGTAGAGAAATCCAGCTTTAAAATGTCACTTACGAATAAAAATGTTTGCAAGGTTCTGCTGTCAGTGAGCTCTCAAAACCAAGATTCAACCTTCAGCTTCTTTCCTGAGGTGCACCCCTCCACAATGGTTTACCCAGAGGTGGTGGCCGACCCTGCGTCTCTGGTCCTTTTCTGTAGTGTGGGGCTTACCTTGTGAAGAAGGCCAATGACAAATCTAGGGTCTGACATCTTACCTGTGAGAAACTGAGGCCCCGGGGTCAGGGGGGCTGCACGTCAGCTAGCAGATTAATCGACATGGATTTACTTATTTATTTATTTATTTTTAAGATTTTATTTATTCATTTGACAGAGAGAGAGAGACAGCCAGCGAGAGAGGGAACACAAGCAAGGGGAGTGGGAGAGGAAGAAGCAGGCTCCTAGCAGAGGAGCCCAATGCAGGGCTCGATCTCAGGACCCTGAGATCACGCCCTGACCCGAAGGCAGACGCTTAACGACTGAGCCATCCAGGAGCCCCAGTCGACAAGGATTTATTAAGTGTTTTTAAGCACTCGTTCAAACACGGTTGCTACTCTCAAAGGAAAACAGTAAGCCCAAACAATGGCAGGAAACCATCATGGAACACGGAACATACTTGGAAATCCAGTGGTGTTTCCTCTCTGCAACCCTGGAGATCAGGAAATGGGGAGCCCGTGTGGCATGGAACGAGCAGCAAGTCTTCAGAGAGGAGGCAGACATCGCCCTGCCTTAGAGCCATGACAGCAGAGCAGACGTGAGGAGCTGGTCGTGCCTGGCCACGGGGCTCAGCTGCCCCTGTCCGTGGGGAATTCAGCCCAGAGGGCAGGACATGGAGGGCAACAGAGACAGGATTTGGAAATAGATGCGAATCACAAAGCAAAGCCATAACCCTGACAAAGCTCTGAGGGCAATATTATGATTATAATATGTGAGTAGTAGTTCGATGCTGTAATATTTGAGTATGGTGTTAAGATCACAATAGCTGAGTATTCGTATTTTTCATAGTATTTGAGTATGGCATTATAATTACAATATGTGCGTGTGGGTGCTACAGTATAATATTTGAATATGCATTGTAATATGTGAATATTGGTAGTATCATAAACTCTTTGAGTATGGTATTGCTATTATAACATTTGAGCATGAGTATCTGAGTATAAGGATATTTAAGGATAGCATTATAATGATAAGATTTGGGCTTCCTCCTAGCTGTCTGACTTCACAGTAACGACTTTGAGCCTGCGTCTTCTTTCCTGGGGGTGTAGTATTTCCTTGCTCACCAGGCTGAAGTTAGAAAAAGTGCATTGTAAGATACGTTTGCAACATTTACTTAATGTGTTACCGTTTGCGAAGCACTTCACAGCCCCCTGTCTTGACTGAGCTTTATGGACTCATTTTACAGATTAAAACACTGAGGTTCCAGGAGGTCATATGACTTGCCTAAGGTCGTAGGAGCCAGGTTAAACCCACCCGAAGCCTACAAGTCTATGTAAAATGGTATTTTATTTGTTATTTCCTAAGTATGTGCGAAGCATGGTGCCAGCCGTGTTTCTTATGTTACCTCATGCAACCCTCCAGCCTCTCCAGAGGAGAGGTCAGTCCGCTCAGCCCTGGTTTGTGGACCCCAACACCGGGGTTCAGGGAGAGATGATCCATCAGGGAGTTGATGGCTGAGCAGGGAGAGCTGTCTGACTCCAAAGCCTGTGCTCACTTCCCAACACAAGCAGCCTCCGTGGGAGATGAGAGGTCCTCGTCTTAGATGCATGATGTCTGTCTGTGCCACCTGCTCGGGGAGGGTCAGGAGGCTGCCGGACCCACCTGAGCGAGGGGCTCTCCGGCTCCCTGCAGAAGGAGGGGGCGGGAGACCACAGCGGCCAACAGCGCTCAGCTATAGTTCAATCCCAGCAATGGTTTGGTGCGGAAATGTGTGTCCCCAGCTACACTGCTCATCGATGAGAAAGAAGCCAAACTCCTGCTAACTTCTCATTTCGTTTGGGGCAGGCAATAAGGATGAATCATGACCTAAAAAGGCTTTGCCATTTGAGCTAATCAATGACACTAGATGCTTTGCTCAAGGTAACGAATCTATTTCATTTTCTAAACCTTAACACAACACACACACACACACACACACACACTGCACGATCATGTATCAGTTTGTTGCTAAATAGGTTTAATGCAAGTTTCTGTTTCTTTGCAGTTTGCCCTCTGACTGTGGCGTATTTTGTAGAAGTCTAACAAAGCAAAGTAACGATTAACCCACTAAGAAGTTTTCAGGTAAAAATGAAAATGTTCTCACCTTCTTCAAATACAGAAATTTTATTCTTCAGGTTTAGGGTTCTGCTTTTAAAACTGGACGGTTTCTTGAGAAGGATTTTGTCTTCTCACACAATTCCATATTAATTTGCATCTCTTCCTTTGTTGGGAAGCCAGCAACATTATGATTGAGTTAATCATCTGAATGAAATAGAACATGCTTTCTTACTGATTTTGTTTCATTCCTTAGCACCCAGTGCAATTTTAGAAAGGCCACATTTGAGTTAATGATAATTGCAAGTGACTCTGGGTAAACATATAACATTTTAAAAACCCAGAATCTTTTTACAAGTTTTCTTTGTTAAAAAATTACCATTAAGGGGCGCCTGGGTGGCACAGCGGTTAAGCGTCTGCCTTGGGCTCAGGGCGTGATCCCGGCGTTATGGGATTGAGCCCCACATCAGGCTCCTCCGCTGTGAGCCTGCTTCTTCCTCTCCCACTCCCTCTGCTTGTGTTCCCTCTCTCACTGGCTGTCTCTATCTCTGTCGAATAAATAAATAAAATCTTAAAAAAAAAAAAAAGAAATTACCATTAAACTGCTAGCTCTCCCAAATCCTAATAGATGCCATTAAAATGTGATTTGTAGTTACAAGAGGAAATAGAAGGTATACTAGATTAATATCATATTATACCAAATTAATGTGAAATATATTTATATTATCAGGTTTTTGCAAATATTATCATATTTGCAATTTGGTGGCTTTTTAAAATTGTGCTATTTCTCTATGTCTGTTATTACTTGAATCTTATTCAAAAATAAATAAATAGATAAATAAATAAATATATGTTAAAACCAGAGATAAGGGGCACCTGGGTGGCTCAGTCAATTAGGCATCTGCCTTCAGCTCAGGTCATGATCCCAGGGTCCTGGGGTTGAGCCCCACATCCAGGTCCCTGCTCCTTGAGGAGCCTGCTTCTCCCTCTCTCTCTGCCTGCTTCTCCCTCTGCTTGTGCTCTGTCAAATAAGTAAATAAAAATCTTTAAAAAAAAGAGAGTGAGATGATAAAACAACAATTTGTTTCATTAATTGCTTCATTAATAGAGCAAGTTACAAAACACATTTTAATCTTGATCTGTGGATGATTGACATCCGTTGAACATGCTGCAGAATGAGTCTGCCCTAAGAAAAAGACACTGTGGCACAATTCTAACACAGTTTTCCTGCATTTGCAGCTGCCGGCAGGAAAGGACCACAGAGACTAGGCCTCTGGCCTCTGGAACTGCAAAGGGTGACCCTTTGTAAGTTTGATTTAGTGGTCTCGCAAGTCCATCGAACGAGCACAGGAATTTTTCAAATAATTGAAACAGTCAATTTCTTGAGTTTCAGAAACTTTTCCACCATACTTCAACAGTGATCAAATTACACAGAAAATAATAGCGACATTTGGCAAAGAAGTGTGGTTTTAGAGACACACGTTGTTTTTTTTTTTTTCAAATGCATGGTCATTTCTCGCTGGCTGGGCTCAGGTCAGAGTGGGAATCTCAGACTGATGACTACGGTCCTG
Organism: Ailuropoda melanoleuca; assembly: GCF_002007445.2. Lineage (NCBI taxonomy): Eukaryota > Metazoa > Chordata > Mammalia > Carnivora > Ursidae > Ailuropoda > Ailuropoda melanoleuca. Next base: position 11,554,997 of record NC_048218.1, read on the forward strand.
AAGGAAAATGTAGAAGGGGGTCTATCTGTGATCCTTTGCTCCCTGGAACCGTACTGACAGCACTGGAGCATAATACCGGTGACAAAAATAAAATCCGGAAGAGCTGTGGAAGCCCCTGGGGGACAAATCAGAGCCTGGGGATGGACCATCACTCCTTGCCGGGCTCTGTCCGGCTCTGGCCAAGATTCATTAGGACACAGTGGCTTAGGGCCCCTTCCACCCACCTGCCAAGGGGTGACTTGTCTTTGCCCACCTTTACCAGTTTGGCTCGCAAGTTGGGAAGAGAGGGGCTGGAAGTCCGAAGGTGGCAGGTGGACAAGGTTGGCACCGAGGTTCACGCCAGCCTCGGGCTCTGGTGGGAAATGCACCTGTTTGTCTTGAATGCCCGTGGCTTCCTCTTTTCTCTTTCTTGGCACTCTTTCTTCTTCCTAGCTCTTGGTGAAAGATCTGATACCTTCCTGTATTTTAAGTAGTCAGGTTACCTCTTCTATTTAAATCTCTTTTTCTAAAAAGATTATTTATTTATTTATTTATTTGAGAGAGAGGGAGAGAGAGAGTGCGCAGGGGGAGCAGCAGAGGGAGAGGGAGAAGCAGGCTCCCCGTGGATCAGGGAGCCTGATCCCAGGACTCCGGGATTATGACCTGAGCTGAAGGCAGACACTTAGCTGACTGGGCCACCCGGTACGCTTGTCTATTTAAATCTAAAACCCCGGGGAACCTGGATGGCTCAGTCTGTTAAGCGTCTGCCTTCAGCTCAGGTCATGATCCCAAGGTCCTGGAATTGAGACGCAAGTTGGCCTCCCTGCTCCTTGGGGAGCCTGCTTCTCCCTCTCCCTCTGCCTGCCACTCCCTGTTTGTGGTCTCTCTCTCTGTCTGTCAAATAAATAAATAAAATCTTTAAAAAAAGAAATCTAAAACCTCTATCTCCTAAATAGATGGGAGGGGGGCTAAGCCATTGTCACCCACGAAAGCATGACAATGCCCCCCACACCAGCGACCAGGCCTGCTCCAGTCCCAGGTCTCAAAGCCGTGGGGGCCTCCCGGGGTCTCCTGGTTTCGCCTTCAGCTCTCGGCCTTGAGGCAGGCAAGGCGCCCAGGCCTGGTGACGGCCTATGTTTGCCCAGGGATAGCACTGGGGAAGCATCAGGCCCCAGGCCACACCTCCTGGTGCAGTGAGCTCCTCCCTGTAGCGAGCTAACCAGTGGTCTCTTCCCCAGACTTGTTGGCCCATGTGGACAGAACGGAGAGTGGATTAAATGACCTCTCAGGGCCTCTCAACGCTCCAATTCTGTGGTTTTGACCAGCAAGATCTTAATCATTCGCGTAAAGATTGTGTTCAGGGGCGCCTGGGTGGCACAGCGGTTAAGCGTCTGCCTTCGGCTCAGGGCGTGATCCCGGCGTTATGGGATCGAGCCCCACATCAGGCTCCTCTGCTATGAGCCTGCTTCTCCTCTCCCACTCCCCCTGCTGTGTTCCCTCTCTCGCTGGCTGTCTCTATCTCTGTCAAATAAATAAATAAAATTAAAAAAAAAAAAAAGATTGTGTTCAGATAGAGAAGGCCATCTGGCTTCCTGTCCCCCTGGCGCTATCCACACTTGTCTCTCAGCTAGAAAATGTCCACCTTTTTTCCTCTCCAGCCCTTACGCCCTTTGTCTCCAAGTGTTATTATTTCAAACTCTTTCTTGAGTCTTTAGCTCCTCCTTCCAGTTACCGTTCCTCCACACACCTCCTATCTCCCCCTCACCCCAGGTCCGCTCTTTGGAGCATTGATAGGAGACCAGCTTAACCAGCCTAAAATGTCATTGCATCCAGCCACTGCTCTGCTACCCCCCTCCCCACTGTGCTGGCCCCCTCCCCTGCTCACCCGTGCTTCTCACTACCCTCCCCAACTCCAGCCAACCTCGCCTCGGTCCCTGAGCTCGCCACGCCACACTCTGCTCACTCTGCCTGGCCCTTCACTGGCACGTTTCTCTTCCTGGTAAATCTTTCCCCTTCCCCACACCTTTCTAAGTGTTACAGTCTTAACTGTGTCTTCATGAAAATCATAGGTTGAAGTCTAACCTCCAGAACCTCCAAGTATGCCTGTATTTGGACAGTGTCTTTAAAGAGTAATTAAGTTAAAATAAGATCATTAATGTGGGCTTCAATCTAATATGGCTGGTGTCCTTATAAGAAGAGATTAGGACACAGACACACACAGGGACAACCAGGTGAGGACACAGGGAGAAGGCGGCCACCTACAAGCCAAGGAGGGAGGCCTCAGAAGAAATCAATTCTGCCAACACCTTGATCTTGGACATCTAGTCTCCAGAACAGTGAGAAAATAATTTCTGTTAAGCCCCCCACCTGTGGTACCGTGCAGACTAAACCACCAGATCACCCATTCATTCATTGGAGGGGGCAGGGGGGCTTGGTTCGAGTCCTATATTCTCTGACTACCCTTGCCCATCTTGTTCCCCTTTGCTCTGGGTGTCATGATGGAGCCATGTGAGCTGAGCCAGGAGGGAAGGGACCACATGACAGAGATGAGCAGCGGTGACAAATTGGCACATAGGTCCAGGTCGGGTCAGACATCATGGGAGCTGAGAGTTCCAAAGATTGGAGGTGGCAGCCGAAGATCGGGATGAGCAAGGAGCTGCAGGTGCTGGCCACGACTGACACGGCATCATGACCAGTAGTGCCCTTGCCAACCAGCACTTACTTAATGGCGTGTATGATCCGTCCCTCCGAGGGAGCTGTTAACAATTCTCTAATTATTCCACTTGTCCGGGCACCTCCAAGTTACCACACTCACGACCCAGTACATAGAAGCCTCCAGCTGGGCAAAGGAAAGGAGATTTGCCAAAGAGCTCATCTATTCAGGGCTACAAGTTGAGGACGAGGGCTGAAAAAGAGAAGTTTAGGGGGCACAAGAGGCTAATTTATATCCCAGTGATGGACACTTGGGAATACAGCAGAGAAGAAAAACAATGCCCTCAGCAAGCTTACCGACTAGTGGGGGGTTGGAAGTGCTCCAGGGGCCCCCAAGGACAACACATCTATTCCCACAGAAAAGTAAAGAGAACGCATGGCACATCCCCAGTCCAGCTTGCAAAAAGTCTATTTTAAGTTAGAAATGGGTCAAATAAACATGCATCCTTTATAAAACATAACTCTGCCGTCATAAAAAAAAACCCACAAAAAACAAAACAAAACAAAAAAACCAAAACAAAGCCCTGAGGTACCTCAATGATAAGAAATTGACTTCTGAAAAATTAAGAAAGGAATAAGGTATGTAACCATTTGTATAGTATGTCTCCGTTATGTAAGCATGGATACACACACAAATGCCCCCATGTGCACTTGTATACTAGAATAATTCTGAGAAGTCACACAATAAACAGGAAGCGTTGACTGACTCTGAACACAAGGGAAAGGAAAGACTGGGATAAGAAGAGAACTTTCTTTTATTGTATTTTCTTTTTTACTATTTGCACTTTTATCACATGTATTACTTTTTCAATGAAAACTAATTAATAAAAGGCAAATATTCATATTTGAAGGAATCAAGTCTATTGAACATTTCTTTCTTTCTTTCTTTCTTTCTTTCCTTCCTTCCTTCCTTCCTTCCTTCCTTCCTTCCTTCCTTCCTTCCTTCCTTTTCTAAGTAGGCACCACACACAGTGTGGAGCTCAACTCGGGGCTTGAACTCATAACCCTGAGATCAAGACCTGAACTGAGATCAAGAGTTGGATGTGTAACCAACTGAGCCACCCAGGTGCCCCTGGACTTTTCATCTCATACTATATTCAAACCGAATTCCTGATGGATTAAAATTGTTCAATTTTAAAGCACTAAGTACATATTTCAATCACTAATGAAATAATTGATTCAGACAAGAATTCTCAACGGATACTAAAGCCAACGGGTAAAAGATTTTGGGGGAACAGGAGCATTACACAGTCTCAAAGCATCACCCCACAGATTGCTTTTTAATTGCAGAAGAAAATGTAAACTGATCTCTGGGTGAGAAAGAATGCAACCAAGCATAAAAGCAAAACAAAACAAACAAGCAAAAACCATCTACACTATACACACACACAGAACAGGTCCCTCTGCACACAAATTCAGATTTTCTTTCCACAAGAAAATTCCACTGCAAGCCCAATAAAAGGCAAATTGCAAATTTTGAAAAGTAACTACCATGACCAGTATAGCAAGTCAGCATATGCATTATATAAAAACCTAATACAAATTGACTTGTTAAAAAATAGAGCAGAGGCGTCTGGGTGGCTCAGTCAGTTGAATGTGGACTTATTTCCATAATACCTATTGATATAAGTGGCAATACTAAAAGAAATGTGCTAGAAAAAAAATTTTGAATTAGGAGGCACAGTGACATGAGAAGGTAAGCATCTTGTAGGGTACACTGACCCCTAGCTATTCTAAGCTCTAACACAGCACTGCTTCTCATTCGGATTCTTTCTAACACAATCCAGGAAAGAAAGTCCGTGAATGTGGTACATCGAAGAGAAGGAAATTAAGCTCCAATCTCAGATCCAAAGTTAGGTCCAAAGATACTTGCTCAGAAAAGCACCTGCTTCCCATTGTGCGTTCATTGAGATGTTTGCTGTGATCGAGCATGCCCTCTCTTCTCTTCCCCCACTCACTGTCTTCCCTTCCCTACTTCTTACTTAGTCACCACCCTCAAGGGACCACGCAGCACTCCTTCCTAGGTGCATAGAAGCCTGTACCACTTCTAATTTGTCTCCTGGAGTCAGGAACGCTACTGGGAGCCCTCGGGCACCCCCTAGGGGAGTCGGCTAGCTTGTCCGAGAACCTGGAAATCTGGTTTGGTTTGCAGAGAAACATTGCCATCTAGTGCAAGAAAAAACAGCGTTCCCATTTCTTGAGTTATGGGTGTGACTGTGGATTGAATGTTTATAGTGCAATCTCACTTTTTTTTTTTAGATTTATTTATTTGAGAGAGGGAGGGAGAGAGAGAGAGAGAAAGAGAAAGCAGGGGTGGGCAGAGGGAGAGGGAGAGAGAAATTCCAAGCTGACTCTGCACTGAGCTTGGAGCCTGAAGCAGACCTGAGCCAAAACCAGACGTCAGAGCTTAACCAACTGCGGCACCCAGGTGCCCCAACGTCATCTCACTTTTAAGCTGAGTCACATGTAAGCTTTCCTAGAAAAAGTCGAAATCACACCTTGATCCATAGTCTGGAGAATGGATGTTGTGTCAGCAGGCATGAAAATGACATTCATCTCCTTGTCTGTCTCCATCAGGTGCATTGTCAATAAGCAAGTAATATTTTGAAAGGAATCTTTTCTTCCTGACCAGTAGGTCTGAACAGTGGGCTTAGAATGGTCAGTAAACCGTGTTCTAGACAGATGAGCTGTAATCCAGGCTTTCTTGTCCCTTTCGTAGAGCACAGAGAGTATATACAGCATAATCCTTAAGGGCTCTAGGATTTTCAGAATGTAAATGAGCATTGACTTCAACTTAAAGTCACTCGCTGCATTAGCCCCTAAAAAAAGAGGCAGCCTGTCATTTGCAGCTTGGAAGCCAGGCATTGATGTCTCTCCAGCTATGAAAGTCCTAAATAGAGTCTTCTTCCAATGTTAAGACTGTTTTGTTTACGTTGCCAATCTGTTTAGTGTAGCCCCCTTCGTGAATGATCTTAGCCAGACCTTCTGGAGAACTTGCTGCAGCTTCTCCACCAGCACTTGCTGCTTTACCTGCACTTTGACAGTACAGAGACTTAAACCTTCCTTAAACCTCATATACCAACCTCTGCTAGCTTCAGACTTTCCTTCTGCTCCTTCCTCACCTCCCTCACCCTTCACAGAACTGAAGAGAGTCAGAGCCTTGTTCTGGATCAGGCTTTGGTTGAAGGGAACGTTGTGGCTGGCTCTATCTTCTATCCAGACCATTCAACTTTCTCCTTATCAGCAATAGGACTGTTTTGCTTTTTTTTTTATCATTTGTGTCTTCACTAAAGTAGCACTCAATTTCCTTCAAGGACTTTTCCTTTGTATTTGCCACTTGGCTAACTGGCACCAAAGGCCTAACTTTCCGTCTGTCTTGGCTTTTGACATGCCTTCCCCACTAACTTTAATCATTCTAGCTTTTGATTGAAGTGAGAGATGTGTGACTCTTCCTTTTGCTTGAACACTTAGAGGCCGTGGTAGAGTTATTAACTGGCCTAATTTCAACATCGTTTCCCAGTGAATAGGCCCAAGGAAAGGGAGGAGGACAGGGAAGCACTGGTAGGTGGAGCAGTCAGAACACACAACAGTTATACAAGTCAGTTCGCTGGTCTTGAATGAGTACAGGTTGTGACACCTCAAAACAATGACAACGGTAACACCAAAGGTTACTGATCAAAGATCACCATAACAGATATAACAATAACGAAAAAATTTGAAATACTGAGAACTACCAAAATGCGACACAGAGATACGAAGTGAGCAAACGCTTCTGGAAAAATGGTGCCAATAGACTCACTAAACACAGGGTTGCCACAGTCAATTTGTAAAAATGCAATTATCTGCAAAGCACAATAAAGCAAAGCACATTGAAACGAGGTATGCCTGTAAAAATGGATACCTAGACAAAGAAGAACAGAGCTAGAGACCCCACACTCCCTGATTTCAAACTATATTCCAAAGCTACGGTAATCAAAACAAAATGAAAAGGCCAGCTACTCGGTGGGAGAAAGTATTTGCAAATTATGTACCTGATAAGAAGTTAATCTCCAAAATATATAAAGAACTCATACAACTCAGTAGCTAAAAACCAAACAATCCAATTTTTTAATGGGCAGAAGATCTAAGTAGATATTTTTCCAAAGAAGACACACAGATGGCCAACAGATATATGAAAACGTGCTCAACATCACTAATCATCAGTGAAATGCAAATCAAAATCACAATGAGATATCACCTCACACCTGTCAGAATGACTATTATCAAAGCGACAAGAAATAACAAATGTTGGCAAAGTTGTGGGAAAAGGGGAACCATTGTGCATTGTTGCTGGGAATGTAAATTGGTGCAGCCACTAAGGAAATAGAATGGAGGTTCCTCAAAAAATGAAAAATAAAACTACCTTATGATCCAGTAATTCCACTTCTTAGGGATTTATCCAAAGAAAATGAAAACACCAACATGAGAAGATATCTGCACCCCCATGTTCATTTCAGCATTATTCACAATAGCCAAGATACGGAAACAACCTAAGTGTCCATTGATGGATGAATGGATAGAGAAGTCACAATATGTACTTCCAATGGAATACCATTCAGCCAGAGAAAAGAATAAAATCTTGCTACTTGCAATGACATGGATGGACCTTGAAGGCATTATGCTAAGTGAAATAAATCAGACGGAGAAAGACAAATATCATATGATCTCCCACTTAAGTGTGAGATCTAAAAAAGCAAAAACAGAACTGAGCTCATAGGTAGAACAAATTGGTAGTTGACTGAGGTGGGGAGTGCGGATGGGTGAAAGTGGTAAGGGGGATCAAAAGGTACAAACTTTTAGTTATAAAATAAATAAGTCACAGGGATGTAATGCACACCATGTGACTATAGTTCATAATACTGTTTTGCACATTTTAAAGTTTGTAAGAGTAAATCTTAAAAATTCTCATCATAAGAAAAAAAATTTGTTTGTATGGTCACGGATATTAACTACACTTATTGTGGAGATCATTTTGCAATATATACAAATATTGAATCATTATGTTGTGCACCTGAGACTAATATAACATTATATGTCTATTATACATCAATTTTAAAAAATGGATATTTATATTATATCACGCTGAAAATTAATGATAGATATATTAAAAACTCAAATGTGGAAAGCAAAACTTCACCAGCGGCAAAGAACTTGGACAAGTCACTTGCTGTTCTCTAGTTTCCACATCTGAAAAATCAGAATAATAATAGAAGAATTTGATGAAATCTTTTTCAGAACTCTCCCCCATTTTGTTTGTGGGTTTCTTTACCAGCAAAGAAGGAATCCAAACCAATCCAGTGGACAAGATGGAGAACTTGTCCACATTTGATTATAATCCCATGTGTTGCAACTCCTCCCCTGAAAGTTAAAAAAGTTAAAAACTGATCTAATGCAGAATGTTCCACCATGCACATCAGCCACCAGGGCTGATCCTGAGTTCAAAAGACAGCAGCAGCAAGGGGGCTGTAACCTTAGCAGTCACCATCTTGCCAAATATAGCCAATAGAATTTAAGTCACATGAAGTTCAGTTCAAAATAAATGTGTTTCTAATCTAAGTGTGTTTTCATAGATCCTCACTGATGCTGACATTCTTGGCTTGGGAGGCCACTTGGAGTTTTCTCTCTAAAGAAGGCAAGCCCTGAATAGGATTGAGGAGGCAGGTTGCCATAGAATTCTATGAACCAAGCTGCCACAGAGATTTAACTACTTTTGACAATCCTCTCTAAAAGAGAAAGTAGAGAATAGGAGTAGGAAGTTTAGAACATCTGTGTACAAACACAGCATTTTTTTAAAGAGTAATAACAGAACCTACCTCAAAGGGTGGAGAGGATTAATGTGTAATATGCATAAAGCATTTAAAAACACACCTGACACTTATTAAGTGCTTTATAGGTTTTTGTTGTTGTTATTGGTTGCTGTTGTTGAAGTAGCTACACCTGGTTACCAGAGACAAGTGCTCTCAATTTGGCAAATCTATGTCTAACAAAGTCCAGAAATTTTAGTAACTAAAGGGAAGGACAAAGCTATTCAATCCTGGAGGGTAACAAGAAAAAATAACAGAAAAACATAACAATGAAAGGACAAGAGTTCACGATCTACTCATCAAAAAACAAACAAATATAAATGAGTTGAATTGCTCTACCAACCATTTCATTTAATCATTTGTTCTGTGTATGTCCCCCCCTACCCATCACCAAACTGCCTCCACCAAACATAAGCTGCCTGGGTTGTGTTTTGCCTTCTTTCTCCCTGCTATGCTTCCACATTCTGAAATGCGCGTGCATCATGGGTGTCCAATAAAAATCAGTTGATCAAGGGACAGAATCTGCAACCTTGAAGCTGCAAATATGGCCCAGATGATGTGTTCTTTCTCTATTTGGAGGCACATTTTCTGGTCAAATGCCACAGAAATCAGAAACAGTGAAACAAAGATTCCTCAAAGGTCCAGCAGACTTTGCAGTAAGACTTTCTTTTACGCTCATCTTTTACAAGTATTTATGACTTCTTAGTTTTTAAAAAGTAGTTCTTTAATTCCAGAGTACTTTTACATTATTTACATTTTCCAAACATTGACAAACTGCAATGCACAGGATTACCATTCCCTTGCTAAAACCAGTAACATTATGTAGATACAACATTTTAACGTTTTTGACACAGTAAGGGTGTGGTTTTCTGTGCCAACTTTACTATTATGTCACCCTTTTCATTCTAACTGTATCAGCCAGTTGAAGACATTGGGAACATTGCCTGCTTTCGCAAGGTAGTATTTAAAATAACGAAGAATGGATTTTTTTAAAAATCCTGTGACTCCTGACCCTAAATTTCATTTCTGACTGTCCAACCAGCAACCCTGCCTTGTCATCTAAAATTAGTAGGATTCCAGGAGTTTGTAAAACCATTCTTTTGGACAAGTCACCCAAGTAGGAGTTTTTCTTTTTAAATTTTTTATACAAGTGGGAGTTTAATGACCTGCAATGTTCTGGGTTTGCTTTTTCCTCCCCAATAAACTTTAAGGGTTTGTAACAGGCAACCAAATCACAGATTTGAAAGCTACAAGTTAGGCAATGAGTCAGAATTAGGACAAGATTGAAGAAGGAGTGCATATAGCCTTTCTTGCCACTCTCTTGACTAGTTGGGCTTGCCTCCTACCAAGATGAGAAGTTGGGTCTTGTTTCTGCTTTCCTCGTATCAATGTCTGGTTTATAAATGAATTAATCTCTTATGGCTTCATGGATAGTGCCTCTAACAGACATTAGTTTTTTTTTTTAAAGATTTTATTTATTTATTTGACAGAGATAGAGACAGCCAGCGAGAGAGGGAACACAAGCAGGGGGAGTGGGAGAGGAAGAAGCAGGCTCATAGCGGAGGAGCCTGATGTGGGGCTCGATCCCATAACGCCGGGATCACGCCCTGAGCCAAAGGTAAACGCTTAACCGCTATGCCACCCAGGCGCCCCAAACAGACATTAATTTTTTTGTCAGTAGTTTGAAACTTCCAGTAGTAATAGGAGAAAGAAGTGTGAGCCACCCTCTAAAATAACAAAGAGAGTCTTTCAAGGTGTTAGTCAAGTACCTGGACTGCTGGGTTTAAGGTCTCAGTTTATGAGAATCAAGTGTCACCAGTAGGTGGAGTACTTGGCCAGAAATTCAGGGTGGGGAGGGGTGGCGGTGGTGTAGGTGGGGGGGAGGGGGAGGTTGGAGACGGAGAAGGTTGCCAGCTTGGCTATTAAGTGGTCCAAGCAGGTCACAGGATGCTTATGGTCCAGATAGTTTAGCAGATATCAGGAAAGTGGGTATTCAACCAGATGAGACACAAAACTAACTAGAAATGTGGGACATAGTGAAGGATGCCCCACTAAGCTGGGGCAGCCCTCCACAGTGAGTTCCATAGGCACCCTCTCTTAGACAATGGAGCTCCCATCTTTATCGCACACCCTCATAGCCTTCTGGGCCAGGGCCATCTCCATCTGGCTGGCTGACACCCCAGAACACACCATGGTGTGGAACTCTGGATTCCAGCCACCTGCCCTGCAGCAGGCAGCCAGCAGAGGCCCAGCTCAACTGAACACACAGGTTTGGTGAGGATTCAGGAAGTGGAGACCAGTGAGTCCTCTGATCACTGGTTCTCCATCTGGTACATAAACCTATGCATTCTGTTACATTGGTTGTTCATTTTTTAATTTTTTTAAAAGATTATTTATTTATTTATTTATTTGAGAGAGAGAGAGACAGCCAGCCAGTGAAAGAGGGAGCACAAGCAGGGGGAGTGGGAGAGGAAGCAGCAGGCTCCCAGCAGAGGAGCCTGATGTGGGGCTCCATCCCAGGACTCTGGGATCAGGCCCTGAGCCGAAGGCAGACGCTTAATGACTGAGCCACCCAGGCGCCTCAACATTGGTTGTTTAAATACCTGGGTCAGTTTGTCTCCCAAATAGCCTAAGAGGCCCCTCCCTCTTGGACATGTGTTTTGCCAGGTGGGCTCTTTGCACAAAAGTTAACAAGCTATGCATTTCCTTTTCCCTTCTTCCTGCTGCCACACATTAGTTGTACCCCACCCCACCAGCTTTATATACCAGTCCCCTAAGTCTTTGGGTAGCATGAGCCCGTTCCTCACAGCATGATCAGGTCCAAGTTCACTGAAAAAAAAATTGAGTTTCTGGTGCCTCAATGTTAGATTAGATCCTGAATGATGATGACCTTCTAAACGGCCAGTTACCCACTTCTGTGGCATCTCTAAATTATGCCTCTATAGCAACACCATAAAAGATGCCATTCCATTTTTATATTCCAATTCTGAGTCTGATTCCAGTAAGAGGAGGTGATACTGGCTTGGATGAATGAGCCTCTGCAGTTGGCCCTGACAAAGATTGGACAATTGTGCTTGGAGGCTGCTTATTGTCCATTTGTGAATGTGCTCTTCCCTAGTTATATTGCTTAGAAGAAATTAATTTCCAAGATAAGCTGGAACATGAATATACCCAGAATTTTAAAACATGACAAGTAGGTTTTAAGAGAATGAAGGTTGACAAAATAATTTTTGTGGACAAATCATTGAAAGGAAAGTCTCAAGTCTTCTCAAATTTGCCCAGTGGCTCACAAAATTTTTGATGCAAAGTGTAATGGCAAAGATCGTGACCCTACTGTGTTTGCTAGGCAAGGTCAAGGTATGGCAGGAGCGCCTTCCCTTGTTGCTACAGTTCTGAATAAACCAACCATGCAGCTCCTCAGAAGTCCATTTAGAATCATGGAACTCTTAATACAGGTTCTGGCTTGGAGGGAAAGAATCTTGGCTTACGTAATGGAAACGACAAAGCAGCCACATCAATGCAACATGTCAGTGTATTGAAACCACTGACAAGTTGGAAAAGCAAAGGAGTTCTACTTGAAAAACTAATGAACTGGATAGCTATCAAATCTCTCAAGCCCCAAAAATCAACCTGCAGACTGACAGAACAAACTTCACAACTAAAAGGAAGGAGTATAGCATCTCTGTACCACAGATGAAGCTTTGTGATTCCTAACGGAGGGGACCCATGGGAAGAACCCACATGATATAAACAGCCCAGGCCAGCAAAGTGGTAACAGCTGAATTCTTCACTCCAAATTCTGTGCTTAATTGCGAAATGCTTTGTGTTATTCTTAGAAGACATGCTGGTTTGTTTCCATCAGCAAAATGCACACTTAAAGTGCCCTTTGCAGAAATTTCATTTCTTCTCCAACAAGTTTGAGTTGGGATCATTATTCCTTACCTACAGTATTAACATCTAATGGGTTCCCCTTGGAAATGAGGAGGCTCATCTTGGGAACTCACCAGGGGGTTGCTGGTACACTGGTTTCGAGACAAGGTGTGTTACGGAGGACACTGAGGTGAAGACCCCATAAGGAAATGTAAAGACTTGATTCACTGAATTGAAGTAAGTTTCTGTGAAATACGATTACAGAACATTTTAATGAGGGTTACCATCAGTGATAAGGGGGGAAAAAAGGAAAGAAAGAAATCCAGACAGAATTTTTACTTTATTTGATCTCCCTGCCCTGTGTGAATAGCGTATATACTGATAGCTCATTCGAGAAAGGATTTAGGATAAGATTCGTATTTTTGGAATGTAGAAGGTTGATACTTTCCTTGCTGACTTCAATTCTTCTTTTAACAGTTTTATTGATATAACTCATATACTTTCTAAGAAACCCATTTAAAGTGAGAAATTCAATGTTTTTAGTACATCCATGGAGTTGTACAACCAGCCCCACTATCAATTTTAGAACTTTTTTATCACTCCCAAAAGGAACCCACACCCATTAGCAATCACCCCCAATTTCACTCAAGCCCCAGCCCTATGCAATCACTAATCTACTTTCCATCTGAATGGATTTGCCTGTTCTGGATAGTTCATATCAAGGCAATCATACCATATGCAGTTCTTTCAGACTGACTTCTTCCCCTGACATGTTTTCAAAGTTTATCCATGTTGCAACTTGTATTGGTACCTCATTCCTTTTTATTGCCAAATAATATTCTGCTGCAACAATATGCCACATTTCACTTATCCATTCATCCACTGATGGCCATAGGTTGTCTTCCCTTCTTGGGTCTTATGAATAATGCTGCTATGAACACTCGTGTACAAGTTTTCGTGTGAACACGTTTTCATTTCTCTCAGACATATATCTAGCAGTGTAGGCCAGCTCTGCATTTAACATTTCAAGGAACTGCCAGACTCTTTTCCAAAGTGGCTGCGTCATCAATACTTATCTTAAAAGTTTCTCAGTGTTCAGAGATTTAATCACTATTCAAGTAATTGTCCTATTTTTCTATGGCTTTATTTTTTAAATCCATTAATCCCACATGGACTTCACCCAGTTCATAGTGACAACTAAATTTGGATTTTCCTCTAAATTCTCAGCCAGGGATTCCAGAATCATTGCTATGTAATCTTTAATTTCCTCACGGATACTTATTTTCTTCTTTTACATGTCACACTTTTGTATTTAATAAGCTATAATTCTGCATTGTTTATGATGACCCATTGATCAATCTGTATATGTCCAAGTTAGTACCACACCATTTTTAGAACTCTAAATTTGTTTTAATAACTCATAAGGCTAATCTCTCCTTATCGCTTTTCATTTTTGGAATATTTTTTATTATCTCAGTTGAATCTTCAGAATACTTGCACTGACTCTTTTGAAAAAAATACATTGGGGATTTTAATCATTGTTGCATTATCTTTATAAATTAATTTGAGATGAGTTATTATTTTTAGAATATTTCATTCTCTTACCTTGAAATATGCTATTTCTGCAGAAGAAATTTCAAGACTTGCAGTACTTGGTGACTTGTTTGTTGTATGGACCAGATGAGATTGGGCGCGTTCAGGGTGGTATGGCCGTTGTTTTATGGACCAAAGGGGAGGGAGAATCAAAAATGCTTCTGGGGTTTGAGGTCTGAGGGACTAAGAAGGGATTAGTATGAGACACCCGAGTATGACTAAGGACTATAAAAAAGAAGAGGAAAGATTTTTTTTTCAATGCTGCTTTGGAGGACAGAAAAACAGTCAATGTCTCAACTTTACCAGGAGACAGATTTAGCCATATATCACAAACCACCTTACACAAAAGAGCTCTCCAGAAATGGAAAAAGCTGCTGTGTAAAGAGAGGTAAGACCTTCATTTCTGGAGGCATTCTGGCTGAGGATGGATTGCCAAGTATTAAAAAGATGGCCCTCCTGTGCTGAGTTGAGTTATGCGGTGTTGAGTTTGTTCTCCAAGTGGGGGTAACCCCAGGATAATTGAAACAAGGGATTGGAACTCATAAAGAAGAAATGTAAAAGAAGACCAGAAAGAAGGAATGAGCTTTAGGTACTGCTGAAAGGAAAGAGAAAGAAGAGCTATAGGGAGAGAAAGAGAGGGCGTAATTAATAAGTAAACGCCTGAGAAAAATCGCAGAATCACGGATGACAGCAGAGGATCAAGGAAGGGTTGGCCAATAGTCAAGAACCATGCAGAGTTAAAGCAGATTAAGGCTAGAAAGGTACTTCATAAAACCATTTAAGGGTCTCAAGACATCGCTTTGGTGTTTCAGGTATTCTATTTTATGGAGACAATTACATACAAGACAGGTCCTCAAAAAAGTGGGTTTTTTGAAACTCTCAGGATACATCCCTTAAAACTATCAAGATTTTACTTACTGCAGGAGGTGAGGATATCATTATAGAAGAAAACCCTCTCAGGAAAGGGCAAGGGCTGGTCTTTAGCTCAGAGGGGGAAGAATATTTTAGGATCTGGAAAGAAGAACAAAGGATGCATCTTAGCCTGATTTCCCCAGAGAGAAGAACATGAGAAAACTATGCATCTGCAAATATTTTGCTGGGGAATGAGGATCCCAAGAAGCAGCAGTGAAGGAGAGTGAAGCACTGGGAAGTTCTCTTACTGCGTTAATTGACCCCACAAGGCACCTGAGAGGCCACGGGACACACGTCTCACAACACACTGTGAGAAAGCAGGCAAGGTGTTCTATCGGCTTGCGTCCTCCCTTGGTCAGAGAATACTCTATGAGCCGTTCACTCCCCAGCACTTCCAGGTTGCATATATGAGGATGCCAAAGGTTGTCTGCCTTGTCCCAAGCCATAATGTAAGCAGAGAAGCCTTAGCCTAGAAGGCAAGAGGTGCTTTGCAGGTCGCCTTCATGTGCAGCGGGTTGGACACATGACAGCACTGCTTATTATCGTGGTGACCGGAGCAGAAAACAAGTATGGCTGAAAGAACGTAAAGTGGTCCATAACAGGTGCCTGCTCCGAGACGTTTGCAGCTGAAGACGACGTGTGTTTCTGTGAGCAGGGTGATGAGAAAATGCAGACCAGGTGCCTGTCTCCTCTCAAGAAAATAAGATGCAAGGACCCCTTACAAGAACGAGGGTGCTGAGGTCGGAATGGGTATTCGGTATAAGTAGAGGAGAGTCATCAAAGAAAGCCATTGGGCAAGAGCAGAGGGGAAGGAATGGCCAAATCGTGGCAGGGGTCCATTCGAAGTGAGCATTATGAACTTCTGGCTCTTTGCATTTTCTCCACAAGTGCTTGCACCCTACGAGCAGGAGCTGAGAAGGCAGACTGTGGGGGCAATCCAGGGCTGGGCTGGTATGGCGCATACAGCAAGGGCTGGGTGGGGAGTCATCAGCATAGTGGGGAGAGCAGTACAGAAGCAGTTGATCACAGAGTCAAGAGTGGGTGGAACAGATGAAGTGAAGCCCAGGCACTGCCCACACAGACGTTTCCAGGCGGGTGAAGCAGAGCAGGAGTGGGGGAGAGAAAAAACACAAAGGAAACAGTGACAACTTGAAGGTGGAACAGAGCCACATGCTGATGACAAGGGCAAAAGAACAATCAGAGCTACCAGGTGAGGACAAGAGCCTTGGTATCCTGCAGTGAACCGAGGAATGTTCGGGTTGGCACAGAAGGAGCTGGTATGGAAAGGGAAGACCCGAGATGCATCTTGAAGTTGCCCAGGATGGTGTAAATGCTAATAGAAGATACTGGTAATGATTTGGAGGCGGTTTGCAAGTGGTAATAGGGACTTCAGAAGATGATACTGGAGAAAGGCTGTTGGAAAGAGTGGCGTTTGAGGCTTTGCTTTAAAAGAGTTTAGGGAACCAACATGTTAATTAACAATCTAAGCAGTTGCTAAAGTTTGAAGACAAAACAAGATTTGCCTCAATGCAGACTTAAAACTGGCATTATTTCTGCAGGATAACTTGGAAAGGTGTGTAGAATTTCATTCTTAATGCAGTGAATATTATTTGAATGTGCTATTGGGAGCCTGCCTTGGTCTTGTAGAAAAGAAAAGAAAAGAAAAGAAAAGAAAAGAAAAGAAAAGAAAAGAAAAAAGAAAGAAAGAAAGAAAGAAAGAAAGAAAGAAAGAAAGAAAGAAAGAGGAAGGAGGGAGGGAGGGAGGGAAGGAAGGAAGGAAGGAAGGAAGGAAGGAAGGAAGGAAGGAAGAAAGGGAGAGAGAGGAAGGAAAGAAAGAAGGAAGGAAGGATGGGAGGGAGGGAGGAAAGAAAGGGAGAAAGAGAGGGAGGGAGGAAGAGAGAAAGAGGAAGAAGGGAAGGAAAGAAGGAAGCAAGGAAGGAAGGGAGGGAGGGAAGGTGGGAGGGGACAGGACAAAATTAAATTCAAGCCCACAGTGAACAAACACTTGTCCACGACCCTTGACTCCATGGCTGGACAAAGCAGGGAGCCTAAGGTGGGGTTTGGTTAGTCTTCCCAACACTCATTTTTGCTAATTCCCCTTAAATGGTGTGACCCAGGTAACACCATGAGCAAATGTTTTAGAAGTGAAGGTTTTAGAAAGACAGATATAAACCCTGTGGTAAATGTTTAACATGCTCCACACACAGACCCAATCATATTCATCAGCAGCTGTTTGCTTGACCTTCGGGTTTCCAGGGAGGAACCCCCCTCCCCATGCTCTGTGTCTTTGTGACGGTGTCCCCCACTCAGCAAGAGATCCTGGAAGGCATCGGTGTCCTCACAAAGAGTGATACTGACCACAGTCACCATTACCCATGGCTCCTTTGTGCACAGCTGATGCTCAATGCTTCATGTAGTTTCTCTTAGTCATAAAATACCTGTGAGCAGGTGATGGCATCTTTCTCCTGCAGACGGGGCAGTTCAGAGCTGCCGTGGGGATTCAGCAATGTCCTCAAGGCACCAGGCTGCTCCACGTTCCTGTGATCTCTGTGCTCATGCAGGAAGAAGCAGCAGGGGAGGCAGTATCAGCAAACCGCCCCTCACCTGGTATTGGCCAGAACTTGTCCCTGGTGTGTCATTCAGGGTTCAGGTTGGCTACAGACGCCAGAGGCCACTCTAGCAAGGAGTTTCTGAAGACATACAGACAGTTCTTGAGTCATGGGGAGGGCTGAACAGACTCTAGGCTGAACTCAGAAAGTCCCCTAGGGAATTGGGCTATGGAGAGAGCTGCTGCCTCTTCCACAGCCAGGAAGTTGCTGAAGTAAGAGGCCGCCTTCTCCAACCGGAAGCCAGGCCCGCAGACCTCAGCTCCAAGCCATGACACATCTACCAGGACCAGAGAGCAATTCACTCAGAAAGCCGCCCCCACAGCGCTAGCTCCCAGATGAGGCCAGTTCTGCTAAGGCCAGTGCCAGCAAGAGAGAAGCCCAGAACTCTCTTCTCATTCCCCACTGAACTCAATTCCTAAGCAAAGTCCCATGGTCCTCTTCTCCATGTGACTTAGTTCCAGATCAAGGAGAAGTGATCAATCAAACTCAAATCCTGTCTGGAGCCATAGCTGCCATGGTAGTTGAAGACTCTGGAAGTTGAGTATTTTAGCAGAGGCAGGCAAGAGAGAAAGGCACTGGAATAGAAAGTTCAGTGTGTGTAACTCCTGTATGAGCCACAGTTGCTCTGGAAAGCTGGGACAGCTGGTGTAGGCTTGGTCGGCTTTACTTCCTCCATCCTCAGGGTCCTGTCCAAATATATCATCTCACTGAATCCCTACCTAAACCTTTCAATAAAGTATCGCTATCCCATTTATAGGTTAGGAAACTGAGGCACATGAATTTTGAACAATAATGTTCAAGAAGGTAGTGGAATCAAGATTTGAACCAAAGTCCATGTTCTGCTATTCTTATATGGTAGAATGTATATGTTTGCTTTGCTAAACCTAAATGCTGGGAATAGTGGACTCTCTTTATTCGCAATTCCCTTGCTTCTGACTATGAGTCACTGGCTTTCAAAGAGCTGAATGGGCTTCGTACTCTCCCATCTCCAAACCTTTGCTCTAGCAACATTCTTAATTGCTTGAGTTGCTTGGTCCCATGGACCATCTAAGACACCAGATGACCTTGGTGTCAGGACTGAATGGGGTGAGAAAGGAGGAAGGCTTCATCCATCAGCTCACATCCTCCGTTGGCCAAAGACTCCATCCATGAGGGATTATTGCCCTTTTCCCTTTTATCTGACCACTCAAATCCTAGCCCAGATCCTTGAAGGATCTAGCCATCCTTGAAGGCCCAGATCAAATGCTACCCTCTACAAAGACATCTCCCATCTCTCTGCCAACATGTAGCTCCACCTTCCCTGTAACCCCCGTGTATTTTCTTTTACTTCCCTTCAAACATTTCTCATGATCAACTGATATAACCACCCCTTCCATATTATAGCTTCCTTGAAGACTAGAACTATGACATTTATGCCCGTTGTCCCTTAAAGCTCTTGGCACAGCACACGCATGTGGTAAGGGTTCACTAGATGAATAATAAATAAATGAATGAATTTTCCAATGAGGGACTCTCTTCTTTAAAATATTGGATAATCTAGATACAGGTAATTAGAAATCAACTGCTTTAGTTTCCCTTGTGTTTTTAATTAGTGATATGTTCCTCCATCACCACCAACCATCTGATTTCTCCAGTATTTACTGGCCCCTCATCATTTAAAGTATACAGAATGTTTTTTACATATATATTTGCTTTGTGGCTCTAGACATTTTAAAAAGTGAACAGGAAAAAAAAAAAGAGAGAGAGAGAGAGAACAGACATCTTTAGAGTTGAAATGAGTTCATTTTCTCAACCACAAGAGGCCAGTTTTTACCCTAGCTCAGGCATTTGCATACATAACAATCCATCAGGCCCAAAAGAATGGAAGAAATCACGAGGGCAAAAGCATCTAGGAATCTGCACGTTCTACCCTTAGCCCATTTGATTTCCCACTAAAGTAGAACTTCTTCCCTTACTGTCGGCCCTTCAGGGTCAGCATACAGCAGCACCCTGCCTGGTTTCTTCTGGAGACTTTCCACTGTTGAACCCCTGAAGAGTGGCCAGAGCTCACCCAGGCAGGTTCTGTCCTGCTGTGTGGTTAATGAAGCCGGTGGGCCGGCAGCTTCCTCCTGGTTGCCATGGGAACGACCGGAGCCACTGGCCCTCTGAAAATGGAAAAGAACAGCCAAGTGCAAGACCACGCATTCCATCCTGCCTTGCAGATTAAACCAGCTGTCAAGCCAGAGTGAAGAATCGGACAGAGATCTGCGGCGTGGAAAAGAGAGCCTCACGGAGGAACTCTAAGACGTAAGTACTTTCTCTGTTCTTTTTTGAAAAGCATGTCTAGCAGGACAGTTTTTCTTAGCTTCAGAATTTCTGCTGGCTGGCAGGCGAGTTCGGTGACCATGTGAAGAGCCGCGGTGGGCGCCTTTTCTTCTCGCAGAATTTACATTTCCTGAACATAATGTACACTTAACAGGTAGTGTTCACCATGAAACTATATATATATATATATATATGTGTGTGTATATGTATATATATATATATTATTTTTTAAGGCTTCCAGGCACATGAATTGCTCTGTACTGAGACTCTGCCTTTAAAAGGAAATGTTTTCAGTGCCTTCAGCAAAGAATGAAATGGTCTTCTCATTTAGTCTCTAAGCAGATAAACTCACATAGGCTAATATTATATAACACACATCTCTGTGGAACCTGGGCTTCTCGTTTCTATTTGAAATATTTGGCTCTACGTCCCTGTCCGTTGTCAATGCGAAGTCATAATCACATACAAGAGATGACCTCTTTGCCTTATCGTGATCCCAAACAGAGAAAACTGGGAACTCTCAAAACATCAGCTGATACTGTTCCTCTGCTCTGTTTTTATCTAACAGCATTACATTTATTGCTTTTTTACACACTGCTCAGTGGAAAACATGGAAAGATAAGAAGAAAGTATGTTTAGATGAGCGTTAACATGTGGCTTGGTTAACTTCTTTAAAAATGTGTCCTTTTATTTAAAAGTGAAAAAAATCTGATAAATACTGTAGTCAAGGGCAAGAGGATGGGGATTTCTTAGTTAAAACCGGTAGTCCTTACACAGTTCTGCATTACTTTTATTGTTTAATAAGCATGTTTTTGGACAGTTTTTTTTTTAAGCAGTAAGTGCATTGGTGTGAACTAGGGAGAGGAAATGTTTCAGAAGAGTTGTGCATAATATTCTGTCTTTAAAAACTACCAAAAATATCCAGCTTCATTTGTTTGAAAAATTTTTTAATGAAAACAGTGATCTTTGGGAAGTTTTTAACTTTTGTTTTTGGACCGAATAATGCAATATGTTTGACAGAAAAAAAATATTCTCATTAAAAATTTTTTTACAGAAATTGGGCATTTTCTGAAAATAACCAGTTCAATAAAGTATTTATGGAAAAGAGTGCTTTTCCACAGCTGACTTGGATTTCCCAATTTTCTCTTCCCTACTAATATTTGTATTGCTTAAAGCTGGTATCCAATCAACTTTTAAAATCCAGTATCCAGTAGATCGTGTCTCTGTGTCTGTGGGAGGAACAGACAAGACACATGGCTCCATGGGTGTACGATCAAGGGCACAGACATGGGTGAATGTGCCACACTGGGAGGTCTGAACACCAATGATCTGATTAGCTGAGCATAGACCAAGTCATTCAAGGGAAAGCTTGCGGGGCTTGACGTCATTGGTTAACTAATTCTTGCAAGGCCGAGTGTCAAGGAGAGAGGTGCAGTAGCTACGTATTTCAGTTAAATCTTCCCATTGGCCCGCTCTCTGAGATAGTCTGTGTTCCACATGCAGAAGCAGCTTTCAATTGATGTCCTTATTTTAAAATCTAATTTCTAAATGTTCTTTTTTTTAAGATTTTATTTATTTAACACACAGGGAGCATGCACGAGTGCATAAGCAGGGACCTCAGCAGTGGGACAGGGAGAAGCAGACTCCCCGCTGAGTAGGAAGACTGACAGGCGGCTCTGGGATCATGACCTGAGCTGAAGGCAGACACTTAACCGACTGAACCACCCAGGCGCACCTAAATGCTCATTTTATTTTTTTTTAATTTTATTTATTTATTTATGAGAGACAGAGAGAAAGGGGGGATGGCAGAGGGAGAGCAGCACCCCCCCCCAAGCAGAGCAGGGAGCCTGACACGGGGCTTGATCTCACGACCCTGGGATCATGACCTGAGCCAAATGCAGACGCTTAACCGACCAAGCCACCCAGAAGCCCCTAAATGTTCATTTTAAAAAGTGTTTCTGAAATATTTGTGTCTCCTGGAACTCGTTTCATTCATCTCGTTTCCTGTTTCTCTAGCATGAGGCTCCTATACACCCTTTATGTTAAAGAACACAGGGTCTAGTGATAGAATATGAGGCATTTGAGTAGAAACATGAGCCTGGACTGGAAAATAATACTGTAATTCCCACCATGACTCCCTAGATATTTGGCTGCCCGAGTTCAAATCTTAGCTGTGTCTTATAGGCTCTGTGGCCTTGGGCAAGCTATTTAACCTCTGTGTGTCTCCATCTTCTGATACTAAAAACGGGGTCATAATATTTACCTTTACTATGATTGCAAAGGTTAAATGATATAAAACATGTTAAAGTACTTTGAAGAGTACCTGGCACAAAATTAATCAATAAAACATAGGCATAGTTCCTAATTCCAGTCAACTTTCAACACCATGTATCTCCCACACTTCTTATTTGGAAGTACATTGTCTGTTATCAGTGTTTCTATATTTAGCTAGTTTACATCTGGGAACACAGGGCCGGGGAGCAGTAAGTGTCGATGAAATAAAATGTTGATACAATAACATGTCTTCTCTACCCAGCAGTCTGAACTCTCCTGGGAATCAAGAGTTGTGTATTTGGCAAATAGGTTTGAGGTGTCTTGGATATTCTATCAAGTTGAGCTATCAAGTAAGATGCTGGATATAGGAGCGTGAAGCTCAGGGAAGAGTTTGGGAGCTGGTTTGTCATCAGCATATAGACAACATTGAAGTTCATAGGTTGGCATGCCATCAGCAAAGGAGTGGGTGTCCACAGAGAAGAGAGCCAGGCACTGAGCCAGGGGCTGCCAACGATGACAAGGAAGAAGAGGGGACATGAGCCAAAGAGACAGAGAAAGAGTGGCCACTGAGGTCGCAAGGAAAAACTGGAGAATGTGGTGTCAGGGAAGAACAGAAAGTTTTTTGCTCAAGAAGGAGAACGTAGGCCACCAAGTCGCAGGCTGGTGAGAAGTCAAGCAAAATGAGACCAGCACATTAACCACTGGATTTGGGCGTGCTGGAGGGTGGGAGTCACTGGAAAGCTGATGAGAATGGTTTTCATGGGGTGATCCTAACAGAAGTCTGACTGGAATGGCTTACAGATCTAACACAGACATGTATGGGCTCTCTGCTTAGAATTCCTTGCTTTTCATCTCTTTTACGGTAGACTGGTGTAGCCCGGTAAGAGAAACAGGTTTGAGGTGGGCAGGAACGACCATCCACGCCCCTTGCTACTAAAGTTTCATGAAAGAGGTGGGATCTAAAGATGGTTTAAGAGATGAGGCCAGTTTCTCAGCAGCCAAGAAATAGAAAACACTCCTAGACATAGGGAGCAATGTAAGCCACGTAGGGGAGGTCTCTCTCTCTCTCTCTCTCTCACACACACACACACACACACACACACACACACACACACACACAAGCCTTTTCAGGACTTCTCCTAACAATATTTCCTGATGCCTCTCCCTTACAGTTTTAATTCATTTTCCATAAAAGTATCACTTTCCGTTTGCATCTCTAAGTTGCCTTCCCTCCAAGGCCATTAAGAAAGCCAGAATCTTCTTGTGGCCAGAAGGGCTAAAGAATTCATTTGGAGTCACACCTAGACACCGTATCATGGGTACGCAGTTTGGCCCAGATGATGTGATGCCCAGATGATCTGCTGGAGCTCTGCTGTTGCCACAAAAATAATCTTCAAGGAGTCAATGAGATCAGGAGCCATGGTTTAAACAACAACAACACTTATTTCAGGATAGCTTTAGTCTTAGAAAAATTGTGCAGATAGCACAGAGACTCCCACATGCCCCACACCCTGTCTCCCCTATTGTTACGTCTCACGTTAGTATGCTGAATACACTTGTTACAATTAATGAACTAATATCAGTACATTATTATCATTAACTAATGTCCACATTTTATTTGGTTTCCTTAGAATGTCCCATTTCTGTTCCAGGATCCCACATTACCCTTAGTCCTTGTTCCCAGGAGGCATTTAGAGACCCTTACAAATCTTTCAAGAAGACAGTAAGGTTTGGGGCACCTGTGTGGCTCAGTCAGTTGAGTGGCCGACTCTTGGTTTCTACTCTAGTTGTGATGTCAGGATTGTGGGATCAAGCCTCGAGTCCAGCTCTGCACTTGGCTCAGAGTCTGCTTGGGATTCTCTCTCCACTAAAATAAACCTTAAAAAAAAAAAAGAAAAAGAAAAGAAAAGAAAAGAAAAGAAAGAAAGAAAGCATCAAGGTTTAAATTGCTTTTGGGCCCAATATTTGTAACTAAAACCACTAAAGGAAAATTGAATGCTTACTTTTCTAACATAGAAACATTGGAATAGTTGAATACAGGTGAAAGGAAAAAGTTTAAGGCTTACATCGCAGGGAAATAGTTCAAGGTACTTTATGGGACTGTAATAACGTACAACACAAGCGGAAGATCTTACTCCTTTTTTATTGTTCTGGAAGCAGGTAATTAAAATATTAAAGGTTTGCAAGCTTTTTTTTTTTTTCTCTCTCATCTCTTAGCAAAGGGATTACTCTGACTCATTTTCCTTGGCAACCTCACACTCATGTAATACAGGCCCAGTAATTTGAGCAAAGCTGTTCCGGGCTAGTTTTACAAAACCGGACATTTAAATGTTCGGTTGTAGGGTAGTCTGCAGTGGGGGCTGTTCTAATCCCTCAACCGAGAGCAATTAGGGCAATGGCTTCTAATGCTCTCAAATATCTGTGAGATCAATATTTCCTAACTCTGCTCACTCTTCCTGGAAGGCCTGGGTGGGTGTGTGCAGAGAGGTGGAAGGACAGGGATCTGGGGTCCTGACTTGGGGCTCCTGGTCCCCTTTCCAGGTGAGCATGCTTTGCTTTGTGTCCCCACGAGAGTTACAGGGAAGTTCCAAGGCAACTGCAGACCTAGACGGCGCTCATTGGCAAAGCCACAGAGGTCGGGGGATGCCTCATGGGATTTTTGCCAGATGTCACTCAATGGCTTCCACGGGAATCCACAGGCAGAGCTTAGGATGTCGAGTTCATATTTCCCATCCTCTCACCCATACACAAAGTCTCAATACGTTTCCTTTGTCGTGGCTGGGCCAAACACCGAAATTCCTTCTAAAGAAGATGAATTTTGCTTGCCGATTTGGTGACATGATACACTCCACAATTCTAGGAGGTGAGAAGTAAAAGAGGAAGAGAAGGATCATGAATATGCATCTTTGACTTAGCTAATGTAGGGATTCACCTGGATAATATCAATATTTATGGAATGCCTCAAGCGCTGTGCTAAGGACTGGGGAAAACACAGTCAACAAAAAGACCAGGGTTTTGTCGCATCAGAAACCTGACTTAGCCAGTGTACCACCAGCAAGGGGTCCAGCATCCAGTTAGCAAATTAGTGGGTGAAATTAGTACCCAGTGGAGCTCAATGCTTTCTAAACACAAAAATGTCTGCTTTTCATTTGGTTCTAGTTGGTCCTTTGTCATCTTAGTCTAGAAGCTTCTGAGCACATTAGCTCATTTCCATTCTTAAATACATTTACTCTCAAAGCAGTCATCCATTTGTCATTGAAGAAATCCTGGCTTCACCAGCCAGTGGGCACAAATAAGGTTAAGTGAACATTAACGTCTTGTATTTTGCTGGTTTGTGCTTCCACCTACCTGATACAGGTCCTTGCCTCTTTCCTACCACAGTTTCTACATAATAGAGTCCCCAGGAATGTCTTACCTGTGCTCGGAAATTATCCTTTCACTCGATTGTCTCCAACCACCACTGAATGTTGGCTGTCCCTTGCCTTAGCCATGGGGCTCCCGTTGATTCACTGCCTAGAGAGCAGTGACCAGGGGCATCACCAGTCTGTCCTCCTGGAAGGGCCAAATGGGTCTCCCTGCCCCTCCTCCCTCATTGTACCAGAGCTGCCTGCGCTCAGTGCAGAAGTGGGGAGAATGACTCTGTCCCCAGCTCAGTGTCACACTTTGTCAGCCAGAGAGGGGCCACTTGTGCCCCACCTCTCAGAGTTCTTGAGAGCAGTCCAAGCAGCCTCTGCCTACAGCTCCCGAGGCATTAATTAGTCTGGGCTGAGAAGAGACAGGTGCCATCCTGTCCCTCCACTCATCCCTGCCCCAGGCCTTCACACATCTTCTTCACGCTTCCTTCTTTTTTCCTTGACAGTTCCACACATGCAAATAACCACTGGTTACAGGGCCCCCTCTGAATTCATGAGATGTGTCTAGATCCATCTGTTTAGGCTGGGCTGGGTCCAGTACAGCATGACTACTCCGGACAGTTTTGAGCTCTGGAGTTCAGAACACGAGTAATGGAGTTGAGGATCTAGTTACCCCAAGAGTTTATTTATGACCCAGGCTAGTGAGGGGAGTAAGACACAGCTAGCAAATACTGCAGGGCTGTGAACAGAGTCGCTAGTGCGTCTGGTCCAAAGGGTGGTTGGATGTGGGTGTCCTGTTGCTTCCTTCTAACCTCTTAGTTTCCTATCACTGCACAACACATTTCTACAAACGCGGTGGCTTAGAACAAAAGAAATCCATTCTCTTCCATTTCTGGAGGTCAGAGTCCAAGGGCAGGCTGACTGTGCTGAGGTCAAGGTGTTGACACAGCTTGTTCCTTCTGGAGGCCCCAGGGGGCAATCCGTTTCTTGTCTCTTCCTGCGCCTAGAGGCGGCCGGCATTCCTCAGCCTGTAGCCCTTTCGCTCTGATCCCTGCTTCTGTTGCCACATTGCCTTTTTCTTCTCTGTCTCCTCCTGCTTTCCTCTTAGAAAGACCCTTGCGATTACACGGGACTCACCCAGATAAGCCAGGATCTCCCCTTCTCAAGATCCTTAACATCATCGCATCTGCAGAGACCCTCTTGGTCTATAAGACAACATTTACAGGTTCTAGGGATTAGGACACGCACCTCCAGGCATCTAGCAGGGAAAAGAAGAGACCAGAAAGAAAGTGTTTTGATGATAGTCCATACCCTGATGCTCCTTTAAACATTTTACACATATTTCAATTAGAATGTGTAGAATTAGTAGAAATGGGAACTGGACACTTATTTCCATTTACCAGATTTGCTCACTAATAATATCAAGGCTTCCCGTTCCCCAGAATTACAGAAGAACACTTGCAAATCAGAGTTGTTTGTTACTGGAAAAATGGTGCAAAGAGGCATCTTTGTTTCAAATTCTGACATTCCAAAATATCACAGCTAATAAACAGTACTATAATACTATGTACATCACAGTATACTTACTAGTAGTAAAGTACTCATGAACAGCACAAATAGATTATATAGATTTCCACAAGCATCCTGTTGTACTCATTTTATATCCTAGTGTGGTAGGAATTATCATCCCCGTGCCATATTGAGAGAAATGGCTCAGAAAGTCATTTCTGAGTAGCCCACAATGTACAGTGAGTTGAACATGAACCATTCCAGAAATACTTTAAATTTCTAGATGTTCTCTTGAGACACGAATTGGAGGCTTGATGCTAATTTTGCCTAAATGTCATCTCATGGAGACATGAACTTTGGTTTCTTCATTTTCTGGATGAGGAAATAAATCGGATGATAGCAAACAGCTTAGCCCCTACTATATAAATCCAGCAAGATCCTGATCGCCTCAGAATCACAGCGAATTCCACTTTGTGCCTCTCACAGCGCACCGTGTCAAGCTCAATGACAGGGAAGTCATTGAGTCATCAACAGAGAGTGCACAAGGCGGTGTCTCCAGAGGCAGACACTCGGGAGGGCATGTGAAAATTCTGTGGCTCACACCAGGGATGGGGGTGTGCCATTGAGGAATGTGAAGAAGAGAGAAAAGACAACACTTATCACAGTTAAGTAAACATTGAGGAGAGACCCAAATCAACGTAACTTTCAACATTGTAAGCTTTGAAATATTAAACAACAAAGCTATCCCTCCTCTTTTAAATATCATCTTTCATAGTGTTTTATCTGTAACCTGACTCCCGCGGTGTGTTTGCGGGACAGAGCCAAAGAAAAGAAAAATGCCCAAGATCCTTCTTCTCAAAGAGCTTCTCAAGGTCCTTTGCCTAAAGGGTCCCTGTGAGCATCTCATCCACATAATGCAGGGTAGCTGGCACTTCCTCCTTGGCCTGCCTAGCAAGGGTGATGGCACAGCCACGGACGAGTGGGCACTGGACCTGCGAACAGGAGATCTCTCAGTTCTGGGGTCCTCGAGAGGAGTCCCCATCCCACACTTCTCCCCTACTTCTTATTTAATCCTCGCCTTCTCTCTAACAAGGGACACATAGGCATAAGGCTTAAAGTACAAATACCCTTGGGCAAGAATGGGTTTATTTAAATCCATTTGAAGGCTCACCCAAGTGCCATTAGAGCCCTATATGAGAGTGGGCTTTTAGCACCAGGCATCTGGATGAGCCCTGACCAAGGAATTAAGACGAAGGCACAGCAAGGGAACCCTGGGGACGGAAAAGCTACTGTACCTACTTCATAATCTTGCCTATCACTTGTCTTGAAAGCAGCTGGTCTCGCCACCAGCCTAATGAAACCACCAAGGGCCTCTTGACTTGGACAATGATCTCTGCCTTTCTGAGGGCAGTCAGGGACAGAGTGGGCGTCTTCAGGAGTGGAGTCCCAGGCAAGCCATGGTGGGATAAGAACAAAACCAAGTGCTTTTCCAGTGCTGCCCACTCGGGATCTCTTGCTTCCTACACCACCTGTTCCTCCCCAGGAGTTCAGGCAGGTGTCCTCATCCCTGTCTCCCAGATCCTCCTCTCTTGGTCCACTCCACCCACGCCCAGATTCCAGATACTGAAACAGCTTTATCTGGAGAGCCTGGAGCATGGAGGAGTCAGGAAATGGAGAGAGGTAAGCCTTCAAAGAAAATACAAAAGAAAAATTCCCTCCTACTTAGAACTCATGGTGCTCTCTCTGTCTCTACTTCAATTTCGTATCTGCCCAGTGCCTAACTGACCTTCCTGACACCCGGAACTAAACAGGTCTGCCCGGCTTACAAACCTTCCGTGCCTCCTTTTTGCCTTTTTCAGGGGTCTCCTAAGGAGTGTTTGCATCCAAGAGTGTGCACAAGCCAGGCCAGTGGGCAAGTGCTGAAGGTCCTCTGACTTTCATCCATCTCAAATTTTAAAAATTCTAGTGTGTTGCTTACAATGAAGATAATATATAAATATGGTATTTATAATTTTTTTTTATAAAGAAAAGGTTACATATATTGGGGAGGGGTTTTTTTGGTGTTTTTTTTTTTTTACAGTTTTTATTGATGGGACGAGGATCAGAGGGTTTGGAGACTAAACCCCTGAGCCTGGCTGGCAAGGTCCTGTCTACCCCTGCCCTGCCCATACTCCAGCCTCATGGGCCTCCAGATGCGCCAAACACTCTAATCTCTGAGATTTTGCTCAAGTGACCTTCTTCCTTCTTCTTCTTCTTTTTTTTTTTATTATGTTAGTCACCAAACAGTACATCATTAGTTTTCAAGTGACCTTCTATCTGCAGCCCCTTCCCTTCCCTCTTCCCATGCCTGGCCCTAACAGCACCCCCTTTGGGAGTCGTTCCTGGTCCTTCCACCCAACACTTGCTCTTTGTCTTTAATAAGCACTCACCAATCACCTGACCCTATAATTAGTTGCCTACTTGTTTGTTCCCAGAGTGCATGCTGAGTTCCTGGGGCAACCCTTTAGACCTCTGGGGTGAGCAAGGCCATCCTACTGCTCTCAGGGTTAGCAACACTTGGGACCTTCAGAGTGAGGCATGGCTCTCACTTTGTGGGATACACCCCAAATTCCAAATTGTCTCCTTTTCTGGAATTTCTCTCATTTTCACCCCCCCGGAATCTTCAAGGAGTTTGGCAGAAACACACTTTGAGAACTGAATTTGTGAGAGACAGCCCAGCCCAGCTCCCCAAGTCCTGGCTTCAAAGTGGGTTTCTTGGGGTGCCCGGACACTGGCTGTCTTCTGCCTTTCCTCCCGTGTCTGCATTCAGATTTGTCTTTCATACCATCTGCTTCTTGCCAGAGCATCTCCTTCGTTTCTGGTCTTATTTCCCCAGCTTCTTCAACTGAGTCTTTTCCCTAAGTGCCTTTCCACCTTTAAAATTTAAAAAAAAAAAATCCCTTCTAATTTCAAATTAAACTCACTTCTGAATTAAAAATTTGAAATCACTCTTAGTTTGTAATTGCTGTTAGAATTTGGGGAATACCACTATATTGTCACACAGTTATATTTTTTCTCTTTTGTGTTGAGACTACAGAGTTCAAAACATCATTAGTCAAGACATTTCAAATCTGTTTTGGGCAAATGGTCCAAATGGTATCCTCCCACCGACAGACACACTAGCCCTTACTAGTAATATCTTCTTATAAACAGAACTAGGGCAGTTTGAAACATTCCTTTTGGAGCCAAATATAAACATTATCTAAACGTTGGGTGTAATCCTAGATTGAGAAGGAATCTGTGTGGAATTTGTTTTGAAGTCACTGGTGTCTTTCTCTGCTCAATTCAGAAATCTTTGCTTTCATGCAGCTAATTGCTGGTATTAATTGCTGTCGAGATTCCTTTGGTGGCAATAGAAAACTAATAGTGGAACTGATTCTAAATGGTTGCTCTGGTTTATCAACATGTTCGGTGATTTAAAGGCTCAAAGATTTAATGATCATATGTGGTTTTCTTGCATATTGCCAGAGAAATTTGGGTGGATTGACACCACCTGACTGTCATGATTGCATAAAGCCACTTATTATGTCTTCCAACCTAGGCATGTCAGAAATCTCTAGTGCCTACCAATACCCATGCTGTCCTCTCCCCCCTTGCCACGGTGCTGGACTTCATTTCCAAGCAGCTTGCTGGGAGGGGGTGCCACGTGCCTGAGTTCTGGCCGATGAAATGTGAACAGAAAATTATGCAGAGGATCCAAAGACCCGGGAGATAATAGAGCAAGGGAGGTCCTGTATGACCACGTGGAGCAGAGCACACCGTCCCCACCCCCATGGCTCCTTAAAGGCACTATGTTGCAATGTAAGGGAGGAACCAAACTTTGCCCTAGCTTCACTATGTAATATTTCATTTGTGGGCAGATACCAGCACAACATAAGCATAATAGCACATCCGTCACATTGCCCCTGCCCCTTGCTAGGCCCCTGCCCATCATGGGGGTGGGGAGGGGGCTCATCTTAGGACATAGGAGGCAAATCCTAATGATAGAGCAGACAAAAAGCTGGGATGCTGAGAAAATGATGTGTCAGGGCAAGTCAGAAGGTTCCACCCTACCCTGTCCCACTACCATCCCCATAGCCCATCAATCTCTCCATCCTACTTTTGGGTTTTTCGAATTCTGAGCACCCTATGCTAATTACACAGATAACTTTTTCTCTTCTTTTTCTCACTCAAGAACTACGGCCTTCCTCAGATACTACCTCTTCCATGAAGCTTATCCTGATATCTTCCATTTCCAGGCAAAGTTAGGTGTAAACTTAACACCCTATACAAAATGTCATTATAGTGATTATCACATCATACTGTGATTATTGATTCAAGTGTCTCTTTCACTGGGGTAGAACCCCTTGAGGGAGCTCTTATTGACTTTATTCTCAGTTTCTGGGAAAGTGCCTAGCACATAGCAAGGATTCAACAAAGGTTTATTGAATGAATGAAAATAAGATAGTTTACCAAATGTCAGTGTACCCTTTTCACTGCTTGTTATAGAAATCGAATTCAGACTGGCTTGAGTAGGAAAAACAAAAACAAACCTGGTTCACATATTTCAAAAATCAAGGAAGGATGTCAGGCATGGCTTGATCCCACTGCTCAAAAAAAGGTTATTAGGAATATCTCTCCATTTCGTGTCTGTTCTTCTCTGTGTTGGCTTCATTGTCAGGCAAGCTCACCCCTTCTGGAGACAAGACGGTCACCAGTGGATCATGATTTCCCTTCTAACAAGATGAGCAACCCCCCAGAGGAAAAACAGTTTCCTTCCCCACGTTGGTCAGGGGCATAGCTAGGGGCATAGCTAGGGGCAGGGACAGTGTGATGTATCTGTGCCCATTCTCCTTAGGACAGGCTGGAATCTGCCCACGGACGAATAAATACAAAGCGAAATGAGGGTGGTTCACAATCCACGTTCAATAAATCTAAAGAAAGAAGTCCAGGGTAAAACCGAAGGAGAAAAATGTCCAACTAGCATCTTTTTGGAAACCCCATAAGCTTGTTACCAGGGATATTTCTCCCACCCTGTACCCATCATGAGACTTCATGCATCTGGCCTCCTTGTTGCAGGGAGGGGCCACCCTGAGGTCCAGACAGGGCCTTGACTGCAGGGGGCAGGGAGGTGGCTCACAAACCCCTTTTATGATCTCCAGCCCCACTCCTTTCGGGAAATCAATGTCCGTTTTCCTTCCTACCTCTTTTCTTCTTCCACGCATGCCTCTGAATGGTACCAGCATCTGGAAGAATGAAGAAGACACTTTTCTCACCAGGTTCCAGGCTGATGGATAGATCCTTTTCTGCCTCCCTTTTCCCCTCCAGGCTGGGATCAGAGCAAGCCAGTGTTGTTGATGACAGCTTTCTTAGTCCTGGGATGAAAGGTTACTGGGGCATGAAGACCTAGAAACCTCCAGTGGAATCTAGGACAACTGATCATCTAAAATTATCTTGTAATTAATAACTTAGTCACTGCTCCTTACTAAGTGGGGTAGTCGCCACCACATTTTAAAACCATTTAAAACTGTTAAATCTCGTGTTCAGGAAGAATTCTGGCTCTATGCATTTCTCAAAGCTCTTTCATTACAAAATGAACCAACGAATACATCCTTTCAGAAAATGCTGTGCCAACTTCAAAATAAACACAAAACTCTATAAAACACCTTATTCGTCCCCCAAATGGACTTTATCTCTCTGCTATGTTTCTATAACCATTGGTATGTTCAATAGGGCCTTCCTCAGTTCAGCTTTATTTGTCCTCCTCTTCTGCTTATAAGCCCTTGGAAGGCAAGGGTACACATCTTGTTCATCTTTGTTTCTTCTGCTTGGCCTTGGCACATGGCCCATGCTGAACCCTACCTGATTCCTGCCTTTGCTCCTGCCCCCCTCCCCCGGCTGCAGCCCCTTGGTCCTCACAGGTAGGCCTGGAAGAAGAATCAAGTCCCTTAGAACCCAAGTTCCAGAATCTCATTGTCTTCGGGCTATGTCCTCAGGGCTAGCAAAGTGCCTGCCACCTAGTGAATGCCCAGTAAACATTTGCTGAATGAATGAAGTTATGATGGCTGTGAACCAATGTCTCACCTTCTGTTCAAGTTGACTTGATTGAGCTTCAGGTTAGTCTCCCTGCACTCCAGCCGCCCACTGATGAACTTGGGCTCTCTGCCTGTCTACCTGACCCCAGCATTTTTACCTTTGCCTTCCTTGGTCTTCTCTTTGCCTTGCCTTGCCACCCGGTGGCCTCACCTTGCACCCTAAGTGGTGCATGTCAGCCTTGCTTCTTTCCTGCGGTCACCGTCCTCTTTGGACACACGTTCACCTCCTCAGACTAACGCATCTATCCCTGCCCAGCACTTCCTGTGGGGGTCCTGTCACTGGCCCTGCACTCTCCAAGTCAGAGGTCTTATTCCAAGTATTTTGCCATGGTGCTCTGTACATGCAGATGAACTGAACTGTCTCTTTGGTCAATTCAGATGAACTGAATGGTACCCTATATCTTCTGGTCCGTCATCAGCTAACCCGAGGGAAATGTAATTATTTTTGCAAGACTGAAACCTGGCACCCTACTTCATAACCTGTGTCTCAGTCCAAGCTCATCATAAAAGGAAACCATGCATCTACTATATGCCAGGTACTTGGGGCATTTTCCTCCAGATTGGACATTGGCATTGCTCCTTAAACTATGCATACACTCCGACCTTATTAAGATCATTGATCACTGCTGATATATTGCTTAGTTTTGGAGCCTTTCACTGAGCTATTTGATAAAATCTGTTTAGAACATTTGCTCTGGGGAAGGAGCAGATACGCGAGTTCATTGGGATAAACTGGTGTGTGATTAGCATTTTCACTGTGAACACACAAGCTCCTCTAATACATTTGTAGGAGGGCGGGAATGTATCAACGGACCTACAAACAGATTAATATGATGGGGGGTGTTTGTCTAGTTAGAAATTCAAGTTTCTCATTAACTAAATGTTTTGCTGGTATTCATGCTATGTTGTTTAACAGGTAGCGCCTGGGGAGCTGAATCCAACATGGAACTGTTTGTCTCCTGAATTCCAGGAAGTCAGACACTGAGGGGGAGGAGGGAATGTGCGTGTTTCAGGGGCTGCCAGGTACTCAGTACAAGGAAGACGGTGTTTGGAGAATGTGCACACTCACAGCACCACAGATCCCGGCCCACAGACAGCCGGGTGCGCCGGGTCTCATGTCAGGCTCCCCGTCGTGCTCGCTGTTGGTGTGTTAGTCTGTCAGCAGACATCCCAGGAGTCTTACGCCTCAGATGAGCAGGTGGGCTGCTGCCTCTCACGAGGCTCTGAGAAAAGATCATTTCTGCACTTGGGCTCCTATACATTGCCTGCCTTTGGTAGAACCACGAGGAAGAAAAGGTTACCATGGGTTCTTTCGGGGGCTCTTTTCTATCAGCTGCATACTTCTTGAGTTATCTCGACACCCAACATGGGGCTCAACCTCAGGAGCCCGAGATCAAGGGTCAAGGGCTCTACCGACTGAGCCGGCCAGGTGCCCCACAAGCTGTGTATTTTTAATGAGAGCCTGTGATAAGCAAGTTGCATCTTTCTGTTTCAGGTGAGTTCCGGTGAACGGGCTCACGACGGGGCCACACACACTTGGCAGCACGTGCTAAGACCAGAATGGTACCACCCTCTGGGCACAGGCTCCTCCTGGCCAGCGCGCTGGGCATCCTTGCGTTCCACTGCTTCTCAAGGGGGCAGAAGAACAGCACGCTGATTTTCATGAAGGAAAACACCATTCGGAACTGCAGCTGCTCTGCAGACGTCCAGGACTGTGACTACAGTTTGGCCAACTTGCTGTGCAGCTGCCAAACCATCCTGCCTTTGGCACTCGAGCAAACCAGCTACAGTGACCATCTGACCATCTGGTTCACGGATGCATGGGCGCTGGGCCTCCTGTTGAACTTCACGCTGGTGCGGGACCTGAAGCTTTCTCTGTGCGGTACCAGCACTCTCCCCACGGAGTACCTGGCCATCTGCGGTCTGAAGAGGCTTCGCGTCAACACGGAGGCCAGGCACCCGTCCCCAGAGCAGAGCTTACTCATCTACAGCGGCGGGGAAAGTGAACCCAGAGAGCAGCCCGTGTGGTTCCCCGGATGTATGTACGTCTCATTCTTAGATATGACACTTTTCAACAGGAAATCATCCTTAAAAGCATACAGTATTGAAAACGTTGCCAGCATTGCCAACAATTTTCCTTACTTCTCTTACTTTGAAACCTTCCCAATTTTAAGCAACAAAAGCTACGTCGTCACGTTCATTTACTAACATTGTAACGGATGCCAGCCACGGGAACTTTGGCAAACTATGGATAGCTTGAACAGGGAATCTGGGAATGAGGCCAGGGGGATCCTTACCTACAACTTCACCTGTCCGCCCAGCCCCAATTCGCCACAGAGCCACACACACACACCAGCCCTCTCTGCTCTGTTCTCTGTCCAACCATGGGAGCTGTTTCCAAAAACAAAAGGAAAAGAAAGAAACAAAAACTCAAAAAAACCAAAACCAACCAACCAAACAAAATGACCTGAGTCCAGAAGGTCTTCAGAGCAGCCAAAGGCTGGGTCTGTGCTCCTGGGAGTCTGTGGAGAAATGTCAGATCAGAAATGGAGAAAGCAGGGCACACCACGGACTGCTTAGCGGAACTCAGCACAGGAGACGACCCCCAGGAAAGGTATCTTCCTTCCAAATACTGCCTGCATTTTTTTTTCTGTTTCATTTTGTTACATTGACTGGAATTCCCCTAAGAAGAGGCTAGATTTCAGACGCTTCAGGACTGTGAGTTCCTCACAATGATTAGGTTCTCTTAGACTGATTTTTTCCAATATAGTTTCCAAATATCTCTTAGACTGATACTTGCTAAGAATATATGTGCTGAGAAAGGGGAGTTTCAACAGTGGAAGAGGTCGGGTTAGGGTGGGACCTTAGGACCAAATGAGAGCACTGGTGTTCGAGGCGTGTGATACAGGAATGAAAACCAGAGGACATAAAAACCAATGGCCTATATCTCAAAATTTTTGCTTAGAGCAAGGCCTAAACCCAGGGAGTTTCTCTCTTGTATCCCTTCTCTTTCATTGTTTCTTTCTTTGATTTCTTCTTTGTCCCCACCCTACCACTTCACCTTTCTCCTCCCATTTTCCTCATCCTCTCCCTCCCCTTCCTCCTTCTGCTCCAGAAATAAGAATTTGGATTAATACCATTAGAACTGCATTTAACGCCACCAGGGGCTAGCCTGGGAATCTAAGACTCATTTATAATGTTATTCTTATGGACAAAAATGCTCAAATGACTAAAAGATAATTAACAAAGGAACTTTCAGGGCTCAGTTCACTCAGATGTTTAATTCTGGAAAGTTAAGACACTTTGTATGACATGGTTGACACAAAATGGTCTTAGGTGTGATGACAAAAGGAACCAAGGCAACATATTAAAAAAAAAAAAAAAAGGAAACAGACTTCAGTGTACAAAGAAAAATTTTCCTCACAGACTCAATTTACCACTGAGATACAATGATGTAAAGAATCCATGGCAATTATGATACAAATGGCCAAACTGAGAGTGCAAGGAAATAGAAACATAATTGCATTTATAATGTCATAATGGTAAGAAAGAGTTTTATTATAAAGTAACAGGATGTCTTAAGGTTGATGATTTCAGATCACATTCACCACATTTTTCTCTTATTCTTAACATAGGGTAACTGAAGTAACCTGAAATTATCGACATTTGCTTAATTGGTGGGGGATTTGGCCATTCAGGCTAATTAGCACGAGTCCATAATGTCAGTGTTTAAATTAGGCCAAAACTAAGACCAAAGTATGAATTTTAATAGAATAATGCAATGACCTCATTACTGACATTGTATTTGAGAGGTAAGCTTAAAGTGAGAGAAAAAGACAAGGAAAAAAAAGGATTTGGAAAAGGGAAGGCAAGAAACATATAAGTGAAAGGACGAATAATAAATACATTTACTGTCATTAGTTACTGAAAATGTAAAAAACTGAATTTTAATGGATTTTTATTAATAAAGTATAAAATTAAATGATTCAGAAATTATGAGCATCTTAATATGCATTATCTTCCATTTGGTGGCTTTGAATAGTTTCAAAGCCCTTTCACAGATGTTGTAAGTGATTCTTGTAAGAAATAATTGTAGATCAATGGGACTTAAATCAATAGAAGAGGAAAGTTAATTTAGTAATAAATCAAGCTTGCCTGATTTATTTCTGGCCTGAAACTGTGGTTCAGGTTGCACTGACAGAGGATAAATAAGGAACAGAGAAAAATCCACAGCACATACATGGGGAGAAATGGCACTTGGTGTTCAATGGATGGTGAGGGTTGGGGGGACAGCAGAGACCAGTGGGGATAGCGGAAAACTGAGAGTATATGCCCCACCTGAAGGGTCCACAGCAGCTCAGCACTAGCTGAGTGTCACTGTGGGAGAGTACAATGGGGCCAGATCCCATCCTTTGAGAAAATTAGGAATTCCAGGTTTTTGGGTGAAAACTCACAATTTATAAATGTTGGCACACAATTTTGCCTTTTTGTTTGTCTGTTGCCTTCAGTAACACTGTGTGGTCAAACATCAGTGGTCCCCTTAAGCTTGGGGCTAGCCATTTGTCACCTCTGAACAGTGATGTGCTGGTAAAAGTTTAACCACCAGCTCCCCAAAAAAACATACATATATATGTTCATTATAAATTTTGCTGATATTAAGGATGTATATCACACAATTTACAAAATGATAATAAAATATACTTTATTCTTTATTATAAATTCTATGTACGTAATCAATTCCCAAAGAATGCTTTAGGTGATTTTTGGCAAATTCTTATATCCAAAGCTAACCTAGGGTTGTGATCGATGTGTGAATGTAGTTCTGGCATGAATATTGGCTGATATTTTTATTTACATCAGGAGTAAGAGGGAAAGTAACAAAGATTTTTGTGGGAATGTCATTTGCTAGTCAATGATGTAAGCAAATTCTTTGCTGAATCAAATAATATCTTTCAAATACTGGAGGAATGTTTCCTTAACTTGGAGGACTATTCAGAATATTAAGGCTATTGAAATGATACACTTAAGTTTAATC
Source organism: Ailuropoda melanoleuca (assembly GCF_002007445.2). Classification (NCBI taxonomy): domain Eukaryota; kingdom Metazoa; phylum Chordata; class Mammalia; order Carnivora; family Ursidae; genus Ailuropoda; species Ailuropoda melanoleuca. The sequence continues at coordinate 11,593,103 of NC_048218.1, forward strand.
TGCATTGTTAACATTTTCTCCAGCACACTCAAGAAAACAACAAATCAAACCCTGGTATGTACTGTTTTCCAATGTTAGTGGTGTAAATACTGACATCATAACCAATTTCAAACTACCAAGAGAAGCCACTGAACGGAGTTGAGCAAAGATGCACAGTAGGACGTGATTAGATTAGATAGCATTTCTGCCCATAGATGCAACAAGCACAAATAATCTCAAGAGCATAAATAATAGTAAAATACAGTAGAATAATGAAGAAGTGGTGAGTTTTGAGGATTATTTTTGTTTTTTTTAATATGCTCTCACCAGGGGGTGGGGGGAGGGACAGAGGGAGAGGCAGAGAGAGAATCTTAAGCAGACTCCCTGCTGGGCAGGGAGCCCACAACTGGGCTTGATCTCAGGACCCTGAGATCATGACCTGAGCTGAAATCCAGAGTTGGACTCCCAACGGACTGAGCCACCCAGGCACCCCCACTTGCAATACTGATGCTGCCTCATTGCCTCATTTTTCAGAGCTACAGGTGGGAATTTTAGGAAATGTGCCTTCCACTCCCATGCAGTAGCTTGCCCTTCAACATCTAGAGTCAGGATCTTAAAAGCCCTTAGATGGGAGATTGGGGGTGGGGGAGTGAGGAATCTAAATCCTTATGAGAAAAAAAAGTTAGGGAACCTATGAAGGGCTCCTGAAAGGAAGGAAGAACAAAAGAATCCAGAAAAGCTATTAACGGCATTTTTTAAAATTTAAATTCGATTAGACAACACACAGTACATCATTAGTTTTGATATAATGTTCAATGATTCATCAGTTGTGCATAACACCCAGTGCTCACCACATCACATGCCCTCCTTAATGCCCATCACCCAGTTACCCCATTCCCCCATCCCACCTCCCTTTCTACAACCCTCAGTTTGTTTCCCAGATATTAACAGCATTTTACACACCTTAAATTAAAAATGGGAGTTGGGCAATCAATTTCCATTTCCCAGAGTTGCTCACTAATAACTTCAGGCTCTTTTTCTCCAGAATCTACAGGAGGACATTTGTAAATCTAATCTGATTTGTTACATGAAAAATGACATGAAAACAAAAAGTTGTTTTATGCTGAGCCCTTTTTCTGTTCACATTTTTAATACATTTTAAATTTAGCAGAGTCCGTAGTCACAACTCACAACTCAGAATGACACAAGTGTCATCAGGCTACCTGATGTAGCCTCCAGGAAAGCATGGCGGGGGGTGTTGGCTCTGCAGAGAGCACAGTGAATCACAAGGCCTCACCAATTTAAATGATACAGGCACATCACCACACGCACGAATAAATAAAGTGGTAAGAACAGCTCAAAAACTGATCCCCCATTTTAAAAAATCAGCACAGGTTAAGAATAAAATCACAAGTCCATGGGAAAAGAAATTTAATAAATGGTGTGCAGATGGAAAAAAAGATTAAAAGGATACACACTAAAATATTAATGGTGCTGTATCTGGGTGATGATATTAAAAGTGATTTTCATTTTCTCCTTCCTGAGTATCTTGATTTCCTAAACTTTTTTGAATAAACATACAATCACTTTTGCAATAGGGAAAACCCAGTAACAGTATTTTTATATAAACAAATGCTGGAACAAGTGCTTAGGACTTAAAGCTACAGCCTGACCTCCTAACCAACATTGTAATGTTAAGTTGGAAAATAGTAAAATGAAACTACAAACAACTCTAAAATATGGGAAAGAAAAAGATTAACAACCTATTTAAAAACAGGGAAGTAAATAAACAGGCAATTCACATGAGATGACACTCAAATAGCCAATAACTAAATTAAAAATTACCTCTACTAAGAGAACTAAGAACAATGCAATGGGACACTGATTTTTCATCTATTCAACTGGCAAAAAAAGCTACTTAATTCCAAGTTTTGTCTCACTTATAGGTAAATAGATATGCTCATATAATGTTGGTGGGATAATAAACTGGCACAGCCACTTTTAAGTACAATTTAGGAATGTGTCTTAAAACACATACAAGCTAGAAGCCAATTCTACTTTGGATCTACCATAAGCACCTTCCCCCACAAATCCACACATGCCAACTAGTAGAAATTCATCTAGCCATTCACCTAGAAAAAATGCACTTTTTACAAATCACATTATACTTCAATAAAGAGTTTTAAAAAGAAAAGAATGAATAATATAACTAATAATCATGGGATTGTCATCCAGAATTGACGAATGGAAACATTTTGTCACGTTTATTTAAAAAATTTTTAAGCACATGTTTATTTTAAACTTTTTTAAGCAAAAGATATAAAACAATATTAGTTTTAAGAACTGCAAATAAATTATGAATTTTACTTAGTAGGCTTGTTGTTGTTGGTAGTACTGGCACAATTCTGAAACTATTTTGTGTGTATTTTTTTAAAAGATTTTATTTTTTTGAGAGAAAGAGAAAGAGAGAGATGGCACACCTGAGCAGGGGGGAGAGGCTGAGGGAGAGGGAGAAGCAGACTCCCCACTGAGCAGGGAGCTTGATCCCAGGACCTGGAGATCATGACCTGAGCCGAAGACAGGCACTTAACCGACTGAGCCACTCAGGTGCCCGTTTTGTGTGTATTATAGGGTTATGCAAAAGAGCCAATATATCGAAGGTTTTGGGGGACCCAGAGTTCTAACAGTAGGAAATATGAACTAAGGGGAGGAAAAGCAGCATCCAGGGTTTGGAACTAAAGGTATCACAAACTCATGATTTTTAAGACTCACATTACTTAGCTTTATCCACTGAGAGGCCCAAGAAGCAGTGACACCCTTGTGTGGCAAAGAACACACCAATACCTAAATTTTGGTTTCTCAAAACCATTCCCCATTAAGACAAACAAACAAATGACAAGAACAACAAAATAGGTCCTTGATGAAATGGCTGATTTCGGGGGATCAGGACAGCAAAAGTATAAGATGAGCCTGGAATATCTTATTGTGACAGAAAGTAAGAAAAGTTCAATAAGTTGATGGGAACATATCCAAAAAAATACAGGAGCCAGACTATAGGATTCCACCGGCCATAAGAGGGACTATCTGAGCATCAGCATGGTCAATTACAGGAATGGTTTACAGCATATTGATTTGAAAAGATTCCGTGAGTCTGTACTATCACAAGAAAGAATACACTGAGAAGGCACAACATTACCTATGTAGTATTCTTGTTAAATATGTTAAGCCTACATCTAATTCAAATCCAAATTAAGGCACATTCTGCAAAAATAAGAATGGGAAAAAAGCCTCAAAAAGCTGGAATGAACTTTAAAAATATCAATGTCATGAAAACTAGATTAAAAAAAAAAAGCAGGGGCGCCTGGGTGGCACAGCGGTTAAGCGTCTGCCTTCGGCTCAGGGTGTGATCTCGGCGATCTGGAATCGAGCCCCACATCAGGCTCCTCCGCTGTGACCCTGCTTCTTCCTCTCCCACTCCCCCTGCTTGTGTTCCCTCTCTCACTGGCTGTCTCTATCTCTGTCGAATAAATAAAATAAAATCTTTTAAAAAAAAAGCAAGCAAGAGATTGATAGTGCTGTTCTAGAATAAAGGAGACTAACTAGCTATGATAACTGAATTTAATACACAATATTTACTGGATCCCGGAATGGGGAAAAACAACAGCTATAAAAGGCAGGAGAAAACAGATGTCCTGGCTCAAGAAGATCTGCATCACGTTTTCCCCTTCTTTTTGTTCTATTCAGGCCCTCCACGGATTTGATGATGCCCACCCACACTGGGAAGGGTGATCTTATCTCTACGGGAGACACCCTCACAGACACACCCAGAAATAATGTTTTACCAGCAATCTGGGCATCCCTTAGCCTCGTCAAGCTGACACATAAAATTAACCATCACAGACAGAGAAGAAAAAATGTGTAGAATAAACATCTCGTTTATCCAGTGAAGACAAATTTCTTCCCCTTAATGATGGGAAAGGTCTAGTATAATGAAAAGGGTTGGTCCTCCCAGGGAATGTTTCATTTTGGGGGATCAACATTGGTCTCTGCTGTTGACAGGTTGGGCACTAAACAGATCAGTTCTGGTGAGAGGCAGTACATGTTGATGAATCCATACAAAACCTTCATCCTTGACCCCATGGCTACTCTGTTCAAAAGGCCACTGTGTAAGCACTGGAGTAGCTAGAGAAAGAGGTAGACTGGTATCCATAGAATGAGTCATCTGATCCACCTGAATATTGAGAGCATCCTTTTTGATGGGGAGACTTTGCAGTATTTACATAAACACAAGAATCTCTCTACTTGTGCTCATTCTGAGTCTATTCATATCACTCAGCCCCACATCACCTTGTCTAATTCCTTCCGAGTTCCTGACCGTTCACCCCAGCCTTTCTTACTCTGGCCTTTTCAAGAGAATTAAACCATATAGAAAGTGATCTGAGTGACTATTTTCTTAATTCTCCTAAGATGGAACATACCTAGATGCATACAAGATAAGTTAATTCTAGATGCATAAAAGATAAGCTAACTTATTACATAAAATGGATGCCTTTAGGACATCAAGGCTAATTTTCTTGAGGAACCCCACCTGAAAAGTGGAAATCAAGCCAAACCCTTAGTGACTATATAATGAGTCCCAAGAGATCTGTTCTTCCAGCCAAGCTTTTCTCCGGCAAAGCAGGCACCCAGATGAACTGGAAGGATTTCCCTTCCTGGCTTCCTTCATGTTCACTCCTGACTGGGGCTATAATGCTACAAAGCCCACTGTAGGCGGTGCCAGCACACCCTGCAGAACCATATGTAAACAGGCTTGAATTTTTTCTTCCTTAATCAATTGGTCTTTGGGACTGCCTCAAGAGACCATAGGTATGCTTCAACGGACAGGTAGCAATGCATCAAGAGTACAAGAGGCAAAGCACAGGTGTCTTCAAGGCCTGCTAGAATCCAAGCACTTATGTACTACTTCCGTTAAATTTTAGAGGGCTGTTTTGAATGCCCAACTTTATATTTTAGTAGATCAGACAACTTTAGTTCATCAGGGCAGCTAGACCACATGGTCACTTGGTATCCCATGGTTAGGCATTCAAGTGTCTATTTGGGCTTTAGGGCAAGCCAGGAGTAATTTCTCAAAGGAGACTACTTCTTTGCCATTTAGCTGAATTCAACTTCAATTCACTTCACTCAATTCAACTGCCTGATCCATATTGGCCACAGGCCTAAGGTCATCCTTATCATGATAATAATTAAAGCCATAGGATTTAATTTAATCATCTAACAAGAGAGTTAAAAAAAAAAAACAAAGCATTTGAATACTTAGTGATTACTTACAGGAGATTCCCTAAAGGGCTGGCAAGGTTAGTGAAAAAGGAAATAACATGAGCCTGGGGTGTTTTTGAAACAGTGGTATTCTGTTAAATGTTTAATAACTAGCTCTACAGGAAAAAGAGATCTGATCTGAGGCATTTGCTGATTTCCATGGTGTAAAATACTCCTACCTTGGCCAATTTCAAGCTACAATGTGACATCATCGGACATGAAGTTGAGAAGAGACTGTATAATCAGCCCTTGTAAGCCCACAAGCTCCAGCACACCACTGAGAGGACAGTGTTTCAAGCAGGAGAGTGGAGTCAGTTGGTTTGAAGGCTGTTGATAGGCCAAATAAGATGAACACAGAAGCATCCTCTGGATTTGCAAGAAGTAAGTCATTTGATGGCCTTGGAAGAGGAGTGTTAGCAGAGTCATGGAGACAGAAGTCAGACTGGAGAGGTTTGAGGAATGAATGGGAGATGAGGACGTGCTGGCAGTGAGTAGAGACACATGTATGAAGTTCGGCTGTGAAGGAGACTAGGGAAAAGGAGCTGGAGCCAGATGTCCAAGCAAGTTCTAGGTTGGAACTTACTAAAGTAGGTGTGTGTGCTGATGGGAACCAGAAGATGGAGGGGATAGCCAATGGAGTGAAGTCCTTAAAGACAGAGAATACAGTGTGCATCTTGTTAGATTAATCTTAGATAGGAAGAAGGATTCTTTTTTGATTTACATGAGCATGAGTGACGAGCTGAACTTTTCAGCAAAGAGTTATGTAGTTATTAGTTGGGGACACATGCAGGGCTTTGAGAAAAGATGACACACCAGTCTCATGGTATGGGAGAGGAAACTTACCAAGGACACAGATTAAAGATACTGGATAAATGAATGTATTGATATCCCTCACGCGCTGAAGGCTCTTTCATTTCCTTTGTCATGGTTTCATTGGGTAATGGGAGAAAAGACTGATAACTTTGTGATCACTCCCACAACTTTAATGCAAATTCTATTTACCTCTTTAATATCTTTCCTGCTTCTTTTTGCTTACTGGTTTGTTAAGAGCCATGAGGCTCTTCTTAAGTCAGCTAGAAAGTACATTTTCTGTAGAATTTCGTATGTATTATTGCTGGGTTCCATATAACATCTTCTCATAATTAATTTGGCTCTTCCTTATCTCTGATTATATCTAAAGTTGTAGGGTATGTGTATTTAGTATTGCTTTTTAAAATCAGGCTTGGGTTTTTCTTTATAATTTCTTTATAATTCCTACATTTTGGTTTTTATTGTTTTCTAATTTATTGATTACAGTTTTCTCTTTGAATATTCCTACTCCCCACATTCTTTGTTTTGCTAGGGTTTTGTTTTACCATTTCTGAGGTTGGATAATTTATTCCTATCACAACTGTTGTAATTACAAATGGTTTGAAGTTATACACTATTCTCTGAGTACACCTTTACAACAGTGTACCATATATTTTTATATGCAACTATCAGAATTTTTATTAATTTTTCAAGTTTTTAGATAACATATCATATTTTAGCTCTTCTTTGATTCAGAGATTCAGGTGGCTGCTCATTAATTCCTATGTAGTCAAGGCTTTTTAAAGAATTTAAATTAGGAAGGGTTGCTCGCCTTTTGAATTTGGTTTGTCATGTAACTTTTTCTCTGGTTGGAGAAGTGCCCTGTAAAATTGCTATCCTGAAGAATTTGTTCAGGTTGTCTTTTTTTTTTTAATTGTAGCCAGGTTAATGATTGCTATATATAAATGTTTTATAGATGAAACAGATGATTAAATAGTCTCTGAAGAGTACATAATTCTAACAGTTTATCTACACACTTGAGTTCACTGATTATATTATTAAAATCTCATATACCTTTACATATGACTTGGCTACTTCATTGTCTGACTCAGACAGAAAGGCATATTACAACAATGTATTACAAAGAAAAATCTTTCCAGTGTCCATTTGAAGTCTGCAGTCCTTTTAAGACAGAACCAGGAATGTTAGCTAGTCAGGAACAGATGCAGAAAGGTCTGCCTCAACTATGGCTCGAGTTTTGCTGGGTGAGTATAACAAAGGAAGAGGGGGGAGAAGAGTTGAAGTTGTGGCAAGGGGGTGACTATAATCTTGCCCTAGAAAATTCAACCTGGAAAAGAAGGGAAACAAAGGCAGGAGGAAGAGAATGGGCAGCGAACAGTGATAGGTTCATTGGACTGGAGGCAGAGTAGGCAGACTGGAAGGACAGTTCTTGGAAGACACACAGTAACTCCCCAGTGACTTGGAGAAAGTCCAAGGTGCAATCATGGTAGCAAGCCAAAGTAGAGTGGTAGATATGATTATTAAAGGTGAGAGGAGTAGAGAACTAATTCTGAGTAGATTATGCACTGGAATGATGAAGCCACTAAGAATGAATGAATGAATGTTCATAAAACAATTCTGGAAGGAAATGCATCAAAAATTTTCTGGAAGAAAATGCATCAAAAATTAAGTATTAAGACCATAAATATTTATTTTCTTTCTTTTATTCTGTATTTCCTGAATTTCTAAATAGACAGGTAGTACTTTTATAATCAGAGAAAGGTTATTTGTAAAAGACCACTTAATTGAGGTGCTTGGGTGGCACAGTTGGTTAGGCATCTGACTCCTGGTTTCAGTTTGGGTCATGATCTCAGGGTCTTGAGATCCAGCCCAGCATCAGGCTCTGTGCTCAGTACGGAGTCTGCTTGGGACTTTCTCTCCCTCCCCCTCTGCCCCTCCCCACAGCTCTCTATCTTTCTAAATAAATAAATAAATAAATAAATCTTTAAAATAAAATAAAATAAAACAAAAGTCCACTTAATTTTCAAGGAATTGGAAGCTTGACTTGGTTCTTCTCTAATGTAACTGTACTACAAGGTTAGTGTGTTTCTTACACACCTTGCTGCCCTCTAGTAATGCTCAATACCACAGAAGAAGGAAACCTTGTCTTTTATACCTAGAAGATATACTTATAACTCTGTTGTTTTTAATAATGTATCTTTTCATTTTTTCCTCAAGTAGGACAGACAGTAATGTATGAATGGTATTGAGTTAACACAAATGAGTTCTTTCAGAGAGGCTGCATTGCTATTTTTTGCTTTTGTGTTGGTAATATAGTTCTTAGATGCATTCATAAAGTGTCTACTATGAATGTAATATAAATATCATATCTGTACTATGACTGTAAATTACACTCTTTCACAGAGTAACACTAGAAATGCAAATAAAATATGGGGGTGCCTGGTTGGCTCAGTCAGGGGAGCATGGGATTCTTGATCTTGGGGTGGTGAGTCATGCTCCATATTAGGTGTAGAGATTACTTTAAAAAAGTAAATGTGAAATACTGTACCAGATAAAATTATTTCAACTGCTCTTCATTTTACATGAAATATTTTAAGAAGAATTTACTTAAGGAGTCATCCTGGAGCTAGTAATTGTAATCATCTTGAAGGAAAATGTTCTGCCTCAATCCTATAATTCCTACATATTTACTGATGATAAAGATATTTAAATGGTCATTGGCACAGGGGAAGAAATGAATCAAATTAAAATTTCTATCATTTTATATTTGTGCTTCTTAAGATGTAGTATCCTATTGATTTCTTCATAATATTAACTGTAATTAGTAATTAATTGTTATGTATTTGTTATTATGTCTCCAGCACCTGACTACAGGTCTGGAAGGAGAAAGAACACATCTGCCTTATTCCTTCTGGTTTCCTATTGCCTCACACAATGCCTAGAACATAGTAGATGCTCAATAAGTTTTGCTGAATAAATGGATAATAATAGAATTACCTGGTCTAAATAGCAGATGTATTTTTAAAATACCAAATAAGCCCAATATTTCCATGCAAGGAAATAAAACATCGTTTACTTTTATCATGACACTCTAAATTTGGATGAAAAGAAATTTCACTTTCTTTTTGTTGAAGAAACTGTCATCTCAGAAAATGAAGGAATAGCTATTACAGTGGAACTGCCAAAACATTCTTAAAAGTTGAGTGTCTCTCTACCAAAAATTCTAATGTGGTAAAAAAAAATTATTAAAAGACTGAATCTTTTAAAACTGGACTCCATCAATAATAATGATTTGATAGAAAAGACTAAACTATATTTCAATAGAGTTTGAGAAAGAATTTAGAAATTTTCTAACATTTTTAATAGGATTGTTCACATGCTCTAGATGGAGGTACTTGTTTCTCTGTACTTGTAATAACTACAGACTTGCAAGACAAAGAGCTTTCCTCACTTTTGCTTGTGACTTAAATGTCAATGAACATACCTGTATGGATATCTTAACACTAGTAAAAAAGAAAGAAAGAAAACTCATCTTTAAAAATCTATAGTAAAGAGTTATTAAGCTGTTAAACTTTTTTTTAAAAAAGCACAATCCCTATCAAAATACCATCAGCATTTTTCACAGAGTTAGAACATACAATTCTAAAATTTGTATGAAACCAGAAGAGACCCTGAGTAGGCGAAGTAACATTGAAAAATAAAAGCAAAGCTGGAGGCATCACAATTCTGGACTTCAAGCTGTATTACAAAGCTGTAATCATCAAGACGGTATGGTACTGGCACAAAAACAGACACATAGATCAATGGAACAGAACAGAGAACCCAGAATGGACCCTGAACTCTATGGTCAACTAATCTTTGACAAAGCAGGGAGGAATATCCAATGTAATAAAGAAGACAGTCTCTTCAACAAATGGTGTTGGGAAAATTAGCCACATGCAGAAGAATGAAACTGGACCACTTTCTTACACCATACACAAAAATAAATTCAAAATGTATGAAAGACCTAAATGTGAATCCATCAAAATCCTAGAGGAGAAACAGGCAGCAACCTCTGACCTCAGCCATAGCAACTTCTTACTGGACATGTCTTCGGAGGCAAGGGAAATAAAAGCAAAAATGAACTATTGGGACTTCATCAAGACAAAAAGCTTCTGCACAGCAAAGGAAACAATCAACAAAACTAAAAGGGAACCTACAGAATGGGAGAAGATATTTGCAAATGACATAATGGATAAAGGGCTAGTATCTAAAATCTATAAAAAACTTATCAAACTCAACAATAAAAAAACAAAAAATCCAATCAAGAAATGGGCAGAAGACATGAACAGACATTTCTCTAAAGAAGACATACAAATGGCTAACAGACATGAAAAAATGTTCAATATCACTCATCATCAGGGAAATACAAATGAAAACCACAATGAGATACCACCTCACACCAGTCAGAATGATTAAAATGAACAACTCAGGAAATGACAGATGTTGGTGAGGATGTAGAGAAAGGGGAACCCTCTTACACTGTTGGTGGGAATGCAAGCTGATGTAGCCACTCTGGAAAACAGTATGGAGGTTCCTCAGAAAGTTAAAAATAGAGCTACCCTACACCCAGCAATTGCACTACTGGGTATTTACCCCAAAGATACAAACATAGTGATTCGAAGGGGACACATGTACCCCAGTGTTTATAGCAGCAATGTGCACAATAGTCAAAGTATGGAAAGAGCTCCGATGTCCATCAACTGATGAATGGATAAGAAGGTATGGTATATGTATACAATGGAATATTACTCAGCCATCAAAAAGAATGAAATGTTGCCATTTGCAAAAGTGTGAATGGAACTACAGGGTATTATGCTAAGTGAAATAAGTCAGTCAAAGACAAATACCATATGAGTTCATTCATACGTGGAATTTAAGAAATGAAACTGATGAACATAGGGGAAGGGAAGGAAAAATAAAATAAGAAGAAAACAGAGAGGGAGGCAAACCTTAGTCTAAGAGACTCTTAACTATAGGAAACAAAACTGAGGGTTGCTGGAGGGGAGGTGGGTGGGGGGATAACTGGGTGATGGGCACTAAGGAGGGCACTTGATGTAACAAGCACTGGGTATTATATGCAACTGATGAATCACTAAATTCTACCCTTGAAACTAATACTACACTATATGTGACCCAACTTGAATTTAAATAATCTTGAAAGAAAAAAAACCAAAATTGTATAAATTGCACAGATAAAATTAACATTACTACAAAATTAAAATAACTATTGGTTATTTTGTTAGAATTTTTTGGTCCTAATGTTCTTTTCTTCTAACTAATGGAAACAAACGTTACGTATTTTAAGCAAACACACGCAAACAATAAACATCCTCAACAGCAACAAAATCAAAAAGAAATTTACTCAGAGGATTCTGGGGGCATTTCAGGGAGCCCACAGACAGGAGTGCAGTCCTGCTTCAAGAAGCATTGAGAACAAGACCCAGGAAAGGCACAAGAAGCCCACATGCTATTTTGCCTTCTGCTTTTTAGCACATCTGCTTCATTCTTCTCTTCTGTTACACAGACTAGTTTTCTCAGCTTTTGAATTGACATGGTAATTTATGGCTTCCCTTGGGCTTTTGAGTTCATTGCAATTCCAGCCATGAGCAGGGACTCATTGTCTTAGTTTCAAGTGAAAAATCTTGGGAGAATCTGATTGGCTCACGTTGGATCAGGTGCCCATCTTTCCCTGGTCAGGACTGTGTAATCAGGCTTCCAGCCATCACTGGGTGGGGAGTGCCTTTCTCCCTACTGGAGGCAGTTCCCAAAGGTCAAGGGGGAACTATCTATTACTGCTTTAAGAACTCATCTACCCAGGAAATTACAACAAATGTATTGCAATCTTGTTTTGAGAATAAAGGGATGTAAGCTGTAGAAAATCTAATTTATATCAACATAGGATGAAATACTTATCACTAATTAAATAAACAAATAATGTGCAGTACCATTCAGTCAACAAATATTTATTACCTATTGTGTATGAGGTGCTATTATAGCTGCTGCGAAGATAGTGGTGAACAAAACATAAAATCTCTTCTCCCGTGAAGCTTACATTTTACTATAAGTTAAGGCAGAACAGCATTCAGCAAGGCAAGCTCTAAAGATATTTAAATAATTAAATTATTTTTCCAGAATAGAATTATAGAGTTACAGTTTTAGAAAGAAAAGAAAAATTCCTAGATCAGGGATTCCTAGGCTATGAGATTCCACCCGCCAAATAAAATTTTTAGGACAACCCCTTCGGGTCTCCTCCCTCCTTGGGAGTTTTGTACTATCACTTTGCTATTGCTCAATAAACCCTGCTTAAAAAAATAAAATAAAATAAAATTTTCAGATAAAATTAAAAATTTAGGAGGATTCATGGCTTTTACTTTTTAGTTTGCCAAATAATTATGCAAAAACAAAACACACTATCCTATGCCATCATCATTGTTTCATAGAAGGAGATTTTAGTATCTTAACATGGAAAGAGAAAGACAATCTCAGAATAAAGGAACATTTTTTCCCCCAAGAAAGGACATCTGGCTACTCTACGCAGACAGACTGTTCTCACTCTTCTCATTTGGCAGCTGACTAGGGAAAACTTTTCACAGGTCCGTAGACTTGCATTTCGTAACCATTGTTCTAAACTATGGAGTCTAATACTGAGTCAGCAAACAAAACCAAACTGGTTTGCCTATTTTATCCGACTTTATGGGTCAATTAAACCATGCAAAGTCACAATTCGGTGGGGAAAAAAAAAACCAATCAGAATTATTGCCTGGAAAAATGACTTTTTAAGAAGAACTGAACTAACTTATTGATTCAAACAAAATGACTGATATTAACAGTTTTATGTAAGCTGTCTCTGTTTTCCCTGAATACTAATGATCTTCCAATATGAAATGGTGATGACATACTATATGCAATACAGAAATTAGTCTGTTTAATACTCAAAGCACAGAAGCATTTTATAAAATCATCAGTTTGGATAATATACTGGCTGACAGGCAACCAAAGCAGCTACTCACGTTTGGGAATTTAATTTCCACAAGATCTATAACCTCTAATAAAAAGACCTTTGGCTTGCTTGTGCAGCAAAAATAACTTTAGTGTTTAACCTTGCCCTTTAACTATCTGAATAGGTAGACTGTCAAAGTTATAAAGACATTCGTTGCCTACTACTATCTTGGCTCATGTTAAAATGACAATTGTCCTCCCTTCTATCCATATACAGTCACCATTTTTACAGTGGAAGATCTTTTTGAAATTTTAAGCCAAGATATTAACACATTCTGCTCTGGGCCTTATGTTTGTTACCTCTAACCCTAATCATATTACTGCAAAATCTGTCTCTTGGCTCAGGTGTCTGGAGGCTGATCAGGCACAATTTGAATCTTCTGTGATGGGAACTGGAGTTCAATTTCACCAATGAAACAGTCTGTTGGAATCAGAACTTAAATAGATGCTGAGCAGCCAAAATATAAGAACTTAGAGTAATGAGAGCAGAATGGGAGTGAGATATTACTAATTTTTCCAATTAACTGGAAGAAAACGTTACAGAGGATGTTCTTTGCCTAGATCATCTTTTCAGTTTCCAGAAGTGGGTCCTGGCTGGGCAGATCTCAAATCCAAACAAAGAAAACCAGAGAAAATAAGGCAGATGTGTATGACATAGAAATTCTTGGTGGGCTTGGGATTTTCTGTTTCAACTTGGAACTTAATTCTTAAGTGCAATTTTGACAGGGCAGTGTAGTAAAGAAGGTACTCTTATACTTGCTGATAAGAGTACAAATTAACACAGATTCTATAAAGAGCGATTTAGAATTAGCAAAATTACAAATGCACACGTTGGTATCTAGTGATTCCAATTCTGTTTCATTCTCCAGATGTGACCAAAGGTTTTCATTGTGGCATTGAATATTATAGCAAGATAGGAAATAACCTTAATATCAATTTTTATGGGGCTGGTTTGATAATTACAGTACATTCCAACAATAGATCGGTATGCATCTGGGAAAAAGGAAAGCCAACACTTTACGTACGGACACAAACCAAACTCCAATTTATGTTAAACTAAAAACACAGTTTACGTACTGTGTAAAAAAGATAATTCATAAAGATACACTATGCGCTTTCATGTTCAGAGTATCTCAGGGGGATCATGAGAATTTTAACTGCTGCCGAAATGAAAAGTTTCCGGTGATGGGTGCGCTCTTTTCATTGTAAGAATGCCCTTTGTAACCTTTTGAATTTTGAGACATGGAAACGAATTCACATATACACGCACACGTGAAGGAAAAGGCCTCAAGTCTGGTGATACGATGGACAAGCCTGTGAGTTCAATCTCACAGTCCAGTAGCCCGATGGGGCTTTGCCAGTTAAGACTGCCTCTTTGACGCAAGGCTGAAATGTGTCACAACCATCCCCACTCGTGCAAGCCGATTTTCCTTCCGTTTCTGAAATTAAGTATGTTTCAGAACTGCTCGCAAACTTGGCATTCTTTCTAAAACGCTAAAACACTTTTGCTTTCGGGGTAACAGGGAAAGGGGCTAAAATACCAGGCCAGGTAACAATTTATGATAAATGAAATTCAATGCTTTCGAAAGTACTTTGTAGCTACAAAGCTGTAGAAATACGAAGTGTGACTCAACAGAGTTAGTAATAATTACCATATCACAACTCAACTTACAGTTTGGGGAGACTATCCACCCTAGGACCCTACTTTTGCCTCACGATACTTGGTTTCTCTTTCTGGCTCCTTCCCTCCTCTTACCCTCTCCTCCTCCTCCTCCTCCCTTTGCCCCTCCCGGAGCTTGGCGGGAGGTTTCCTCTCGTGACTGACTACTCTGCCTAAGTGCGGAAGACGCACTGCAGCACCGTCGGCTGCGGGACGACCAAGCTTACTCTGTCCTCTCGTCTCTATGATCCCATTTGTGACCCGTCGGATAGCACCAGAGTCCCAGAGTTCCGTGCCAACAGTCCTCCACGCCGACAGAGGACAGCGCAAAAAGCTGACGTTCTCGCGAGAGGCGCGGATATCTCTCTCCACGTAGTGAGGGTGCGAGCGCATGCGCGCTCGGTGGTGCGCGGTAGACGGAGGGAAGACGGGACCCGGCTGAAGCCCCGGAGTGCGCGCGTGCGTTATCGCGAGCTTGCCGCTGCCGGGGCCGTCGTGTGGGAGCGGGTGTGAGACCGCCGTGCGAGTCGCGGGAATGTTCCGAAAGGCCCGGCGAGTGAACGTGCGCAAGCGGAATGACTCGGAGGAGGAGGAGCGAGAGCGCGATGAGGAGCAGGAGCCGCCACCGTTGCTGCCGCCGCCGGGCACCGGCGAAGAACCGGGCTCTGGCGGCGGCGGCGACAGGGCCCCTGGGGGGGAGTCGCTGCAGGGCCCGGGGCTTCCGCCGCCTTCCGCGCTGACCTCGGGCTCCGGGGCTGAGGCCGGGGGCTGCTTCCCAGGCGGCGCAGAGCCCGGCAATGGGCTGAAGCCGCGCAAGAGGCCGCGAGAGAACAAAGAGGTGCCCCGGGCCAGCCTGCTCAGCTTCCAGGACGAGGAGGAAGGTAACTGCCGCGCTTTGGACCTCAGACCCCAGCATCCCTACCCTGGGCCCCCACTTTTAGTCCCCGCATTCCCTGGACGCCCAGCCCCCGCAGCCCGGAACGGAGCCCCTTCGCGCCCGACCTGCTGCACATCTTTCCCCGCCTCCGGTCTTCTGCTCCCGGCGGAGGACGCGTTCCCGCGCCGCCACCAGCCTTTTCTTAACAACCGCCGCCTCCTCACCGTCCTCCTGTGCATTTCCTGTTCTGAGGGGCAGGAGCTCAGATCCGTCATTCTGAGTTTATCAAGTGGAAGTTCAGTGTCCCTTGTCCTGCTTTTTTCCTGCCGGGTGTGTTTCAGGGTGAACTTGGATTGGGTTCCCTCTTTGCTCCTGGCACGGTCTCTCAGTCCGCTGCAGGTCACCGTGCCCACGCCTCTTGGGGGATCTGTCCAGACATCCTTGACCAGGAAGGCTGGGTTTGTAAAGAGGAATCCTAAATCTGGAAACAGAATCCCGGAGTTGAAGCTCTGGTTCTGAGTGACCTTGGGCCTGTCCCCAGCAAACGCTGAAGCTCAGTTTCCCCATGAAAATAAGTAGGGGTACAGATATACTCTGCGAGGCTTTTCTCGAATTGATTTTTGGACAATGGAGAGAGACGGTGTAATAGTAATTGAAGGCATTTTATCCAATCCGGTGTGAGAGGCCAAGCAGCGGGGGATTTAGATTTCTGATCATTTATGAGCCTTAAATCTAAGTTCCCGACCAGTTGCGTGTGTGCTTATGTAACCCAGTTAAGTGCAAGTTATGAAAAAAGAGACTTTTGGGTATCTCACTTGCATATTGATGCAAGATGCTCTCATCCTTCCAGGAAGGTGGGCAGGTTTTTTTTTTGGCCTTTCTGTTATTTCTTATTTTGTTTGAGACGACCACAGCCAGATTTTTTTTTTTTTAATGATGATGCAGAAACTGTTTGGTAAAGTGTTTGCATTTGACTTTAAAATTTTCAAATCAAAGACAGTGGATACATACCAAAACTTATTTTTGAAAAGTGCTTTGTTCTTAGCTTGGTCTTGAAATAATATATGTCAGTTTGTGATGGTTGTAGATTTACTCAGACTTGACAGCTCTCTTACGCAGCATCTTTTGACTTTGGATATTTTTTTCTGATAATAAAGTAATTTAATTAAGTGCTTTTTCAGTGATTTTTATTTCCTCCTGAGGAAGACAATAGGACATAAGAAAATTTTGTGTAGTCGCAAGTGTTAAGCCTTTTAAAAAGTCTCAAATTTGCATTATGCGAGGTTAATTTATGAAGTTGACTTCAGCTTCCAGAGTCTATGACAGATTTGGAATAACTTCAAATTATGTAATGCTTGGGGTGTATGAGTATCTATTTGGATGAATGCAAAAAGCACCTAAGACCATGTGAAAGTTAGAAGGGAAGATATTGTCTGAAATGGTTGCTACAGACTTCGTTTAATTTCTTTTTTAAGAAAATGAAGAAGTTTTCAAAGTGAAGAAATCAAGTTACAGCAAAAAGATAGTAAAATTACTTAAGAAGGAATATAAAGAAGATCTTGAAAAATCGAAGATTAAAACAGAACTCAACTCATCAGCAGACAGTAAGTAGCAAACTAATAGGATTCTTTAGAAACAAAATGAAAGCTCTTTCTCACAGGGATTGATTGAATGGATTTGCTGTATATATAATGAACTTGTTCAGTTGACTCTGTTGTCAAAGGTCCAAATTGAATATTGATACAGTTCTGTTATTTAATTCTAACAGTTGCACAGTAAATGCATTTTTTTTTTTAAATTTGTCAGAGAGAGAGAGAGGGTGAGCACAGCAGGGGGAGCAGCAGGCAGAGGGAGAGGCAGAGGGAGCCCAATGGGGGACTTGATCCCACCTGAGCTGAAGGCAGACGCTTAACCGACTGAGCCACCCAGGCATCCCAGTAAATGCATTTTTTAAAAAGACAGAATCCTTGCCACTGTAATGTTTCTGCTGTAGCACCTGAATCCTCCCCCAGTTTTCCTGCTAGTGTTCAGACTGCTGTTAATCAGACAGAGGAAGTTTCCCACTTAAGCCCGAGACATGGGTTTATTCCTGTTTGAGATAGCACTGTGTAAATTCCTGTACTTGTATTTTATAGAGACAGGTGTTCAGTTTCTTTGGTGATATTTCCACAGTTGATTTACTTCTTGCAGAACTTTTAGGAACACCTAGTTTTAATGTTTGTTAATAATACATTCTCATTCGGCAGTCCTATCAGATACATGGGTGAAGACTCCTCAGTGTGAGGCCCCTGCCTACACTGTACAGACAGCTCTCAACACCCTTTCATAACTGAAGCTTAACAATTTTAAGAAGTTACTTGACTTGGAGGAAAGTGGATCCATTATAATATGCTGTGGTCTGAGTTATTCTCATGCAAATGCCTTAGGGAAATCTTTTTGTTCTGTGGAATTAAGGATAGAATTGTTATTTCAGGGGTTCTCAGCCACAGGCTTAATGTGAAAAAGTATGTCATTATATCTCAAATTTACAGTCTAATTTTGGAGACAGCATGACTTAAATGTATAATTGGACCCAGTGTTTGGCAAAATGTCCAATGAGTGGTTTAAGGGGGAAACGCTTTTTTTTTTTTTTTTAGAGGCAGAAGGAATGCTTCATAGATAAAGTGGAATATGAAGCTGGATTTTTGATAATTTAAATTCCAAAAGATGGGAGAGAGAAGATGGGGGTGTATTATCAAAGATTAAAGTGACTAAGGCAAAGCAAGTACATCTGTCAGGTCACAGTGGATGGTTTATAGAGGAAGTAGAGGTTTAGGGTGAAAGGTCCATTGTTGACAGATTGTGAAGGATTTTTAGTTGGATACTAAGGGGTTTAGAGTTGCTGTGTTGGGTGGCTTGCTAAGATGGTGACATGATAAATGCCTTTTGAAACCTTAACCTGGTATTAGCATGCAGAATGGATTGGCACAAGGAGAGATTGGAGGCCTAAGACAGTTTAAAATCAAGGGCCAGCTTTGATCCATTAATAGTGAGTTTAAAATGGTCTTAGTTGAATGAGACTGAGGCTTTTCCCGAGTCAGTGGGAAATTGTGGATAAGTTATAAATGTTCGCTGTGGGTGTGGGAGAAGAAATGGAAAGAAAGAATTATTTGAAAAACATTCCAAGGGAAAAATTGGTAGGCTTGATATATGCTTTAGCTATTGGATTTAAAAGAAACAGTCAGATTTGAACTTTTGTGACTTGGTGACTGAGAGAACAATTCTGTATTATATACAGAAATAGGGAAGGCAGGTGGAAGAGTATTTTTAGGGGAACCAGTTATTTTGGAGCCTAGGAAACTGCTTTTTTCCCCCAAATCTTTTGAGAACAACTGTGTGCAATGTGAGAGTGCAAGAAAGGTCAGGAGAAGTGAGAAAGGACCATTTAGAAATTGAAGCAAGTCTGGGATTTATGAGGTCTTCTGTGACCTGTCTTCCCGCTTTCACATAACTGATATTGCACTTGCCAGGTAATTTAGTGACTGTTCTCCCTAAAGGTAGGGCCTCTGTATTATAGATTGTCATCTTTACCCCTGAAATGATGGCACTGTGGAGCTTTTTCATTAACCAGCTGACATTCCCGAACTCTTCCCGCCTCCTTAGATAAGCAGAGGTGCATTAATCTGAAAATTAAGGTATTTTTGAGTTAGAAAGCCCATTTTTTGTGGTATTCCTAAAATAATGAGTTTGCTTTTAAATTTGAATGTGAGTGGAAATAGCCAGTGAACAGTTGGAGATGTAGATTTAGGTATGGTGCTTATTGAGGTGTTTATTAAAACCAGAAGTAAATGGAATTGATGAGGGAGCAGCAAGAAGGAAAAGTTCCTGAGGACCAAAGACTTCTACCTTTACTAAGTGTACACATAGAGAAGAGGATTTACTAAATAAAATTGTAAAGGCCAAAGAAGAGAGAGGAAAAATTTTAAGATGACAGTGCTCATTTGTATGATAAAGTACCAGAAGGGTCAGGAAAAGAAAGGATCAAGGAGAGGCCATTGGCAGGGTTGCTGTTGTTTTCTTTCTGGAGGAGGATGTCTGGAAGAAGAGACAAGTTCACTAGCCAAGCTCTGTCTGTTTGGATGAAGGAGCATCTTTTGCTAAATTGCTCACTGATACTGTATGATTTCATTGTAGCTGCAGCCATTGGGTTAGTTGGTATGGGAGCTTAGACTAAGAGAAATCAAAAGTCCATTTGCCCAGGTTGAGGCACAAGTTGGTGATGAAGTAGGAGGCATCAGGTCCACACTGCTTTCCAGAAGTTTGTCAGAGAAGTAGAGAACAGTAACTAGAGGGACCGTTGGGATCAAGAAGTTTTTCCAATAAGGGGAAACCTGTGTTTGTAAGCAGAAGAAAGCCAAGGGAGAGCCTGATCAAGTTCAAGTTAAAGAGAATGTTCATGAGAACAAGTTTCCTGATGTGGTGGTAGAAGAAATTGAGGGTACAAAAGGAGCCTAGAGAAAGGTTATTTAGTATCTCTTTTTACAAAGACATCTGGAAGGATAATATATGTCCACTAACAAAAATTCAGCTGTTACCATGTTGTGCGCTTGTATGTGTTCAGTCATAAAATGTATTTGCTCAGTCTTTTAAAATCTGCAGAAATCATTATCTGAACATATCTGACCTTTCAAAGTTCTATTAAAAGCCATTGATTTAGCGTGGGTTTAGAGTAGAAGGAAATGGGTAGTTTTTGACTCTCATCTAACCGTATCCATCTGATGAGGTGAATTTTTAAATCTCAGTAGCGTCAGAATGCACTTCAAAAGGAAGGCTGTGGCTAATGAGGTAGGACGTAGATGAGAAAACAAAAGAGCCTAAGATATAATGACCTAAATCTTAGTAAAGTTAAAAGTGCGTGTGTGGGGGGTGGTATCATCCCTGGGATTCCTACTGAGGGTAATGGAATATGGTTTGAGAAGAATAATCTTTGAAACACTTTTCGGGAGGGGAACATGCTGGGGAAACTGAAGAATATCATATTTAGAATAAAGTTTAACTATTTCAGTATATTCATTGTGCCTGTTGTATGCCAGGTTCAGTGCTGAAGGTGAAAAACACTTTGATTTTCTCATTTTTTGCCTGGGACTGATGGTGCCATAGGATTATTTAGTTAGAAGGAATGGAAAGCTCTGTAAAGATACAGTGGTGCCCCCTGGAACGCAGTGGCAGGAAAGCGGTGTTGCAACTAACTGGTCTTACGAAGGGCCTCAGAATTAGGGAGCTCTCTCTCTGTCCATATGGCAGAATATGGCACTCTACAGCTTCCTTCCGCGTTTACATGTGGTGGTGTTTAGTGCCACCTGGTCTCTGACTTGTCTTGCTGTCTCAGTTCCAGATTCCCGGGAAGAGAATCAGGTTGTCTCTGCTTTGGTCACAAATCCACTCTTGAGGGGCGCCTGGGTGGCTCAGTCATTAAGCTTCTGCCTTCGGCTCAGGGCGTGATCCTGGCGTTCTGGGATCGAGCCCCACATCAGGCTCCTCTGCTGGGAGCCTGCTTCATACTCTCCCACTCCCCCTGCTTGTGTTCCCTCTCTCGCTGGCTGTCTCTCTTTCTGTCAAATAAATAAATAAAATCTTTAAAAAACAAAACAAAACAAAAACAAATCCACTCTTGAACATTCAGTCATGGCATTGGGGTCAGAGTTGCATTGTATAAATGTGACTTTTGGGTTTTACCCCTTTAGGTACTAGATGACAAATGGTTATGAACCAAGAAGGTAATCCTGAAATATTCATTACAGAGAGGTTTATATGGTCCATAAACATTGATCGTGATAGAAAACTGCCTCACAGGGGCTTAGAGTTTAATGAAATGCTGATATAAAATGAAATAATGCTTCAAAGAGGTATGAACAATTACCAGTGGGAGTTTAGAGGAAGAAGCAGTTAATTTTGATAAATTTAGTAAGATTTTGATAAAATGAACTGAAAGTGGAATTGAGCAGAGCCTCCAGTGCACCCCTGTGACTCCTATATTACTCTTACTTCCCAATTAATGCCTATTGTATTTCATTTTCATACGTTCGTGGTTTGAGTTTCTTACAAACAATTAAAATAGTTCAAACTTGAACAAATTGAGCCTATAAATGAATAAAAAGATGCCTACCTAATTTATGCATTCTATTTTATTTTATTTTATTTTTTTTAAAGATTTTATTTATTTATTTGACAGAGAGAGAGACAGCTAGCAAGAGAGGGAACACAAGCAGGGGGAGTGGGAGAGGAAAAAGCAGGCTTATAGCAGAGGAGCCTGATGTGGGGCTCGATCCCATAACACCGGGATCACGCCCTGAGCCGAAGGCAGACGCTTGACCACTGTGCCACCCAGGCGCCCCTATGCATTCTATTTTAAACATATTTTCATAACTTTTTTCAAAAATATAGACGAACCACTTTTGGACAAAGCAGGACATGTTAAGGACACCAGTCAAGAAGATGGGGTTATCATCAGTGAACATGGTGAAGATGAAATGGATATGGAAAGTGAGAAGGAGGAAGAAAAGCCAAAAGCTGGTGGAGCCTTTTCAAATGCGTTATCTTCTTTGAACGTTCTCCGTCCAGGTGTGTACTTGAAAATACTCCTCAGAAATGAAGAAAG
Source organism: Ailuropoda melanoleuca (assembly GCF_002007445.2). Taxonomy (NCBI): domain Eukaryota; kingdom Metazoa; phylum Chordata; class Mammalia; order Carnivora; family Ursidae; genus Ailuropoda; species Ailuropoda melanoleuca. The sequence goes on from NC_048218.1 coordinate 11,615,423, forward strand.
CCCTCAAGGAGAAGGGCCGTGTGGAAAGATGGTGAAGGAAGGAGTTAGCTAAATGGTGTTTCTTATGACATCCCTGCTTGAAGCCAAGGTGTTTCCTTGTGCAATTAAAGTGAGAGAACTAGAAACTTCCCAGTTTTCCAAGATCATTCTCAAAGAGGCACTTTTTTATCAGAGCAAATGTGAGACTTCAAGTAAATGGATAAATGGTACTAGTCTTTTTTTTTTTTTAATGTATTTCAGATTAAGACTTTAACATTTTTAGAAATGCTACTAAAAGCAAAAGTAGTTATTAGTTTTATGCCCCACACTGTCTTCCTTTTTACTTTTCTATAGGAAATAGTTTGCAAATCTATTCACTGGGTAATCAGTTTTTCCAGTAAATAAAGGCTTAGAAAAAGTGTCTAACAGGGGACGAACAGTTTAATAAATTAAGGTACATTTACATGATGGGATGTTCCAAAGGTATTAAAATAACATAGACAAGTAGAAAGGCATTAATTTTTACTGTAGGCGAAAGGTCAATTCGATTATGTAGTAGGTTATGCTTTATCTGTTCAGTGAATATCGTTAAGCCATTAAAAATTGTATTTATGCCAAACAACAACATGGAAAAAATTTACTGTGCTTTAAGGCAAAATTAGGTACAGGATGATATATTCAGTGTGCTTACAGGTGAACTGAAAGCTGTTTGCAACAGAAACATGCTATAATGGTTTTTTAAGGTGTGTTTGTGGGCACCTTTTTTATTGTTTCCTTTCTAGTTCGGTAATATGACTTGATTACTTTTGTTTATTTCTTAAAAATGAAAAAAAATTACAATTAAAGTTGCTATGGTGGATTTCCCCCCCCTTTCTCATATGTAGTGCCATATATATTTTTAGCCTCCTTAGCGACTTTTAGTTTCCATTTAAGCTAAATTAAAAATAAATCAGTTGGACTATAGGCACAGTTTGGGAAGGGGGCACCAACAGCTGACATTAGACCATCACTACGACAAGGCTCTCTTGGTGAGAATATTTTACCCTTCATATTTTTAAGAAACTAGAAATTTTATACCCTAATATCTCCATCTTTTCTAATCCTTACCATATGCTTCCAGGAGAAATTCCAGATGCTGCTTTTATACATGCTGCAAGGAAAAAGCGTCAAATGGCCCGAGAATTAGGAGATTTCACTCCTCATGATAGTGAGCCTGGTAAAGGCCGCCTTGTTAGAGAAGATGAGAATGATGCCAGCGATGACGAAGATGATGATGAGAAACGCCGCATAGTTTTTTCTGTGAAAGAAAAGTCACAAAGACAAAAAATTGCTGAGGAAATAGGTAATTTGATTTAATAGGATAGTAAGCCTGTTGTATTGCTATTAAATATGATTTGCTATTAAATATAGACAAATGAAAAGGACCCACATTTACTTAACTATGTTTAATGTTTGAGGACTGTTTTTGCTTGGGTACAACTGTCTTTTTTTTTTTTTTTTAAGATTTTATTTATTTATATGACAGAGAGAGAGACAGCCAGCGAGAGAGGGAACACAAGCAGGGGGAGTGGGAGAAGCAGGCTCCCAGTGGAGGAGCCTGATGTGGGGCTCGATCCCAGGACTGTGGGATCACGCCCTGAGCCGAAGGCAGACACTTAAAGACTGAGCCACCCAGGCGCCCTGGGTACAACTGTCTTATTGGAATTGTTTTAGATCTATGGCACAACTGTGATGGCTAATGTTTACTGAGCACTTCCTGAGTAGACAGTATTGTGTTAAGCACTTTACATACATAAACTTATATAATCAGCTTAACAGTCTTCGGAGGCCTTTAGGTTTTGTTCTTTCCTTTGTTGATTTGATGTCAAGCTCACAGATTAGGAAACCTTCCTAAGGTTTTAACGATTACGTAATACTGCCTTTTGCTTCAAGGGATACCGCGGCTAAGACAAACAAGGTCAGGAGTATCAAAAGAGAGGAGATCATGATTGACATTTTTAGTAAGACTGAATTAATACCAGTAGTTTTCCTTAATTTTTGTGAAGTGTCAGAATAGCATCTCTTCCTTCTGCTTTTCTCGTCTTTAATTTTCTTTGCTGCTATGACTGCAGGCATCGAGGGGAGTGATGATGATGCTTTAGTAACTGGAGAACAAGATGAAGAGCTCAGCCGATGGGAACAGGAGCAGATAAGAAAAGGAATTAATATCCCTCAGGTAAGAACTGATGGATTTCACTTCAAAAATGGAAGAGTAAATGAAAACCTTTTTTGCCTATTTTGTTGAGTTAAAAACGTATTGCACATTGAATTGAATCTTTGTCATTCATTTAACGTAATTAAGAAAATACATAAAGTTACATATCCAATAAGCTTTTAAAAGAAACTATGTTTTCTTCTGGTTTTTACAGTCAGAATGATGGGAAAATTTCTGGTTTCCTAGATCAGTGTTTCTCAGAGTGGTTCTTCAAATCAGCAGCAACAGCAGCAGCTTCTGGGAGTTTGTTAGAAGTGCAAATTCTCACACTCTTGAGATCTAGTGAATGAGAAACCCGGGGCGGGGGTGCGTGGGGGCAGCCACCACTCCCAGGTCATCCTGATGCACACTGAACTTGAGAACCACTGTTAAAAAAAATAAAGTAAAATTTTTCTTTTCTGTAGAGCTTGTTTCTGACTTTAGAAATTATTTTGTGGAAGATGGATTTCTCTGTGATATGAAAACTTACTGTAGATGAAAAGTCTATTCCTCAATAGTTACAACAATTTGCTTTATAGAATTAAGTAGAACAATGGAAGTGTTGCATAAATGTAAAACTGTTTTTGTTCCTGGTGTTTTGACACAGAATTTTGCACACATTTGGGTTATGTTAAGAAAATAGGGTATTTAGATGGCAGTCTCTAGTCTCCGCTTATCTATTTATTCTCTACTTATAACAAGTCATTTGTTCTCCTCCATTGATAACATGGTGGCCTTGGATTATTTTTTATGTCCCTTCCAGCTCTAAACTTCTTTGATGTTATGTTTTCCTGGAAATTAATAGAAATGAATCTGGTAATCCTGTCAGAGTTAGAATGTTCATCCAGCCCTACCTTTACTTGATTCTGAAGAACTCTGCAATTATTTATTTTAATTGACATAGTATTTGGAAAATGGTGTAATTTTTGCTGTTTGTTTTTGCTTTTTTTTTCTTTTTTAAACCTAAAGGCGTGATATTTATAGTTTTAACTGTTAGTTTTCATATATATCCCATTTCTTTTCTAGGTTCAAGCAAGTCAGCCCACTGAAGTGAATATGTACTACCAGAACACTTACCAGACGATGCCTTATGGTTCATCCTATGGCATTCCTTATAGTTATACTGCCTATGGATCATCTGATGCCAAATCTCAAAAAACAGATAATACAGTCCCTTTCAAAACTCCCAGTAATGAGATGACTCCCGTTACTATTGATTTGGTAAAGAAACAGCTTAAAGACAGGTAGGGCAGATCAACTTCTTAAAGACCTGTCCTCTAGCTTTCTGTTCCCTCAGGCAACATGTAGTCTGGGGTAGCAGATACAGAACATCGGCAAAGAAGATTCACTGGCCCATCTTCAAAAGCTAAACAGAAGATGACTTCATACTTTGTTCTGCTACCTTCTTGGATTACTTCTCTGGAAGCCTCGAAAAGTTATAAAAAATGCCACTCCATGATCTTGTTGAAGACAGTTCTGAGTTTGTACCTCTTGGACTCTGAAAAAGTGTAGTCAAGATATGGGGGGAAAAGCAAAAGATTTTGATTAGCCCGCCAAATAACTTTATATGAAGTCTGTAAACTGCCTTTTTTTTCTTTTTCTTTTCTTTTTTCCTTTTTTTTTTTTTTTGAGAAAAAAAAGCAGTACAGATGAAAAGATGCCACTCCAAGTATTTTTATATTCTAATAGTGGAACTAAATTGCATTACTATAATATTGCAAGAGTCCTGACAGCATAGACTTTTGGATGTAAATGTGTTATATTTATCCTTTTGTGTTCTTAAGGTTGGACTCCATGAAAGAACTGCACAAAACAAATCGACAGCAGCATGAGAAACATCTGCAAAGCCGAGTGGACTCTACCAGGGCTATTGAAAGATTAGAAGGGTCTTCTGGGGGTATTGGTGAACGGTATAAATTTTTGCAAGAAATGCGAGGGTATGTCCAAGACTTGCTTGAGTGTTTCAGTGAAAAGGTAAGAATGCAAAAATATTAATCTCTTTGACTAAGGCAAAATTAGGGAGGTCTAGACGGCCTTGTGTAGATCAATTCTGTATTTCTCAGAAAATATCCGCTGAATTCAGCTCTAGAAGTGATGAAAAACCACGCTTCATTTTCTTCACTTCATTAGCGACATTCTGTCTTGGGGGCGGCATAGTGCCTTTTTGCAAACAAATAAGATAAAGCGTATTTAAATAAGACTTTGGCAAGTTGTGCTTAATATAGTGGTAGATTATTGGCCTGTCCTGAAATATTAGAATATAAGGGACTCATCTGGTGGAATATTCTTTTTTATGGTCTAGGTCTAAGCTTATCTTGAAACTGTTTCTACAGATAATGCCAAATAGGCATAAAGTTGCAAATTTTTATTAGTTTTTTTTTTTTTTTATTCTCTAGATAAAGTTGGTCACACCATTGCTGCTGATAGTTTTCGTCTAAATAAGCCTATGCTTCAACCATTTCAGGAACTGTAATATTGGTCATAATTTCTTTGAAGGCCTCAATTCTTCCAAGTTCCTTTTTTTGTTTTTTTTGTATGCTAGGCACTTGGGATGGTTCTTTGCATTCTATTGTACTATTTGCATTTTTCAAATTAGCTGCACATAGGATCCCCTTCTCAAATGACCTCTTAATTGATTTTTCTATTTTAAGATAAATGTATTTGGTGCATTGGTTTATAAGCATTTGTGGACTTTGTGGCCTTATGTTTAAAAAATATATATATTTGAATCTCCTGTCTCTAAACTTCCAAGTGATACAAATTAGAAGGCAACATTTTTCCCTTTTTCTTGGCTGTGTGGATTAGCATAGAATCTCTAAGCATAGTATGTTTGAAGGAGTATTTTATCATCTCTGCTGATTACTTCAATACCCTCAACCAAAGACTCACAAAAGAACACTGCTAGACTGTCTTCCTCCTGGGTCTTAATGGTTCTAGCCAGCCTGTGGTCAGGTGCAGGCTGAGACAGCATTCACCAGGTCTTATCTGTAGGGTTTATCACGTTCTTGTCTTATCACCTGATTCTGGAGAAGCAACTGTACTTTGAGCTATGATATCCCTTGTGGCAGATCACTGGCTTAGGGTGACAAGCACAAGGGTGGGAAAGAAACCTAGGTTTGACTCTGCAGGGGGCTAAAGTCAAGGTGGGAAGTAGACATAGGTGTCAGAGCTGGTGGTTGTGTCCTTCCTATTAATAAAGCCTTTTTGAGCCCAGTGGACATGGTGGGAGCTGGTCTAATAACCTTTGTGACTGGAGAAAGGATCTTTGTCTTAAACCCTACTTTGTGAGTGAGGTGTGTCCCTGTCGAGTTTTTTCCTTGAAGTATCTGAGCCTTTGCTTTAGAACTTAGTAATTTTACATACTTGTAACTATAAGCTTAACTTTTAAAAATTGACAGTAATTTGATCAACTAGATTATATCATTCTTGAATTTAAGAGACTACTAAGACGTCTAGTTCATATGGTTTTCAATCGCTGTTTTAAAAACAAGTAGTATACTTTATTGATCTCAATTACCATGTTCCTAGAGAAATCACTTCAAATGTGCTAATGTGGTTTCACAGAGTCACGTACAGAGGTAGATTTTGACATTTTCATATGCATTGAGTTTTATTGAGAGACTGCTTCTAAGTTAATAGTGTCATATATTGTTGCCTTGAAAATACTTAGGAATAATTGGATACATTTGAATATTCATTTTATACTATAAAAATTTGTTTCAGGGTAAGGCCATAGAAAGATAAACATTTCTTTGTTTTTTTTCTTTTTTGTTACAAAAGTTTAAGTAGTGTTGAATTTAGATTTTTTAATTATTTAAAGATCATTTTAACTTTCCATTGTTTTGTTTCCCTTCTTGTGTTCTTCGCCTTAAATTTGGTCTTGAAATAAAATAGTCAAGAACAGTTTTGAGTTTGGAGAGGGTAAAGAAATTGTCATGGTGCATACTCTTGAGACAAATCAGTATTGTTAAACATGAAAGAGAGCGAAAAATGTGTTTGAAGGTTTTTATTCTCAGAATTTTCTCAGCTTTGTTGAAAGGCATTCCGATTACCTGAACAGAAAAATTACATTATCAGAATTTTAACTATAAATTGAATAATTAAATTCTGTCTGATGCAGCCTTCGGTGTGTAGCTTGTACAGTAGAGGAATGTTAACAGTCTCCAGGAGTGAAAGAATGCACCTTAGGTACATAGGTACATTCGTCTTTCATCCTGTGTGGTGTGAAAGAAAAAATAAGGGGGTGGGGAAGTGTAAGTCACAGTAATTCAGCACTAAATGCTTTAAAAAAAAAGTCACTCATTGTAAATTTTAAAGATAGAGCCTGTGGACTCAGCTGTCTAAGATAATCAGTGCAGATTTGGGGACATTGTTGCCCATGATGTGGCATATTAGAGATTAAAATAACTCCATCAGTTTGATCTTTCTGTGAACATTTGCTGCTTTTTCAACGGAATCATGCAATGTATAAAATTGCTTTTATTACAGACATCTTTGAATTCCACCTGCCTTTTTTTATTTTCCATTTGCAGTCTGTTCAGTTCAGGAAGCTGCTATAACACTTGGTGCCAGTGTTCCCAAACTCTAAATATTGTGTTTTCCATTTGCACTAACCATCAGGAAACTAGAATTTCTGGTTTCCTCAGGTATGTGTAGTGGTTGTGTTAGTGTTTTGTGAAAGTTTCATAGCATTTGGTTATAATATAAGATATTGATAAAGAGAAAGTTTTCTGGTTTTTTTTTTCTTTTTAAGTTAGGTTTCATTCTATAAGCTTTTGTACTCTATATGAACTGAGTGAATGCTTAGCTGTGGATATTAACCTGGAAAAATTCCTTGACTTTGTAAACTGATAATTGATGTGATGAATTTTATTACTTTATTACACAATATGGAAAAATTTAAACATTTACTAGCTTTGAGTTTGAGATATTGATATTAGATTAGTGAAAGCTAGAAATTGTATTTGCCTTACTAATGTAAATGAATGCAGTTCACATCTAAGAATGTGTAATAAAGCTGCAATGTAGTGTGACCTTACTGCATTACCGTAAGATACTTGGTACCTACGAGTGGCAGAGCAGCTTGAGTGTCCGGAATTGGGCTGTTAGCAGACTCCCGTTCTTACCTGCTCATGGAGCCCTTGCGTTTTTTGGGTACTGCACAGCAAGAATGGTTTATTTTAAGCTACAAAAAATCTGAGGTAGATCATGCAGCTGGAAAACTAAAAATGGACTTTAAAAGACTTGCAAGTACTTTATTTTGAGAGAAAAGCACTACAGCTTTTGACATTTCTTTACTTGCTCTCTTTACTAATATTGAAGCGTTAAGTTTCCTAACCAAACTTTTACTCCAATAACTAGGCACTGGACATTATAGCCCTCTATACGGATTAAAAGAAGAGATGTTTCCTAAACATCGTAAAACTGAATTGCTATTTGTGTCCCATTGGGAGTTCATGATGATTCTGTCCTTAGAGGGTACTTTATCAGAAATCCGGAAATAGTATGGAACCCTCAACTAAGTAAGCAACTGAGGAGTTTGGTGTTACGGAGTGTGTTGTATTTTTACAGGTGCCACTGATTAATGAACTTGAATCAGCAATACATCAGCTGTACAAACAGCGAGCTTCCCGCCTTGTCCAAAGACGACAAGATGATATTAAAGATGAATCTTCGGAGTTTTCAAGCCATTCAAGTCAGTCCATCTTGAAGGTTTTTATTATTCATTAAACAACCTTGTTTACTTAGTGCAGCCTAATTGAAAATTAGAGAGCTTANGCTTTGCTTTTTTTTTTTTTTTTTTTTTTTAAAGAAACACATTTCCTTGCTCTTGTGTCAGGTAGTTCTAAAACTTTCAACAGCATGTCCTTGGATTGTGTTTAAGAAAACATAGCTTCGCAAGGAGCTCAAAACATGCACTGATACTCTATCAATCTTACTCTTCTTCGGACATACTTTTTCATTCTTTAGAGTATAGAGAAGATATTATCAGTATTTTATCTTAAAACCACGATCTTTGGGCCCCAGTTGATCTTTCTACCCCATTTTCATCCCGTTCATAACACCAGTACAAATGCTCTTGTTGATCACAGTGAGAGATTCTGAACTTGGGGACTGGAAAATACTGAAAGGGGGTTTTAATGACATAACAAACAATACGACTCCAAGATTAGGGCATTTTTGAGCTTCACATCTCAGAGAAAGGCATAATTTTTTTATTCTCTGTTTGCCTTTTATACTGGGTTTTTTAAATAAGCCAGTTGCCTCCAGTTCTTGAAATTTTAATGTAAAAGTTTAGAAATTCAGTTTATATTCCTTTAATTATGAGATGTATTTTGGAAAACCAAAATTAATTGGAAACCTCTCATTAAATAGCACAGCTGAGATTCTGTAACCAGAAGTTTTAAACCTTTTAATTCCGTTTTTCCATTGTGCTCCATATTCTTGGGTGCTCTGCTGGGAATGTTCCCAGCATGGATTTCTCGTGGCTTCTTTTGTCATCTCTTTGTTCCCTATGTCAGCAGGTCTAAATGAAGTGTGCATGAGAATTACCTGTGATACTAATTGAAAAGGCAGGTTTTCTGGTCCTGTCTTCAGAGATTTTTGCTAGGTCTTGGATAATGACCAGTATCTTCTTGTTAAACAACCACCCCAGGTGATCCAAGTGCAAAGGGCCCTAATGATATTCTTTCTGAAAACAGTGCTTTGTCATACAGGGTGTCCCCTAAATTAGATGTTGGATCCCTGAGAGGGCATCCTGTGTGCGGGATGGGTTTTGGACCATTGTAAAGAGGTGGTAATATGGCCCTCAGAGCTGAGTGAGACTCAGATGTGAGCCATATGAATGGCTTTGACCTATTTTTGCCACACAAACTTAAATTGGTTTATTGCCGTATTGGGCACCTAGATGACTAATGCAGGCCTTCCAGATCACTTTCGATTCAGGCAGAACCAGATTTCTGGGGCAGATTACAGGTAACCTTTGAAGGGAAGTCATTCCTTTTTAAGTTAAATGCTTTGTATGAGCTGTGCATCTCATCAGATAGCATTTCCTGCCTATTATCAGTTCTTTATAATTTGAAGCTATTTGCTTATATGATATTAGAAGTAAAGTTTGAATGATGTATGTTAATTAGATTGAGATTTGGAAAAAAATGGAAAAGTAATGAGAAAGTAAAAAATACTGCCTTGGAGAGGACTATTCATTGTCAAAGGTTTGAGGAAAATTACATGGGACATTAAAGTATCACTTCCATTTCTGATCTTTTTTTAAAGAAACAAAAAACCTTGAGATTCATCTGTTGAGATTTGTGAACACTTAACACGATTACTGCATGTAGTTTAGCGAAGTGAAGGAGGCTATCCCTTGAGTCTTCTACTCTCTCATATGTCCCTTAATATACTATAGAATCTTATGAACATAGTGACATTTTAAGTATTTGTTGTAGCAATGAATATTCTTTAAAACATTTCTTTAATGAAGGATACCTCTTAAAGAGACAGGAATCATTTCTATAACTTGGGACTTCAGCTGATTCACCCGTGGTGTGTGAACTCAGTTGAGGTACAACAGGGGCATCTTTCTTTTTTACCTTGCTCATCTTTCTTTATAATTGCTGAACTCTGGAACATCCTTCCTGATGTCAGAGTGATTTTGAAGTATGAATGAACAACTCAAAGTCAGCTTTTAAAAATAGTTGGGCCTACGATAGTTAGGATACACAGTAGAGGGCTGATTTTGGGTTTTTTTTTTCCTGTTGCTGCTATTGGCGGCACCTCTCTGATATCAGGGGAAGAAATATGCAAAAGCCTTAAATTGATGTCTTTCATTTTATGTTTGATTTTCCCACATCCTGTCCCTCAGGTGGTTTGCTTCTGTTATGATCCCTGTCTTACAGAATATCTTCATAAAATATAGAAATGAGGGAAGTATTGCAGACAGATGTTACCCCTGCTCCTCCTCCTACCTTAGACAAGAGATCAGAGGACTATTCTCTGGAGAAAGAGAATGGGTCCAGAGAAAAGACCCTTAGATGCGAACATCTGGGATCCCCCAACAGAAGACTTTGCCCCAGAGATTGTATGGAGAGGCCTCTGTTAGACATCTCCCACCTTTGTCCACAGAACTGCCAGTCTCGTTCTTTTATATGAGGTGGTTACTGATCCTAGAGCAGCACATGCAGTAGAACCAAAGGGACTGAGGAAACAAAGACAATGCAGGCAGCAGAAGGATATACAAAATAGGCTTGATACCCTTCAGAAGGTAATAGGAGGTGCCCTACATGTGACAGAAGTAGAGGATGCTATAGAAAGGGAATATTCTCAGAATAAGAGCCATCTCAGAATTTAAAAATACGGTAACTGAAATATAAATTTAAAGAGGAAGGTTGGAAGCTAAGGCTAGAAAATTGCCCTAGAAAGTTAAAAGTAGAGACGGGAAATAGGAAGCAAAAAAAGAAGGGAATTGTACTTTGAAAGAGTTTGAGAAAGCATAGGTTGGTCCTCTTAGATTTGGTTTTCATTCTATATGTTGATTCTGTCCTTGTTTTAGAAATAGTAATGAGAATAAATTTCTATATAGCAAAATTAGAATAAATAGAATCAATTATTAAACTCCCGAAACAAAGCTGTTTTCTCATCCTTCCTACCCATGTTTCTTTTCTGTCATATCATTCAACGTGTGATGCTTAACTTCTTCCTTAAAAAGTGATCTATTATTTTTCCCTTTGCACAGGTAATTTTAATTTATTTTGTCATCATGATAGCATCAACTAGTTAGTTCTTTCACAAGTAGATGTAAAAATAGTGATTAATCCCAGTTGTTTTTGTGTAGGGTTATTGAACTCTCCATTTATTTTTCTACTCCTTTTCATGGGAACACAGAATAATACTGAGATTTGCTCTAAACTAGAAAACTATCTGGTTTACCAGTTACCGCAGAATCCTGTCATTGAGATTAGCAAACAGTCTATCATTATGGGTTATTCTGTGCAAACTCTTTCCTCAAGATTGTTGAAGGAAGGCTTTTAATTTTAACCATCGTTGTTTTGCAGATAAAGCTCTGATGGCACCAAATCTCGATTCCTTTGGGCGAGATCGGGCACTGTATCAAGAGCATGCAAAACGTAGGATTGCAGAACGGGAGGCCAGAAGGTAATTCTAAAAATGCTTGCCATTGCTTTGTTTGCAAAGGGAGGAATCTCTTTTATCTGGTTTGGGAACATGATGTTTGTTATTCAGGACTCGTCGGAGACAAGCCAGAGAGCAAACCGGTAAGATGGCAGATCACCTTGAAGGCCTTTCCAGTGACGATGAAGAAACTTCTACAGATATTACAAATTTCAATCTGGAAAAAGGTTAGACGTTTATTTGGAAATGAGATTCATTGACACTTTGGTTTATACTTGGATGTGGTTTTTACCATGAGATGGTGTGAAGTTTTGTGGCGTATGAATTAGAATCAGCCACTTTTTTCTTAATTGTAAAAACTTGCACCCATTTTTATTAACTAAATATAATGATGAATTCTCAAAAGTAGTGGTGACACCTCATCATGGGCTTTATTTAGTACTTGCATAATCAATGATGTTACTCTTCAGAATTAGAATTTTAAGTGACAAAAAAAAAATGTGTCAGATCCCAACGATAGCCCTAATCCAGCCTGTCCTAGGAAGGTAAGAACTTGGCCATGGGACACTCAGCCCTGAAGTAAACTGATTTGCGGAGTCCTGAATAATGTCAACCAAGAGGAATAGTTAATACCGCTATGCGCCAGGCATTTCTAGAAGAGTCTTCAGAAATCTTCATTTCTCACCAGTGGTTGTGGTTCTTTGGAATTATATCGGCTGCAAGCCATTTGGAATTTAGTTGGAGAAGTCTGTTTTTCTCCCACCTTTTTATAGTGAATATTTTTAAACAGAAATTCAAAGAACAGCACAGTGATCACCCATGTACTTGTCATCCAGATTCAGCGGTTGTTGCTGTCATTTAACCACATTTGCCTTAATTTTTTGAGGGATGTGTGAGTGTGTGTGTGTGTGTGTTGTTGAACCATTTGAAAGGAGCCTGTAGACACCATGGTACTTGAAACACTTGAGCATGTTAACTATAAGTTCTTTATATTGTGTCTGTTTAGTAGCAGTTCCCCCAAAATAAAACTCTTGGGACTGTTTTTGTGGATTATTCTGTATTTTCCAAACTAGGATCCACACAAGATTTCCTGCCCCGCTTTTGATTGTTACATTTTTCCCCCTAGAATTAATGAATGTCCAAGGGTACCTTGCACATATACACACCCCCATTGTTTGTTTAAGACGTTAAGTTTTTGAAGAGACCAGGCCACTTACCTTGCAGAACTTCCTACATTTTAAATTTGTCTGCTTCCTCATAGTATTAATTTGTTTTTCTATTCACTGTATTTCCATGTAAGCTGGGATTTAGATCTGAAGACTTGATTAGATTCAGGTTAAGCTTTTGTTTTGGCAAGAATATTTCATATAAGATGCTGCTGCTTATTGCATAATGTCAGATGGTGAATGTTAGATTGTCGCCGCTACTTGTGATGCTAAGATTGATCTTGAGAAGTAAGTTGTCACAGCTAGGTCTCTCCATTATAAAGATCCCGTTTCCGAGGTCATTGGTGGCATCAAATAACCTTCCACTTAAAGATCCTGGAATCCATTGGCGATACTTGTCTGTGTCTGTTCTTGCCGTCACCAGCAGACTTTGAAAGAAGTGATGCAATTGTTCATTGATCATGATGCACATCTGATATTTATACAGTGACTGTGGACGGAAGAGCTGTTACTTCATGCAGTTACTCATGGTTAATATACCAGAGTAACTGAAATTTGAGCTGACTTGTTGGGGGACAGGTGGAATTTAAACTCTGGGAACCAGAAATGGTATGTGTTGGAGCCGTGCAGATGAATACTGCCTGTGCTCTGCTTTGCATAATAGACGTTTGAAACTTAAACTTACCTCTCTTTGTGCTTTAAGTTGTAATTAATGATTTCTCTGTTAATGAGCCTATCTGATTGATACTGAAGCTACACTGAAAATACTGAATTGTGTTTTTTCTACTACATACTAAATTACGGTTCTCTGTGGGGTTTTTGTTGTTTTTATTGCTGTCTTTAGATCGCATTTCAAAGGAGTCCAGCAAGGTTTTTGAAGATGTCCTTGAAAGTTTCTATTCAATCGACTGTATTAAATCCCAATTTGAGGCATGGCGTTCAAAATACTATCTGTCCTACAAGGATGCTTACATTGGCCTTTGTTTGCCAAAGCTGTTCAACCCCCTTATACGGCTGCAGCTTCTCACTTGGACTCCTCTTGAGGTGAGTGGCTTGTGTCACTAGTACAGAGCAATATAACATGGTGCCTGGGTAATTTTAATCTCAAAGCTAGAGGTGTTAGCTTAAGCAAAATATTTTTCAAGGGAGGTAGGGCACAGGGCTACAATAGAAACTGTATGAGGTCATGATCTTTTATACTCCCTTCTCAAGAAAGCCATTTGTTACTTTCAAGGTATATACAGTGCTTTTCTCAGTCAACTAAAATTGCATGTGACACTGGGATATGAATGTGAATGAGTAATAAGACCTTGGTCCTTTGATCCTAGAAAAACTTAGAACTTCACTTATCTCAGTGAGGCAGATGTGAAATGAGGACCTGAACTGAGTTGAGGGTAATGGAAATTGGGAGAATAAGACAAATTGATAACTTTAGGAGGTGGAATTAATAGGACCTGATGGCCTTGGTTTATAAGGGTCCTATATATGTTCAGTGGTCATGTTCAACAGTTTTGGAGGTTACCTACACATGGATGGAGCCATGGGCACGAGTTAGATTGGCTGGGTTGAATGTGTAAACCGTAAAGAGAAGAGGGCTGAGGTCGGAGCCCTGGAAACAACTGAAAAAACGGAACCATTTGTCCCCCAACTCCCAGTTGTTCTTGGCCAGACTTTGTGGAGTTTCACCCTGTGCATGTACACATTAGAGGTCAGGGGGACTTGTGTGCATTTTGGAGTTCTTTTTGTGGGTCACTCCCTCCTCTGCCCCACGGCTTCCAGCTATCTCAGGCTCCCTGAACTCCAGTGCTTGTCTCCACAACTGAGCAAGACTGCTCTGCATGCAATCCCCAGCCCTGCTCTGCGCTTCCACCAGGGCTCACTTCATTTGATTCTCTGCCTTTTGGGGTCCATAGTCCTGTTCTACCTTTGTCCAGTGTCTGGAAATGGATGTTTCATATATCTTGTCCAGTCTTCAGTTGTTTACCACTGAAGGTTAAATCCTGTTCCTATTACTCTTAACCATGGCTGGAGGCAGAAATAGCAAGTATTTTAGATGTTTCACTTTTAATATTTCTTTTTTCCAGGCAAAATGTCGTGACTTTGAGAATATGCTGTGGTTTGAATCCTTGCTATTTTATGGTTGTGAAGAGCGAGAGCAAGAGAAAGATGATGTAGATGTTGCACTATTGCCTACCATTGTGGAAAAGGTGATTCTTCCTAAACTAACAGGTAGAGATTTCTGAATTTGAACATTTAATTAAACGCTTGGGTTTTCAAATCTACTTCTACGAGTTTTTACCCAGAGCGCGTATTTCCTCATAGAAGTTATATTACAGATGATAAAGTAACCACCAGGCCCAGAGATGGCTAAAGGAGGGACATCTCTTAGCCTAAGACTTGAAGACCACCTTGGGGTGGGCCTGGAGTTGGAGGCAGTAATTAATCCATAGATGAATTTTAGAGACTCTTAAACACTACCTGAAGCAAAACTGAATACCTTGGCAGGGGGATATGCATTTTCCTGGGGAGCAATTTCATTACTTCCATCAATTTCTCAAAAAAGATTAGGGATCATTGGTATGGGAACCTATTTAAAATATTAAAAACGTTTCAAGTTTAGTTAGGAAAACTTGCTGGGACAAGATGGTGGGACATCTCCTAGGATATAGAAATCCTCCCTTCCCTGCCAATCTTTATTATCACCCAGCAGCAGAAAATAGAATGAATCTATGCCCTCCCCACATTTGCCTCATCCTCAATGTTTCCAGAGTTAAGAGGACAAAGAAGAGTGGAGCTTATACTCTAGAGAGAGAAAAAGTAAATCAGGATTGGCATTTATAAGTTGAGGGCTGCTTGACACAGATTTAAGCCAGCTGCAATTTACTTCTGTATCTCAGCACATCCTACTTTTCTCTTACTAGTAATAGCTGAAAATATGTGGGACCCTTTTTCTACAACACAGACTTCAAGAATGGTTGGAATTACACTAAAATTAATAAATGGATATCCTTCAGTTGTGAATGCAGAAAACAAAAATACCCAGGTAATTTAATTATTTATTATCTGTGAAAGGTCCCCCCCCACCCCTTTCAAAAATGAACAAGAGTTGGGACATCTGGGTGGCTGATTTGGTTAAGTGACTGCCTTCAGCTCAGGTCATGATCTCCTGGTCCTGGGATTGAGCCCTGCGTCCAGTTCCCTGCTTGGTGGGGAGTAGGCTTCTCCCTCTCCCTCTGCCTCTCCCCAGTGCTCGGGCGCACATACGCGCACTCCCTCTGTCAAATAAATAAAATCTTTAAAAAAAAAAAGAATGAACGAGAGTTGAAGGAGTGAGTGGTTATGTTCCGAAGGTTGCCAGAAAATCTGATTCCCTCAGGCCATCTGGTCCTTTATTGCCTGAAATGTGTAAGATTTGAGATCATCATTTTTAATGTTAAAATCTCTCTGGCAAGGTGGTATCATTACTCCAGGTAGCCTCTCATCCTTGTCACCTCCCCACTTCCCAGTAATCAAACATCCCTTTTAAGAACTGGGTTTTTTTAGGAAAAAGAAAAATGTAAAACTACTAGAATGGGTAACCATTATGATTTAAATGCTAAAGCATTTGAACATCATATAAAACAACTAGTTTTCAAACTTCAGATTGTTGTCATCCCTCTGGGCATTCTTAAGTAAGCAATTTAGACACAGAAAAGGTGCTCTTTTTTTTTTTTTTTAAGATTTTATTTATATATTTGAGCGAAAGAGAGCATGAGTGGAGGATGTAGAGGGAGGGAGAAGCAGGCTCCCCACAGAGCGAGGAGCCTGATGGGGGACTCAATTCCAGGACTCTGAGATCATGACCTGAGCCGAAGGCAGAGGCTTCACTGACTGAGCCACCCAGGCATCCCGGAAAAGGTGCCCTCCATCATCATTTTCACTGACCTCATTTTGAGAAGAACCAGAATATGTATCTGATTTTAAGTCTTAGTAATAGGTAGTAGCCTGAAGGGTTTACAGATTTAAGTGGCTTCATTGCCTGGTAGTTGAGGGCTGAACTAAGAGTAGTGAGTATTAAAAGACCTTAAATGCCTTCAGCAAGGAATGTAAAAAATTGGAGAAGACTGTTGACTTGAAGTTGAATACTCAAGTGATTTAGAATATGGCTTGTTTTTCTTTCTTAAAATTTAACTTTTATTATAACCCTTACTAAAATGTATGATCTGTTTTTAATTCTTTAGGTATACCTAAAAGCACTCTTATTAAGAATGCGGAGAACTTTAGATGATGATGTTTTCATGCCCTTATATCCCAAAAAGTAAGTAACTTTTCAGAATGTTAAAGATGATAATATTATCCATTACCTTCCAGAGAAGCTTCTTAAGTTCTAGAAAAACTAAAGGTAGCTCAAAATACAAACTTCACCTATTTAGTGTAAACCTGTAGCCCGTAGGGACTAGCTCAGTGGGGAAGTGGTTCCCTTAAGCAGAATAAAGCAAATAATGCTTTTTGTACTTCCTTTGTATCTCACAGTACATTTCCATTTTCTTTTAAAACCTGTCTTCTGGAATATAATTATTTGACAATTTGAAAAATTACTTAATTCTTTTGTTCACCTATTTTACCTGTAGAAATCTTTTCCAGGAATCAGATGGCACTTAACATATAAAATGTTTGCTCATGTTTCTCTTTTTTTCTTAGTGTCTTGGAAAATAAAAATTCTGGGCCTTATTTGTTTTTTCAACGACAGTTTTGGTCTTCAGTTAAGGTATGTGTCTAGGCTTTTTAAAAGACTTCAGATTTTATTTGGCTCATATATTCTGGAAGGTATTTTACTATTTGATCAAGTAAATCTATAGGCTTAGATTGATGTCTGTATACAAACTCCATCTTACAAACTATTTTTATTCCAAAAGTTATTCAGGTTTGATGTTTCCACACGAGAAAATGTATTCTGAGTTCCAAAGCAAGGTTCAAGCTAGCCAGCAGAATGCCTTGCTAAGCCACTGTTCTTTATTCAGCAAGTAGAGTACCAGTTACTTTTCTAAGTTGGGGAATATAGCACTGAATATGATACAAGTGGAGCCTTCATGGAGTTTATAATCCAGCACAGTTGATAGCAAACAAGTATTATTATCTCAGTTGTGGTGAATCCTGAAAGGAGAAATTCAAGGTAGTATGGGAGCATATGACAAAGGCACAGAGACCTTGACTGGTGAGTCACAGAAGATCCCCAACTGCCCCGAGAAAGTGATATTTATATCATTAGACCAGAAGAATAAGTAGGAGCTGGCACTGAGGTGAGGAAGAGCAGCATACATTACAAAAACCGAGAAGTCCAGGATGGCTGGAGTTAGGGAGGAGATGAGCTTCCCAGATGATATAGGAGCTGTAATTTACATATAAACGTGTGTTCACTACCCAGATCAAGGTGCATAACACTTCTACCATCTCCCCCAATTCCCCATGTCCTTCTGTAGTCAAGCACACCCCTGCACCATGGCCACCCCTTTTTCTTGTAGTTTTCTTTGTAAGGATGCCTTATGAATGGAATCATTTACAGTCTGGCTTCATTCACTTAATGTAACGCATTTGAGATTTATCAGTGTTGTCATGTGTTACTGGTAGTTAATTTCTTTTATTGCTAAGTAGTATTCCTTTGTAAGGTGGATGATGCCGCAAGTTGCTGTATTTTTTTTTAATCCATTCCCCAATTGAGGAATATTGGATTGTTTCCAGTTTGGAGTGATTATGAATTAAAGCTGCTTTAACCATTTGCATACAGGCCTTTTCTGGGTATGTAAGTTTACGTTTCACTTGGGTAAATACCTACGCAAAACTGGTTTTCATATCAACAATATACTAATGTTATTCAGTTATCCCTCATTTTCACCACAAATCACGCTTGGTATTGTCAGTTTTGGAGTGCTGTTTTGTTTTGTTTTTTTTTTTAAGTCTCTCTGCTAGGTGTGTAGTGGTGTCCTGTTACAGTCTTAATTTGTATTTCTCTAATGACTGATGATGTTGAGCATGTTTTCATGTGTTTGCTAATTGTATATATTATCTTGTGAAGTATCTGTTGAAATCTTTTGCATTTTTTAAAAAAGATTTTATTTATTTGAGAGAGCGCACGAGTGAGGTTAGGGGCAGAGGGAGAGGGAGAAGCAGGCTCCCCGCTGAGCAGGGAGCCCGAGGACGCAAGGACTGGGACTGGATGCTAGGACCCTGGGATCATGACCTGAGCCGAAGGCAGATGCTTAACTAACTGAGCCACCTAGGTGCCCAGATCTTTTGCATTTTTAAAAATTGCTTTACTGAGCTTTGAGTTCTGTATTCTGGATACAAATTCTTTATCAGGTGTATGATTTGTAGCGAGTCTTTTCTTTCCTACTGTGTTGCTTGTCTTCATTCCCGTAACAGTCTTTCCAAGTACAGAAGTTCTTCATTTTGATGAAGTCCAGTTTATCACTTTTTCCTGTCACGGGTTGTGCTTTGGGTGTCATAGCTAAGAAATCTTTGCCTAATGCAAGACCACAAAGTTTTTCTCCTATCCTTTTGTCTAGATAGTTCATTGTTTCGGGTTTTACATATAAGTCCATGATCCATTTTGAGTTCGTTTTTATATAAGGTGTGGGGCCTGGATTGAACTTTGTTCTAGAACTATTTATTGAAAAGGCTATCTTCTTCTTTAACTTTAAAAATTTTTAATTCCGGTATTGTTAACATACAGTGTTATATTAGTTTCAGGTGTACAGTGTAGTGGTTCACCCATTCCATGCATCACTCAGTGCTCATGATACACNCCCGCCCTCCTTCATTTCCATCCCCTGTTGACTCCTTCCTTCCCACCCCCCCCCCCCCAGCCTCCACTCTGGGGACCATCAGTTTTTCTCTATAGTTGAGTCTGTTTCTTGGTTTGTCTTTTTTTCTTTGCTTGTTTGTTTCTTGAATTCCACAAATGAGTAAAATCATGTGGTATTATACTCTCTAGCTCCATCCACATTGCAAATGGCAAGATTTCATTCTTTATGATGGCTGAATACTGTTCCATTGTGTGTGTGTGTGTGTGTGTGTGTGTGTGTACACATCACATCTTCTTTACTCATCAATTGATAGACACTTGGGCTGTTTCCATAATTTGGCTAAATAATGCTAAGGCTGTCTTTATTGAATTGCTTGTGTACCTTTGTTGAAAATTAATATTGGTCATGGAAGGGACATGCACAAATTGCCGTTTTTAAGATTATTCAGGCTGTTGTGTGGATAATGATTCAAAGCAGGTAAGGATAGTAATAATGAAAATTTATTATGGACGTACTGTGTGCCAAGCACTGTGCCACACCCTTTATTGCTTATCTTGTTGAGTTGTCACAGTAGCCTATAACTCGACACTGTTATTCTCACTCAACTCCTGGGATAGTTAGGTACAGAATAGCCTGCCCAGAGTCATTCAGTGTAGAAATGGAAGTCTAATTGCGGCCAGTCTGACTGATGAGCAGTTCTTCTCAGCTGGGGTCTGTGAAATAGTATCTAATGCCCTAAGCATAATGCATTCCCCTTTCTTTGCGTCTAGATTGGTACTTGCTATGTACCATCTTTGGGAAAATAAAGAGTCACTCAAATCATTTTCTGTAGTTTTATCTCTCTCACAGAACCCTGCTTGAGAAAGACTACTCTGGAGCTTTTGCTCATAATCACTTGAGGAGCTATGAAGTCCAGAAAGAGATGATGGCAGCTTAGATTAGGGGGGTGGCAACAGGAACCAAGAGAAGTGGACACAGTGGATGGCAGGGGGTCAAACAACTGGAGAGAGAGGTGAAGAACGACGTCCAAGCTTCTGGCCTAATCAGTTGTTTGGATAATGTTAACATTTACTGAGCTGGGAAATACTGAGAAACTTGGGAATTTTTATGATGGGATGGGCTGGGAACTCCCATTTTAAAGTAATGCCTTCTATTTTGCATGTATTGAGCTTTAAGTAGGTTGAGCTCTTAAAGTGACTTAGCTCAGTTCAGGTTTGTGAGATCTGATAAACATGCAGTGTTGTAGTCAAAAAGAGAGTTTATCTTTTTGTGGATGGTTGTAGGACTCACTTAAGCATGATTTTGAATGAAGGACATTTATCAAGGATGAGCGCTTGCCTGGTAGTACTTTATGTTATGATGGAAGATGTTCTGTTTTTGCACTGGCCCATAAAGTAGCCACTAGCCCCGTGTGGCTGTTTATGTCTTACTTAGTTAATTTTAATTAATTACACCTTAAAATTCAAATCCTCAGTCATTTGAGGCAACATTTGGACCCTTTAAAACTGTTAGTGCTTTAGCAAGACATGGTGCACTGTATTTCATGAGGTGTTTTACTTTATTTTCTTTGACTTAATTTAATTGCTTAACAATACCTTGGAATAGTTTTGTTGTTTGTTTTGTTTTGTAAAAAAGCCAGACTTCTAGAAACAGAGATCTGGTGTGTGGGAAATGGGGAGTCCAGGGTGGGGGAGAGGGGTTAGGTGAAAGGGGTCAAAAAGTACAGACTTTCCAGTTACAAAATAAAATAATTCTGTGTGTGTAATATACAGCATGGTGACTGTAGGTAATAATACCGTGTTGTATATTTAAAGTTGCTTATAGAGTAGATCTTAAGAATTCTCATCACAAGGGAAAAAATTTAGTTAGGTGAGGGATACTGACTTCGTGGTGATCATTTCACAATATATACTTAGATCAAATCATTATGTTGTACACTTTATACAATGTTATGTGTCAATTATGTAATTGGGAAAATAATTTTCTTTTCTCTTTCTAGCTATTAGGGAATTTTCTTCAATGGTATGGCATTTTCTCCAATAAAACTCTTCAGGAGTTGTCAATAGACGGTTTATTAAATAGATACATTCTCATGGCTTTTCAAAATTCAGAATATGGAGATGACAGCATCAAAAAAGCCCAGAATGTAAGTTAAATGAACCATATTGTAGTTTTTAAAGCTTGTAAATTAGAATGAATTGAGTTTCCTTTGTTTGAAGAGAGATTTTAGAATTTTATGAAAACTCCTTTGATCATTGACTTTGGTGTAATGTTGACAATCAGTTTGCCTCCTAGGTACTTCTGAACCCCCTCAGCATTTTTTACGTAAAAATGTATACTGTAACATTTGTATTTATCCTTCTATCTGTTATATCATTATTTTGGTAGGTATTAATAAAAGTTGTAATTTCAGAATTATAAATTTTTAACAGTTGGATGAAAGCTATTTTGAGTGTTATTACAACAATAGTCTCTTTCTCATTTAAGAAGTAATTTTATTTTGTTTTCTACTTTATGGGAATTACAATTTCATCTTTTTTATTGTATTTTTTTTAAGATTTTATTCTTAAGTAATCCTATATCCAATGTGGGGCTCAAACCTACCACCCTTAAATCAAGAGTCATGTACTCTACCAACTGAGCCAGCCAGGCACCCAGTCTCTCTTTTTTAAAAATATTTTTTGAAACGATTATAAAATTAAAGAAAATTTGCAAGTACAATACAAAAATTTTCCCTCAACCATGTCAGAGTAAGTCTCTAACATGATACTCCCCTGCCCCAAATACTTTGTGTGTTTCCTATAATCATGGATGTTCTTAAACATAAGTATGACATAACCATCAACATCATTTATCTATTATTGTCACCTAAGCTTTGAGACCCTTCAGGTTTTGTTAGTTATGTCAATAATATCACATCCTTGGCAAAAGAAATTCCCAGATCGTTCTTTTAATTGTCATGTCTTATGTCTTCCTTAGTCTCCTTTGATCTGGAAGAGTTCTTGTTTTTCCTTGACCTTTACACAACCTTGACAGTTCTGAAGATGATGGGCTAAATATTTTGCAGAATGTCCCTCAGTTTGGGTTTGTTGGATATTTTCATGGTTGGTTTCAGATTCTGCATCTTTGGCAGGAATTGTCCCAGATTTCATTGGAGTCCCTTCAAGTTGACCTCTGTAACCTTGTAACATGTCATCTCATTTTGGGGGAGCACTTTCTTGCTTTCTGGCACATGATGTTCTGGGCTCATCTACTTGCTTGGCCCCACCCCTAGAATCCGTCATTTTTCCAAGCATCCCTGGGTTCTTTAGTGGGGAGCCTTCTCTGCCCACTTGACTGAATCCTGCTAGTACCCTGCCCTCTCCCATGTGGAATCAGCCTCTCCTTGCTTAGGCTTTTGGCCTAAGCCGGCCCCCTGGTACAGTGTTGTCTTGACCTCACCCTGGGCCAGTGCGGATACCTACTCATTGAATTGTTCAGGATGGGGAGGGGCTACAGTGTGATATTTATGCTGCACATGTTTTTATATCAAAAGCTGCTGATAAAAGGACAATTCAGTTCATTTGGGTCTTCCTGGAAGACAGGAAAATGAAGCATTTGGTTATCAATTTTATGTCCCTAATTTACTTAAATCTTGAAGGTCATTTATCTTTTGTTTTGAGTACCTATCTGCTGAAGTTAAAAATACAGATATATTCAGGTATATTTGTATAGTTAACGTGGAAAGTCAGGTTTTAAAGAAAATCCCTTCAAAGCAATTGGCTATATATAGTTCAATAGCGGGTCTTCTAGTTACATACATTATCCCCATTGTCTAGGCTCAGCTTTTAGATACTTTAACTATTTTATTTTACATCTTTCTTTTTCATAGGTAATCAGTTGTTTCCCGAAGCAGTGGTTCATGAACCTGAAAGGAGAAAGAACTATTTCTCAGTTAGAAAACTTCTGTCGATACCTTGTACACTTAGCAGATACAATCTACAGAAACAGTATCGGATGTTCCGATGTGGAAAAAAGAAATGCAAGGTAATTTTTTGTAATTGTTCAATGAAATGGTGATCTAGAGTCTTTTTTTGGTCACCTTTAGTATTATTAAAATGTTTTAGAGTCATGTTTATATTTTACTTTTTTTTTTTTTCCTAAAGATTTTATTTATTTATGCGACAGAGATAGAGACAGCCAGCGAGAGAGGGAACACAAGCGGGGGAGTGGGAGAGGAAGAAGCAGGCTCATAGTGGAGGAGCCTGATATGAGGCTCGATCCCATAACGCCGGGATCACGCCCTGAGCCGAAGGCAGACACTTAACTGCCGTGCCACCCAGGCGCCCCATATTTTACTTTAAATGTGCATTGATTTGGTATTGGTAAACCCACCGAAAAGATGCATCATTTTTTAATTTTTGCAGTTTTACCTTTTTTCCAGTATGTTATTTATGAAGGTATTAGGAAGGACTTCTGGTAAGCACCAGCTCTAAGGTGAATGAATGAATCATGGTTTTCTCAGTCTCCTCCCTTGAAGAATTGGGGAGATTTCAGGCTCTTAGAATGTCATGGATCTTAATCTCTGGAGGTTCATTATATAGATGTAAACCCTCAAGAAGCTGGTCACTGAAACTTAAGAATATTAAAGGTTGTATGCCAGTTTCGGGACATTTGTGTGCTCTGGTGTTTTCCTGTATCCATATCATCGACTAAAGGTCATCACTCATGATTTTTGGGGAGCAGCCTGTACATGCTTTTTACCAGGCGTTGCAAGGAAGGAATGAATAAATGAGCCATTATCCCTTTTTTTAAAAATTTCATTTCATATATTCTTCCTAATGTCAGAGTTTTCATTTTCAGAATATACACCATTAGTCATACTCCTCTAACAAAATGTTTTTCTTTTCCCTCATTTCCCTTTCATGGAAAAAACCTTACTTTCTGGAGAAAATTCGCTGTCCCTTAAACGATAAAGTTAAAAACCAAGGAGATAGTAGAGATTTTAGTGGTAAAATTCTTTGGCCGGCATTTTGACTTACCTTTTAATTTCATCTTTAGTGTGGGGCATTTTGTTGTTGGTTGTTATTTCTTGGCACTAATATTTTTTCTTGGTGTTTCTTACTAGGTAAGTCCTAATCACTTTTTAAATTTTGATTTGTATATACTTAACTGGTTTTGTTAGGAAGTTAAATATCAACAAATGGTATTTACTTTTCTACAGAAAAGAACTTCAGCACCTATTGCAAGTATTCGCTGTGTGCAAAGCCCATAAGATAGGTTCCATGTGGGTTACAAAGTTTTACAAATATAATCCTTCCCTAAAAGGTGCTTGCTACAATTTTGCAGAGAATAGACAGCTAATAATGTCACATTGTGTGCTGTTTCTCACACATGGTTCAAACTAGCTATTAAAACAGTCACTCTTGAAGTGGTACCTGGATCAGCAGCAGCAGCATCACCTGGGAGCTTTGTTAGAAATGCATATTCCCAGGCCCCACCCAGACCCACTGAATTTGAATTCTGGGGATGGGGCCTGGTGATCTGTGTTTCAGCAACCCTCGAGGTAATTTTGATGTATGCTAAATTTGAGGACTACCCAGAATGACAGCTAGCTGGGGTGATAGAGGAAGCCAGCTTATGCTTTCTTAGTGAATTCAGGAAGCATGGAGATTATGGTGGGTTGGTGGATGGATTAGGGATGAATGCACACAAATGCATTTGGGTTCCAGACATGTTCTGAAAGACCTGGGACTCTGGTTCAGGAGGGAATGGGAGGCAGGGCTGTGAAGTAGTTTGACAATAGATTGTTTTCTTTCCTTTCTAGATATCAATGAAAATCATTGATCTGAATGAAATGTTGGGGTATTTTTGTTTTTGAAAGTGGATACTTGGTCTCTGGGCTAGTCATTCAAACATACACAAGTTTTGTTTTATATGGACAAATTTATTTTAGTTTTTTACATGCTGTAGCTTGCTTATCTCTGTCTTCCTTAAAAATGTATGCTTGAAAAAAACGATTGCAAACCTCAAAAGTGGCCATAAAGTCAGTAACAAATTTTCCTTTGAAGGCTTTTGTATTAATAAGATGTTGCTACATTTTTTTCTTTTTTAGGGAAAACATAAAACAGATAGTAAAACTCCTTGCCAGCGTTCACGCTCTGGATCATGCTATGTCTGTTGCAAGTGACCACAATGTGAAAGAATTTAAGTCTTTGATTGAAGGAAAATAGACCTGTGAGACTGAAAAGCCTGTTTGCTTTAATACCATTCCCAGTGTATAAATTTTGTATATATGTAAAGTTTCTTAAACTGTAAAATATTGATTCTTGTTTTAATACAAAGAACATTATTAATATTCAATACGGTGTCCTTAAATGCAATTTCTTTGGAATGAAAGGAATTCACATTATTTCTAGGAAGCCTATTAATGTTTTCCTTACTGCCTGTCATACTTTGTTTACAGAACTATTTTATATGGTCATTCAAATTAACCCTCTCAGTTAATTGTTCTCTGTAAACGATGTGTGCAGTGTAAATTGTGTAATTATGCATATATATATTTATACCACCATGGAGTTACTTTCACACTGGAAATTTGTGGTGTTTTTCTACGGAGCAAGCCTTTTAACAGAAAATTACTCAGTAGCAAATTGTCTTAGGGAAATTACTACACTGTTGCAACAAAAGGGCTGGCAAGTGACTAAGTGTTCATCACCTTTTGGTTAGCAGTTGCTATCACTGTAGCTTTGCTGCCTTAAAATTGAGAGTTGAGCGTGGACTTAGTCATTGGGTGAATGGAAACTTTCTTCCTTGAATCAGCATCACAGTCAAATGTGGGTTTAATATGAACTCTAATATATGCAACATAGGTTTTTGAGAAGAACATACAAGTTTAACTTTTGGAAATAATAGCCCCACAAACCTCACTGCATGGTTTTGGGCTGACTGTCCTGTCTCATTCATGATTTTACCCCCTGACCAGCTTACAAAAATACATGCATTTGAATTTTAGTAGTCTGTCATTTTATTAAAATCCCACATATGTGAGTTATATATGCAATAAAGAATACGCCTTGCTGATTAGCTACACCCAGGCAATTTAATATCCTTGGTCTTCTATAATGTTTATACCATGTTGTAAATATTCAGAGAACTTGTTTTAAAGTTTATGCTTTCTGATTCTGTGATTTTCAAAAGAGGAACTTTTTGGAAATTAAGGACTATTGTTTGATAATTATATATATAATTAAGCTTTAGCCAAGCATTAAATTAATTTTTAAATAGATCCTTTGTTGTATTTTGCTGATGACTGATTTTAGAGCATTTCATATGACTCTAACATAGACTATGAGCGTGCATACCCTTGGTCAGGTCAAATAATATTTTTTTTTTTTTTTTTAAAGAATTCTATTTCTTTCTTTTTTTGTTTTTAAAGATTTTATTTGTTTATTTGACAGAGAGATAGAGACAGCCAGCGAGAGAGGGAACACAAGCAGGGGGAATGGGAGAGGAAGAAGCAGGCTCCCAGCAGAGGAGCCTGATGTGGGGCTCGATCCCAGAACGCTGGGATCACGCCCTGAGCTGAAGGCAGACGCTTAACAACTGAGCCACCCAGGCGCCCCTGGTCAAATAATATTTAAAACAGTGTTATGAGCTCTTGTAAGTGCTCTGTCAGTTTTATCTTTATTGTAGGAACACGCTTTATCTCTACATATTCATTCTTTTTACACAGTAGTGGCCTACTAAATAGAATTAAAATGAGAACTTCAACAGAATAAAACATAAACATGTATACATAGGACATGCACATCATGTGTGCCTTAAATTTGTGTTTCCAAACCCATTAGACTGGTGATTTTTCCTATGTCTACTTTTAAGGACTCCTGCAGTAAGCTTGGAAACTTGATCCTATGCAATCCCTCAGGCGATTTTGGTTTCAAGAATGGGTTTGAATACCACACAGGGACCTTGATATAAGGTGATTTCAGCATAGATGAACTGGAAAAAGTTTTGTTCTTGAAATAGCTAAAGTACATCCTTTCTTATGAAGGGAATTAGCAAAAGATAAATAGAGGGTGACATTTTAATAAAGCTAAAGGTTTGCTTCTTCAGTTTTTCCTTTTGAATCAGTCTTCTGAATTAACTCCAAAATAGGTGAGAAAGGTTTTTGAAAAGGAAAGCTATTTTATTGAGGCAATATAAAGCACAGTCATAAAGACTGATGGCTCCGTCATAGCACATGCTGGTCGTGCCCCACCCCTATCTCTTTGGATGCGCTGGTGTCTTGCAGGCACTGGCAGCTCTGCCTGAGGGCTTTCTCTTGGCCTGTGCAGCAGGCTGGAGCGTCCACCAGATAATGTCCCAGAGAACAGCCCTCAGCCAAAGAAGGGAGCAGGAAGAGAAATACCCAGTAGTTCCAGTCCTGTGGGGAGCAGTCACTGAGATAGCATTAGATAGTACAGCAGATTATTGATGGAAAAAGAAGAAGGAACTGGAGGAGGTCAGGAGAGCCTGAGAACCGCAGGATCATGAGGCGGACATGACCTCTGAAGCAGAGGTGGGAGGAATTAAAGTCTCAGATGTAAGACTAAGAAGGTCTCAGCAAGGCTAACGGACTCCTCAAGCCAGAGTTACAGTTCTGAGTTTAGTTCTCCAGGAGCTGGCCTTTGTCTTCCCACTGCACTCAGTCATTGGTGCCCAGGGTCTCCTTGTGGGAGATGGGGGAGTCACGATCTACCATACCAACGAATAATCTCTCCATTATGTTCCTCGTGACTTCCCAGAGGGCTTCAGTTGACCCATGGTTGCCTGTGGTGATGATAACCTCATCACCCAGAATTGGCCCCAGATTGTGCAACCTTCCAGTGAGCACCTTCCTCATGAGAGTATTCCTAAAATGGAAAGTTCCCTAGTTTCTTTAAAGCAAGGTTTATTGATGTATAATTTATAAACAGTAAAGTTTACTCTCATAAATTTAAGTACATTCAGTTCCATGATTTTTGACAAGTGCCTCATTTTGTTTTAAATGGTAATTTCTGGGTGGGGGATGGGGTAACAGGGTGATGGGCATTACGAAGGGCACGTGATGTAATGAGCACTGGGTGTTATATACAACTGATGAATAACTGAACTCCGCCCCTGAAACTAATAATATACTATATGCTAATTAATTGAATTTAAGTTTTAAAAAAATGCTAATTTCTCTTGAAACCATGAAATCCTTCTAAAAATGGTCAGATGTTGTAGAGCTGCAAAATGCAATGTGTAAGTAGTGGTTCTTTATGGTTAAAGAACTCATCTCTAGCACGGTAATGTCCATATAGTAAAGGGACTCACCATTCACCAATTATAATGACATTTTGGTCGGTCGTTTCAAATAAATGAAAATAAGAACAATTAAAACACCAGAATTTCTGCATGTAGCGAGAACGATGAAATATGTCTGCATGTTTATGGGCATGCTTTGATAAGGCTGTTTATTGTCCAAAATGCTTTGGAGACTGTCCTCCAAAATGGAAAGTGTATGGATACTGGGTTCACAGTTGCTGAGAGTGGCTTCAGACTACTGGGCAAAGGCAGACTGGCTAAAAATTGTTCAGTGGAATTGGTTTTGATGTGCAATGTTGACTGGCCCCTGGCCTGCTTCTGGACCTCCAGGCCCCAGTAATTTATACTGGCTTTCCTCTAGCTCTGGCAGCCCTAACCGCAGCAGGAACTTGGATGTTAAAATCATCCAGCTCAATGAGAAGGCCTAGCACAGCATTTCTTGCAAAATATACAGTAGTCCTTAGTTTTGCGGCTTTACTTAAAAAGATCTTCAGAAACATATACTCTATATCCTGTGCTTGATGATTCAAAACACATGGTGAAAGGTGAAAGGTTTGACAAATCCTGTAGAAGCCATTTTAAGCTACTTTACAAAAACACTTTGCCCATGAAAGCTTACCTTTTTCACATGTAGCCTTAGGTGTTGAAATTCCAGAGACACCTGCTGCTTAGGGACGAAGAGCTAGGTTGACCAGTGAACACCCTCCAGCTCTCATCTCAGTGAGGCTGAGCCCTTGCTATTGCTCAGGTCCTTTGGTTTCCATGAGAATCCTGTGTGTCATTAAAACTAACCCCTTCGCTCAAGCTCCCTTGGGTTGGTCTGTTATTCCAAATGAAAACTTTTTGGCACGCAAAAGTTCCCTGTTCATCACAGGGATAATGCCCTTACCTGTGGTATGTGTGAGCAGTTTTTTCAGTCTTTGAAGTTTTTTTTTTTTTTTTTTTTTTTTTTTTTTTTTTNNAAGATTTTATTGATTTATTTGACAGAGATAGAGACAGTCAGTGAGAGAGGGAACACAAGCAGGGGGAGTGGGAGAGGAAGAAGCAGGCTCACAGCAGAGGAGCCTGACGTGGGGCTCGATCCCGGAACGCCGGGATCACGCCCTGAGCCGAAGGCAGACGCTTAACCGCTGTGCCACCCAGGCGCCCCAGTCTTTGAAGTTTTTGATTTTATTTTCACAATGATTCTGCTCTCAAGCTAACTATATTTTCTATTCGCAAGGTTTCCATTTTTCCAATTTAAAA
This sequence comes from Ailuropoda melanoleuca, assembly GCF_002007445.2. NCBI lineage: Eukaryota > Metazoa > Chordata > Mammalia > Carnivora > Ursidae > Ailuropoda > Ailuropoda melanoleuca. The sequence continues at coordinate 11,645,266 of NC_048218.1, forward strand.
TCTTACTCTTCACTGATTACCACAGACTTATTCAAAGCACATAGCTAATGCTATTTGGAACCTACTGTTGTGTTGATTCTCAGGAGCCATCCCTCTCTATATACTAAAAGCTCTCTGCAGAGCCTGATACAGCTCAGTCTGTGTAACCTGAACAAGAGCCTGTTAAAGATAGCTGGATCGGGCTGTTAATATTCCCCAAGTTGGCCAAACATTTTCTAGTATTTTTGATAAAATTCAGGCTATCAGGAAAAGTAGACCCTACTACTAATTCATACTTTAGACATCTGTCAAAATTCGTAGTCGTGTAACATGGTATAGTTTTAAAAAATATTCTTGGGCCAATCAGTCATTTCTAAATTAATAAACCCTAGCTATAGTGTACTGGGGACGTACTATTAGATTGAGCCATTTATAGTCCCTATATGAGTATTTTTGACTTCTAGAAATGGTGAGTGCATATTTTAACCTGATACAGGGAATTGCCCATAGGAGAAATAATTCAGTCAAAAACCAACATTTAAAACTCTGGGTGTTTGCCTTCAATTTCTTGAAGCTATTGAAGCTCATATCTGAATCATCTGTCTGGGACTGTTTTTGCTGATCTCAGTTTCTCTCCTGATGGGAAGACACAGAAGATTTGTATTGATTGTGGCTGTTGTAACAAATCATCACAAACTGGGTAATTTCAAACAATAGACATTCTCTCACAGTTCTGGAATCCAGAAGTTCGAAATCAAGGTGGTAGCAAGGCCATGTTCCTCCAAAAGCTCTAGGGAAGAATCCTTCCTGCTCTCTGGTGGCTTATAGAGGTGGCTGCTGACATTCCTTGGCTGGTGGCCACATTGCTTCAGTCTCTACTTCTGTCTTCACATTCTCTCTCTCTCTCTCTAATTTCTCTCTGCTACCCTATAAGGATAGTTGTGATTGCATTTAGGCCCTACCCAGATAATGCAAAATAATCTCAAAACCCTTTACTCAATCTCATCAGCAAAGACTGGTTTTCCCCATAAATTAACATTCCCATGTTCTAGGGATTAGGATGTGCTATTTTTTCAGCCAACCACAGGCCTCATTCCTCATCTTCAAGCGTCAAGAAGATGTCAGCATATCTCTCTGGGCCCTTAAGACCTCAGTAAGAAGTTTGTGTGTGCCACTTAACATGTATTTTAAGTCAGCCACCACCCCTCCCCACACTTTTCAAATCTGATGAAAATTTGTCCAGCTATTTTTATGTGCTGTAACAAGTATAAGTAGTAAAGAGGGACAAGAAAAAGAAGGAATAACATTTTATAAAAGTCACTAGTAAAATGGCCCTTGTGTTTTAAACCCTGGGCATGTGCTTATTTCATGACTAAAATGATCTATTTTGAAAGGATTTGGAAAAGTCCTGGCCTTCAGGCAGCTCTAGGAATGAGTCCTGCTTCCCGCCCCTCTCCCCCCAGTTCATTCTGAAGAAAGAAACAGCAATTCAAACCCAGAACCAAGAAACTTTGACCTTAATCTCCTCAGTCCAAAATCAAAGGAAATCAGAAATAGGCAGAACACCTGCTTCTAGAAGAGCCCAGCACCCATAACTGACACCCTGAGAAGGAGGGGTTCCCTGTGTGGCCTCAGGCAGGCGTGGTGGAAGTGATCTTAGGTTAGGAGTGGGCAAGTTTGGTTTCAGGTTCCAATTCCACTTGAAACGGAGTAATTGTTAACAACTTATCTTTTCTGGGTCTCAGCTCACATAAAAAGCAACTCCCAAGCAAAGCATTCAACAACAACATCTCTCCCAGAGCAATATCCTTCCGTATGTTTTTCTGGTGCATACATCTGGCATTCCTTCAGGGCTAGAGAGGCATTATAACTGAATAGGCAAATACGAAAATTTCCATTCCCACCCACTCCCATTTACTTCCTCTGTCAAATGCAATCTCTAATCTAAATGGATTCTTGGGGGGGGGGGGAAGCAACTACAGTCCAGAGAATCTTAATATAAGTTTAATTCTGAGGCTGCTGTCAGTAACCACTAAGAACAAAACACCTTTTTCTTTTTCTTTTTCTTTTTCTTTTTTTTTTTTTAAAGATTTTATTTATTCTACAGAGATAGAGACAGCCAGCGAGAGAGGGAACACAAGCAGGGGGAGTGGGAGAGGAAGAAACAGACTCATAGCGGAGGAGCCTAATGTGGGCTTGATCCCATAATGCCGGGATCACGCCCTGAGCCGAAGGCAGACGCTTAACCGCTGTGCCACCCAGGCGCCCCAAACACACCTTTTTCTAAGTAAACAGTGCTAAATGAGAAATCCTCTCCACTTCTCAGAACTAACTGTGTCTTGGCATATCTCCTTCTAGAAAAGAAAAGGCTTCGCTTCTACTAATGAATGATAGCTACTTTGGTATCCGGAAACCAGGGGGGGTCCAGCTTCTCTAAAATGGATGAAGAAGCCACATGACAGGGCCCAGAGGGGGAAATGATTTTGTGCAATATAACAAATTTAAATTCTGCTTTCGCTGCTAAAATAAAAGCAAGAAGAGGAAGAGGTAAAGAAAAAACGAAGGCAAGCAGAAACTGTTTCTTCAGGATTTCAATTCCTTTTGGCACTCTTGGCTTTGACTTCATTCCCATATTTAGGTCCCTTGAGTGGAAAGAGAATGAAAAGTCCGTGGGACACACTAATATTAGCCACGTAGCATGATTTGTTGAAAAATGAGGAAATGAGAGGGTTAGACGCCATTAGTTATTAAATTCCACTGTTGACAAAAGCTATTCGCCATTCAGTGCCATCCATAGCTGCCTCAATACAGCTATGTTTCAACTCAGTCTTGAGGCCCCGGTTCGTGACTTCCGATTGTCCACCGTGTGTAAAGCGGAGCACTCTTTCCTGTAGTGTTCCTGAGAGTTCTGGAACACTCCAGAAGAAAAGGCAGCCAAGAGAGTTGCTCCAAAGCGGGCATTAGTTTTTCTTCCGCTACCTACCCAGATGCTCAGAACGGGAACTGGGCGCAGTTCGCGGGGAGACACCATGGACAGCTCTTCGGGCGCCGCCCGTTTGGTGGTGCTTGCGGGCTGTCCCGAGCCCTCCCCGCGCCCGTCAGGCCGCTCGGGGCGGCAGGGGGTGGTCCTGACACCCATCTTGGGCACGTACGGTCCCCGGTCCCCAAAGCTTTTTCCCAGAGCCCCTCCCTGGCGCCCACGGGGAGGGTTGGTAAGCTCTGAAAACCCCACGCTACGGGGCCAGGGAGGCCGATCCTCCTCGTCCCCGCCTCCCCAGCGGTCGGACCTGTAGCTGCCGCCTGGCCGACAGGCCCTCTGAGGCGAAGGTCGCTGCGCTGGGAGGCAGCAGGCAGCCTGCCATTTCGGACCCGCAGGCCGGCTCGGAGTGGGCGGGGCCTGCCTCCTGACGCCCCGCCTTTTCCCCCGGGGGGCGGACCTTCCGCCCCCGGCCGCGGCGCAGCGCGGAAGAGATGGGCCTGTTGGAGCGGAAGTGACGCTTCCGGCGGCTGTGGCGGCGGCGGCTGCGGGAGAAGAAGGAGGAGGAGCCGGAGGAAGAGGTGAGCAAGCCGGGCGGGGGGCGGGGAACGGCCGCGGCCAGACCGACCGGCAGCCGGGCGTGCGGGCGGACGTTTCCTGGGCAGCCTACCCCGCCGCAGCCTGGGCGGGAACGGTGAGGGGCGACCGCGGGCAGCCCTGGCTCTGGAGGGCGGGCGGGATTGTGAGGATACTACGGGTGGTGCGGGGCGCTGCGTCGGGCCGGGGGCTGTGGTGACAGCGGCTGTCAGCTTGTCCGCGGGAGAGGAACCTAGTCGGTCTGGGCGCCGGGTCATCGCCTCTGGCGCATAATGGAGGGATTGGGTGGCTGGGCGGCTTCGTCCCCCTGGGAAGGAGCCGCTTTCCCGGGCGGTCGGCTGTCCGGGACCCCCGAGGAGCCCCGGTCGGGTGTGTGTCGTGAGTCTTCCCGTGTGGCCATTCATATTTACGGGCTCCCGCCTGCCGTCCCCCCAGCCGGCGGTGGCCTGCGGCTGGGCGGGAGGCGGCGGTAACCTGTGCCGCTTCCCTTGCCCTTCTCTGCCGCCCCCGGGAGAGCCATTCGTGTCGGATAATCCTTTCCCTCCTCCTGCCCCCTAAGGAGCTTTGAAGCAGCCTCGTTAACCTTCCCTCCCACCTCCTCTCCTTCCTCGGCCAAGGAACGGCTTGAAGTTTCCGAATCTGTTCCCTTTTCATCGTAGTGACAAATCCTGAAGCAGGAAGCTGATAAACAACTCCGAACGAAATACGCTCAAAATCTTTCCTTTTTGGTAAACATAAAGTAAACGGGAAACTCATCTTAACCAAACCGTTCTTGGACTTAGAGTAATTAAACCTGATGTTGCCTTGCCATGAGAACTGGTAGCTCTTCCTCTGGCTTTTTGGTAAAATTAAGTGACGGCTTATCTTTTGGAATAAACCATTCTCTCCCTGAGCTCCTTTTTCCACCCCACCCCCATCAAAACCTGGCAGGGAGGGACTCTGGGTGCCTTGCAGTCCTTACTGCAGAAGGAAACGTTAGCTTCATTTGCTTTGCTTGGTTTTCACAGGGCTGCCTCTGAAGAAAGGAGAATGGCGTTCAGCAAAGGATTTCGGATCTATCACAAATTGGATCCCCCACCTTTCAGTCTCATAGTGGAAACTAGGCATAAGGAGGAATGTCTCATGTTCGAGTCTGGGGCTGTAGCTGTGCTTTGTAAGTCATCTGTCGTAGCCCAAGTGATCGCGTCTCTGTTTTGCTTTGAAACAGTTCAGATTCAAGTATTCTTTAGAGGAGACCCCGACAACCCCTTCACTGTATTTCCTGAAGCAGATTATGTTTTTATTTTCTTTTCATCAAACCTTATTTTAAACTTTCATTTTCTTTTCTGCCCCCTGCTGCAGGTTTCTTCTGGGGGTCTGGGGGAAATGCAAGTTTGGTTACAGGTTTTTGCTTTCTTAGGTTCTTTGGCTGTTCCTAAAAGAAAATCTTTCTTTCCAAAGAATTATTGTTACAGTTTATATCACGTCACATAAACCCATAAAGCCTTGCTTGACGTTTTTCTATAATGAACAGGATTTCTTATATCTCAGTTATAGTAATGAACTGCAAGAGTACTTATTTATCTGATATTTTTGGAGTATCTTATGGTGAGGCCCTTACATTTTTATTAAGAGAATTGTAAACGTCTAAAATTTCATGTGACATATGTGATTGATTTCATATTATTTAAAAAATTATCTTGGTAATCTAAAGAAAAGGACTGCACCACAAGCAAAATAGTAGATTTAGAATGGTTTAGGTTATTTTCTGGGCAGATGGATGAAGTTAAAATAAAAATATTAATTTGAATATTAATTTTCTTTCTTAATCTAAGATTTTGGCAGGTAACTCCAGCTTGGAGTTATTTGAAATGTGATCGTGTTTTTAAGGGCTTTTTAGTGACAAGTACTTGGTTTTTTGTCATATTTTTGCTTTGCTAGCGTCAGTTTGGCTACTGGTCATATTTTATAAATTAAAAATAGTGTTTGAAAGACATACTTATAGGGGTGCCTGGGTGGCGCAGTTGGTTAAGCATTCAGCTCTTGATTTTGGCTCAGGTTATGGTCTTAGGGTTGTGAGATCAAGCCATGTGTTGGACTCTGCGGTCATTGGGGAGTCGGCTTGAGATTCTCTCTCCCTCTCCCTCTGCCCCTCCTGTTTGTGTGCGGGCTCGTTTTTCTCTCTCTCTCTCAAATGAATAAACCTTTTTTAAAAAAGTCATACTTACAAATATAAGCCCCTAGATATTTTAAACTGTTAATCTTTCTTCAGATTCAGTAAGTGAAGAGCATACATAAGACCCTAACTTTTGCATACAGAATATTAACCTGTTAAAATGTTAACCTGATCTTAATATTTTAAAATAGTAAAATTTTATCCTGATGATTGGGAAAAAGGGTAGTGACATAATGAAAAGGCTTGAGCAAAGTGTAATGTATAAGAAATGTATATATTTTTGGTACATATAGTAACATGGTTTGAGTAGGAAGAGCTATTTGTGTTCTAAGAAACAAGTATTAATAAGGTGGGTTATACTTAGTCAGTATGGACTTAATTCAAACTTTTTTATATTTAAATAAACTGAAATATATCTTGCTATAATATTAATTCACATAGTCTGTTTTTTCATACTATAAATATAGTTCTTATACTGACAAATTCTCAATTAAAAATATCTGGGGGGAAATGGTTTGGTTTAGTTGTGAAATAGTTTTTAGCTGCTTGCGGGTTTTTTTGTGATATTATCCGATTTTCTAATTTGTCTAAATTTTAAATGTTTCTTCAATTGTGGTTACTGGTAATAATAGGGGGTCATATGCATACATAGTATGCATTACCCATAGTTATTAGAATCATTGCTATATTTTACTCTCAGGTAGGAAATCTAAGGATAAGCTTACTTCCAAACCTCCAGCAGCTCTCTTTTATGCCAAATAATGGTTAAAAAAGCAAACTCCCTAAACCATCCATTTGGCATTAACATTTATTTTAAGGAAAAAATATGAAAAATACTGTCTTAACATTTATTGATTGTATTTATTTTCATTAGATTTAGACACATAAGCAATTCTTTCAGGGAAAAAAAAGTTGAATATCTAAAAGCACAAATGGATATATATAATTTTTTGGATATGTTGTTAGCTTTCCTAAAACTTTACAGTAATAACTTAAAATATTAATACTAAGAGCTAACAGACTTTTTTATAAATCCTTTGACTTATAAAATTAATTTGACATTTATTTGGGAGCAATACCAACGTGCATATTGTGCTATAGAGTGTTCATTTTTAAAATCTCACATTTCTTAAATGCCTGTTGTATTCAGGGAGCTGTGTTTGGAAGATACTGAGGTATTCTTTTTTTCTTCAACAATCCCAGCTCCTTGAATCTTAAGACATTCTGCTTATTAATCTGCAAGAAGAATCTTCTCAAATCATGTTCAATATTAAACCAAAGTGTGACCCCATTTTTCAGTCAGATTAAATTTAAAATCCTCAACCTGTCCATCAAGGTCTCCATCAAGGTCTTCCCTAACTTGGTCCAACACTGTTTGTCCAGTGTGGATACTGGTCTCCTTTAAGGAGACTCTTGTGTTTCCTCAGTCCTTTCCCAGAGTACCATGCTTTTTCTCTCCTTCATCATGCTGTTCCTGTTATACCCTCTTCTTTCATGACTAGTAGAATGCTTCTCTCTATCTTTCCAATAGGCCTGTCATTCTCGCTCAAGTCTTCATCCTTTCTGAGAATCTGCCCCACCCACCAACTCCATCTCACTCTTGTCTCTTCTTTTTCTTCATTGTCTGGAACGCAGTCTGTATCACAGGATAAACCCATTTTATTTGCTGGTTTTTGGTTCTCTACATGGTTATGTGCAGACGTTCTTTTTGAAAGTAGATGGTAAAAATGACCCTTGCAGGACTCAGTCATGCACTGAAAGTTTATGATTTCTACAGGCCCCAGTTGTCCCAGCTTTAAGGTTTAAAAAATCAGACGTCTTAGGCAGTACATATTATTGAGGATTGATAATCACTTAATTTTCTTGGCTTATGTTGAAAGTGCCATGAGATACCAACATGAAACCTTATATTTTGTGTTATTAGCACATATCAAAAAATAAGGTGCAAGTGAAAACACAGTAAAAACAATACCAGATCATGGATCTTTGTAGAGCCTGAGTGTCTACTAATCTAGCCTCAGAAATCTGTGTATGTTGCTAGGCTTCTAAACTTAAATCAGTCATGATACAATGACTTTATCAATTAGTGAGCCAGTGTTTTTCAGTGTTGGATGCACATCGTAATCACTGGGTGGGGGTTTGTAAATATTGCTGCCTGGGCTCCGGCTCCCTAGAGATTCTGATGTAATCAGGTTGGGATGATCATTCTGTGCATAATTTATATTAGCCTTTCTAGGATAGGTTATGGGATAACTTTCTTAGCTTGCAAATTCTATCCAAAGTAACCATGTTTCCAGAATTTTAATGCTGTTATTGACTATTATTGGGCTGATAACTAGTTTCTTGAAACCTTCATTCTGAACCAAGTGCTAATGATCCCGCAGCACTTTTGATATAGTGCTTTCAGGTAATGTGGAACTTCTGTGTCTGGGCGCTGTACTCTTTGAGGAAAAGACCCATATCTTAGTAATCTTTGTATTTCTAGTGCTTAGTACAGTGTTTTACTCACACTTAGGGAGTAAATGGCTAAATTAGTGCCATGGGTGGGGATTAACCTAAACCAGCTTACAAAGTAGACAAAATATAGTATTCTGTGTTTCAAAGTACAGTACCTTTTTCTATAAAATTTATTTTTTTTTATCTTTTAAAGAATTGCTATTTGACTGAATTGCTGATATAAAAGGGATAAAAATGATCAGTCCAGAAAACTGTTTAATTAAACTGAACTTTGATGTCTGTGGAGCAATGGTTCGGTGTAGCAGGTGGATTCTCTGTAACTAGTATACTGTGTCTGCAGTGTAAGGAGCAAGTGTGCTGGTCAGCAAGTTCCAAGTTTTTTCTTGGAAACTAATAGGAAATTAAAAAAGACGTCTACCAGTTTTGTGTCAGGTTCAGTTTTCGTTGTCTTTCTATAGTTACACACACACAAAGACGACGACAAGGAAAGGACCAGTAGCCAGTCTGACCGATACATGTATTAAACTCACAAGCTGTCCCATTATTTTTCAACCCATCTCATGCTTCAGCAGAGGTAAATGATTTACTTCATAATTGTATCCTAAGTAGAAAATGAAGGGAAGAGAAGGTCAACACATGGGAAATGTAAGGATGATTCTAAAAACAGAAGTTATGGATCACCTGTTTAAAAGATGGGTTGGAAGGTGCTGATACAAATTCCTAACTCTTAAGAGCTTTTGCTCTTTTCAGTATATGCTAGTATGGAAGTAAGGAATTAATTGTAATTGCTAGTATGGAATTAATTGCTTCCATCTGTCTAGTGGTAAGATTATTTTCAGGGTTTCCAACTCAGTCAGGACTCAAATCATCTACTTACTAGTCAGCAAGGCCATATCACTATACTCTGGACCTGGTTTTACCCCAGGTTGTCCATCTGAGTGTCTTCATTTACCTAATTTTTTCTGTAGGGAAATATGAGCCATAAAACTATAGGACGACATTCTGGAGATCTTTGTCACAGAATGTGGATTACACTGACTTTTCTATGAAACTTCACACTGTAAAGGAGTAATAAAAATGAAATAATAGCTGCCATTTCCTGGAAGCTTCCTCTACTAGTCACAACATTAAGCCAGAAGTTCCTAAACTTTATTGTTTCATTTAATTCTGTGGGTTGTGCTTTCATCTCATTTTGCAGATGTGCAAACTGAGGCTGGGAGAGATAAAATAATTGCTCTAATGACTTAATCTTACCATTTTATTTTTTACTTTAATGATTATTTGTGTTGCTGTGAGGGTGGTGGTTATTACTTTGGGGGTCAGGGAATGAAGAGCAAAAACAAGGGAATGCCAGTAGAAGACTTTAAAGTTAAGAGTGAAACTGGTAGCATTTTCTAATGAGGGACGTATTAAACTTTATTGTTTTTGGCTGCAAACTATTAATATATTAGAGAGGGAACATTATTTGATTAAGAGTTAGGTCATTAAAAACATAAAGTTGCTTTGCTGAGCCAAGTTAAATATCAGGTTCTAAAATTTTGGATAACAAGTGTAGTAGGTGGTGATGACAAGCAGTGTGTATAGTTTTTTTGTTTTGTTTTGTTTTTTTTAATTGCCAAATGGTGGCAGTCAGCATGATTGCCCTTTAGATAAGTTGCAGTATCCTGTCTCTTTTTAAGAAAAAAATTCAAGTTGAGGGAAGAAGTGACTTTTTATAGTTGACTTTTTCTGCACATAATGATGAAATTTAAACTTGTTACTTATTACTTTGTGTTAGGGTTGCAAAAATTCATTTTCTTTTTGTAAGTAATTTTTGGAATGTTCTGTCTGATAGAAGAGAAAGTAAACAGCAACTTAAATATCTATGCTTAAAAAAAAAATAACCTAACTTTTCACTCCTGGGCCAGGTAGCAGGATTAGCTTGTTAATGTAGGGCCAAACTAGTAGTTCCTAAGTGCTTTCCTTTCTCTACCACTTAACTTTGCTATGAGAAAATAAACTTTGCTATGAGAAAATAAAAGGTGAAGCACAGCGTGTCTCTCATTGAATAATAAAACCCCATTATGTGACTTTATTGTATAATTTCAGGTCTACCAGATGTTCTAACTTGTGTTATAAAATATAACTAGTACAAGGCTAAAACAGGATTTTTTGCTTCTGACCATGATGGTATAATAAGAACCCTCTCACTGTACATAACAACAAGGAAACAAGTCAAATAAAGAAACAATTTTCAGACATTGAACAATAGGTGGCATGAGACACTGATCCTTGAGGGAAGGGAAACAAAGGAGTGAGCCTTAGGATTGCCCTAGCTGATCGCTCTGCTGATCACCTCGAGTGCTTCTGGGCTGCAGGGAGATGCCCCTAAAGAAAGCCTGGCAATCTCCTTGAGTTGAGGAGACAGAGTAGGGAATCTGTGGAAGCCAATGCAATGAGGATTCTCAGGACTAGTACCAAAGAGGAGGCAGCTTCACAGAGGGTTTCAGAGATGTGCTGAGGGTTTCTTGTGAGATTTCAGCCGAGTACTGATCACTGCTGGTGTGCAAAGAAACTACCAAACACAGGGAAAGAACCACCAAAAGGGAGCAGGAGGAAAAATTCCTGGACCTCCATCCAGGGCTGGGAATAGTTAAGTTGTCAGCAGCCAGAATGGAGAAATATTATAGTACTCTGGGAATTGGGTTGAATACTCTAAAGGATGTATTGCCCTAGATTAAAGGCTTCTGTGGTCCTATCTGACAAAGCTTAAAAGCAAGACCCAAAGGGATCAGACTGTTTCCAAATAACCTAATTTCTGAAAGACTTCACTATATCCTAGAACAAAGTTTAAGAATACAGGAAATACAAAATATATAACCATATATCCAGCATTCAACTCTGTAGCAAATTCACAATGTCTGGCATTCAATTAAAAATTGCCATTCATGCAAAGAATCAGGAAAACACAGCCCATAACGAGGAGAAAAGTCAATCTGTAGAAACAGATGTTAAAATTAATAGTCAAGGAGGTGGTCTTGGGTGGCTCAGTCAGTTAAGCGTCTGACTCTTGATTTCAGCTCAGGTCATGATCTTGGGGTCATGAGATTGAGCCCCTCATTGAGCTCTGCCCTGAATGTGGAATCTGCTTAAAATTCTCATTTCCTCTCCCTCTGCCCCTCCCACCAGCTCACATGCACGTTCTCTTTCCAAAGAGCATAAATAAACAAGGACATTATAACAGCTGTTGTAAATATACTCCATATGTCCAAGAAGTAGAGGAAAGAATAAACATGTTACAGAGAGACATGGGGGGCCCCTGGGTGACTCGGTTGGGCATCTACCTTCTGCTGAGGTGGTGATCTTGGGGTCCTGGGATTGAGCCCCCTGTCAGGCTCTCTGCTCAGCAGGGAGTCTGGTTTTCCCTCTCCCTCTTCCTCTGTGTTCTTTCTCTAATCATAAATAAACAAATAAATACATAAATAAATACAATAAATCTTAAATAAAATCTTAAAGAGATAGGAAAAATGTGAAAGACCTAAATCAAATGGAAATAAAAATAACTTATCTGAAATAAAAAAAATTACACTAATAGGGATTAATAGATTAGACACTGCATAATAAATGATTGGTGAATTTGAAGACATAATAATAGAAACTACTCAAAATGAAACACAGAGAGAAAACTAAAATCAATAAACAGAGCCATCAGTGGGCTGGGAAACAACTTCATATGGCCAAATATATATGTGTAATTGGAATCCTAGAAGGAGGGGGTTGAAGCAAAAAAATATTTGAAGAAATAACAGCTGACAGTTTTCCAAATTTGATGGAAACTATAAATCCACAGATCCAAGAAGCTAAATGAATCCCAAGCAGAAGCAGCATGAAGCAAACTACACCAAACTGCATTATCAAATTGCTTAAAACCAGTGATATGGAGAGAAATCTTAAAAACAGAATGTATCTTATAATTAAGTAAATTCCTAGCTAACTGTACATTAGTGCTCATTAGTGGTCTGTCCTTGGTCAACATTGGATCTATGTCTTTGGCTTATCTTGTTGAATGATTTCATCATTCTGTTGGAGAATGGATGGAAAGTATAGTTACCAGATTTGTAGATGTTGCAAAGTTGTGTGGGCTGATGCAGAGCTGGGTAGAATAATTACTTGTTTTGGGTGACACAGTTGAAACCCAGCTTTTTCCACCTGAGAGAATGGATTGGAACCTACAAAAGGAACATGCACTTCCTCTTGCGCTGGATCAAATTGAGTTTTGTGTCCTTTCCTGATTCAACTGCTGTGGCTGTAGAGATATCATAGGCAATTTGGATTGGGCTGATGACTGGCAAAATAAGGTAGAAATTACTATCATTGTCTGGGTTTCCATGATTCCCCAACCTGTATGATGACTACACAGTATGGAAAGGTTGGAATAGATACTGGGTTGATAATCACATAGATCTCTGCATTCCCTCAAACCTGCTCTTCCTTCAGTCTTCCTTATCTTAGTGGATTGCAGTCCATCCACCTTGTTGTTTAAACCAGAAGTTAAGACTCATCCTCTACACCTCCTTCTCTCCCGCTTCAGATATACACTCTATTACCATGTCCAGTGTACTAAACCTTCTAATTTCATTGAGAATCCATGCAATTCACTGTTTTAGCTTGTTCTACCACTGTCTAGCCACTGCAGTCCCTTTCATGGACCATTACTATAGCCTCCTTAACTGCTCTCCCTGTTTCCACTCCCCTTACCCACTCTCCGGTCTTTTTAAAAACACAATTTAGATCATACTATTTCCCTGATTAAGACCCTGTCATGGTTGACCACTGAACTTGAAATCCAACCACTTTAAAATGATCTACATTAAATCATTGAGTCCCTGCCTCCCTCTTCAGTCTTAAGACTATTTTGCCTCCTGGTTTTCTGTGTTCCAAACACTTTGGCCTTCTAGTTCTGAATGTACCAAATTATTTCTGATCTCAGAGCCTTCACATATGCTGTTTCTTCTGCTCAATATTTATTTTTAAAAATTTATTCATGCATGTAGAAAAATACATAAATCATAAATGTAGAATGCAATGCATTATTAGATTGAACATATCCATGTTACCACTGCCAGGTTGAGAAATAAACGTTATTACTAGCTCTCCAGAAGATTCCCTCACATTCCTCCCCGATGATTCTACCATGATTTGCAGAGATAATCACTACCAGACTTCTTACATCATAGATTAGTTTTGTCTGGTTTTTAACTTAACATAGATGAAATCATTTCATATGCATTCTATTGGGTCTAGCTTCTTTCTCTCAATGTTCTGTGTGGGAGATCATCCATGTCGTAGCAGGTGGCAGTAGTTCTCATTGTTATGTGGTATTCCATTGTATGAATATTCCAGTATTCTGTTGACATTTCTAATTCTTTCTGTTATGAATGACACTATTAGGAACATTCTTGTACATGTCTTTTGGTGCATGTAGGTACACATTTCTGTTGGATATATTTTTAGGAATGGAATTGCTGGGTCATAGAGTATTTGTATGTTGCCTGGAATGTTTTTACCTCCACTCTTCATTTAGCTAACTTCCTGTTTATTCTTCAGGTTTCAACTTAAAGGTCACTTTTGCAGGCAGGCCTATCCTAACCATTGCTCTCCCCCCAATAATTTTAAATTAGGTCCCCCCGTTGTAGTCTGTCAGGACTCTATCATAGTTTTACTATCATTTATGATTTTGCATATGCATAGTTATATAATGACTGTCTTCCTAGTAGAAGGTATTAGGGCACTGACTTTTTTTTTTTTTTTAAGATTTTATTTATTTATTTGACAGAGATAGAGACAGCCAGTGAGAGAGGGAACACAAGCAGGGGGAGTGGGAGAGGAAGAAGCAGGCTCATAGCATAGGAGCCTGATGTGGGGCTCGATCCCATAACTCCGGGATCATGCTCTGAGCCGAAGGCAGATGCTTAACCGCTGTGCCACCCAGGCGCCCCAGGGCACTGACTTTTTTTATTCATAGAACTTTGCTAGGGTCCTGGTACATAGTAAGCATTCAGTAAATACTTGTTACATGAATGAGTGAAAGGTTATTATTATTTGAAATGTTGCCAAGATTGGGACTTGCAGTTTATACAGAACATTAATTTGGATAGTTTAATGTCTTTCAGCTGGAATTTTAATTATTTAATTATACAAAGAGAACCTTTTCCGTTTAAAATAATTTTTCTTTTTATGTAGGATAAAATGGAAAGTGACTTTACTACCAGGTAGTTATGTGATCTTGGATGAATCACTTAAACTCTTAGTTTTTTTCTTTTGAAAATGAGTAGCTTGTTTTGCACAATCTCTAGGATTCTCTGCCTAGAGGCTCTCTCATACTACACCAAAGTGCTACCTGTATGCAAATAAGCTGACCACAAACTGCAGTGCATGCAACCACAGGCAAATTGTGATTCTAGGAAGAGCGTACTAATTTGTAAGAATGTTTTCACATTCTTAATGACTTTCTTTAGTTTGGTCTTCTGTATCAGCTGAAGAAAGACAGTTTGCTGCCCATCTGGAAGGTTTGAGCCACAGCAGAATGTTGACATTGGGTAGCAGGACCTTCATTAGGTAGCTTAATTGTTTAGTTTGAATTATTATTATTATTATTATTATTATTATTATTAGGATTTTATTTATTTATTTCAGAGAGAGAGGGAGAAAGTACAAGCAAGGGAGAGGGAGAAGCAGGCTCCCAGGGAGCCTGATGCGGGACGGATCTCAGGACTCTGGGATCGTGACCTGAGCTGAAGGCAGCTGCTTAACTGACTGAGCCACCCAGGGGCACCTGTTTAGTTTGAATTATTGTAATTATCAGAAGTTAGAGAAATTTACATTTAAACGTAATCCTCAATACCATTTAAGTTTAAAACAAATGACTTTGTAATTATCTGGTGATCTTAGGTAGTAAGTTAATTTTGTTTCTTTCTGTTCAGATGGTAGAGTTAGCAATGCAGGTCTAATCACCAGTTATTCTGTTTAATAAGCCTCTGTTTTAGAATCACAATCATGAAAACCAAGAAGTAGGTATATGATTATGTTTTCATATGACTTTGTAGAGATGATCTTATGCCTCATTATTTGCCTGAAATTCTAATTTGAGAAGAGAAAGTGTGATACCAATAATGCTGAATAATGCCAGTTACGTCATATGATACAGTGCTATAAAAGCAAGTCACTCCAGCAAAGGAGGGTGCTGAGTAACATGCTAGAAGACAATTAGTATATTAAATTTTGATAAAGACCAATTGGTATATTTATACTCTTGAGTGTTTTCTGTAGTCTGTAAACAGATCATCTCTACAGCTTCTATTTTCATTACTTTCCTCTTGCTTCAGTAGGAAACGTAGGTTAGGTCTACTTTCAGTGATGAATTTATTCATTTAAAAAAACTTTGAAAGCAGCACAGAGCTAAAATACTTGAGTGAGTTAAGTCATCTGAATTAAGGTGTTGGATGTCACTACTTCATGGCTTAGTGTAGCTTTCAGTATTTCTCAACCTCTTTTGCGATGAGCCAGGACCAGCTTGTTATTCTCCAAGGCTGTTTTCAACAGAGGAGGACACTAAAGCTAAGTTATTTAGGATGAATGTAAGGAAAACATTTATGACAGGGTACAGCAATATGTACTTTCCCTGGGGTTTCCTTTCTGGAATCGCAGAGTCTTCCTTCCCAATTTATTATGTATTTATCATTTGATGATTATATGATGGCCTTAGAGTGGACTATGGGGTCATTCTTTTTCTTTTTTTTTTAAGATTTTATTTATTTGGGAGAGCGAGAGAGAGCGTGCATGCTCACGCGTGTGCACGCAAGTAAGGGGAGGGGCAGAGGGCGAAGGAGAGAGAATCTCAAGCAGACTCCACACTGAGCACAGAGTCCTACACGGGGCTCAATCTCACAGCCCTGAGATCATGACCTGAGCCGAAATCAAGAGTCGGATGCTTGACCACCACCCCGGCACACCCTATGGGGTCATTCTAAAGGCAATAGGACTTACTGCTTCCTTTCAAGTTATGAAAGTCCAGATGTCCATTAAACTTCTGACTAGTATACCTCTGGTCTAGGGTAATTGAAGGAAAGTACCTCTCAGATGGCTTAGAATTCCAGTAGCCTCTGCTTTCACTGTCCAGAGTTATCTTGTCTTCTCTTCTTTCTGAACTTACCCAGCATGCCACAGAACGTTGTAAGAATAAATTTTTTTTATCATTTGATTTTGGGAAATAGCAAACGTTCGTCAAAGAAGAGAGAGTAGTGTCATTGACTCCATGTGTCTGTCACCCAGCCTCAATGATTATCAATCAACTCATGGATACTTGTGTTTATCTACATCCATATCCACTAGTTCCCCCTCCCCATTTATTTTAAAGTAAATTCCAGATATCATGTAATTTCATCCATAAATATTTTTATAAGAATAAATGTGTATGGCACATATTTTATTTTGCTTTAAATTCTGTTCTGTGACCTTATTCCTATTCACATATTCACTAGGATTAGAATCAGAGGACCTTCAGATTATCAGTTCTACGGGTATGTGCTATGTTTAAAAATGTAATTGTAGGGGCGCCTGGGTGGCACAGCGGTTAAGCGTCTGCCTTCGGCTCAGGGCGTGATCCCGGCGTTATGGGATCGAGCCCCACATCAGGCTCTTTCACTATGAGCCTGCTTCTTCCTCTCCCACTCCCCCTGCTTGTGTTCCCTCTCTCGCTGGCTGTTTCTATCTCTGTCAAATAAATAAATAAAATCTTTAAAAAAAAAAAAAATGTAATTGTAGCTTTATGCTTAAGATAGCTGTATGTACTCAGGAACTGCATGCTTGAATTAGATGGAAAATTAAGAAAAAATTGAAGGCACAAGTGAATAGTAACGTTGGGTGTGATAAGAGAAGAGGTTTTCTCTTTAAAATAAGCCCTTGAGGAAGTTAGGTACACTTGATCCCTGAGGTGTTAACAGCAGTAACTCTGGGAGTTGGGCTCTGCCTTACTTGTGTTGAACAGGTGAGCCAAAGAGGTGCAGGCCTCCTTACCTGAACTGAGCTGCTAAAGGTCTGGGTAGTGGTTAGAAATCAGTAACTGGTAAAAAAAGAAAAGTCCGTTTATCCTAGCATCTTGTTTACTTAACAACATCAACATGAACAGGAGAAAAAATAAATACAGAGCAGGCTGTTCCCCTCATTGAAAGCCCAGTAGATACCTTGAAAGACAGCCCCGGCAAGGAGTAACCTGAACTTCCGTATCACCATATCCCCTGAACTGTCATGTCCTCTCATTCTTTCACTCTGTTTTCCTCGGGGCTCTCCATACATCCTACCATTGCGTAAACTCTACTAGTTTAAGCCCTGGTTAGAAATCATTTAACAAGGCCTGTCTTCCCCACCCCCACCTTCCCACTCCCACGCTCACACCACCAGAGATGTCACCGTAGATAGCATCACATTTGAAAATTTCTAGACCTCACCGTGAGGAGTTGTTAAGCTTCAGAGCATTCAGATGCTACTGGTGGTAAGATTAAGTGTTTATCTTTTAATGTATTATTTTAAAACTCACAAAACCTTCCCTTTTGTGCTACAACCTCTCAAATGTGTTTTGTCTATTAGATAAATACTTAACAGTCTCGGTGTTCAGCATCTCTGGTTAGGTTGGTATTGTGTTGAGATAAAAAAAAATGAGGGGCGCCTGGGCGGGTCAGTTAGTTAAGTGTTCAACTCTTGATTTTGGCTCAGGTCATGGTCTCAGGGTTGTGAGATGGAGCCCTATGTCGGGCTCCCCCCTCAGTGCGGAGTCTGCTTGAGATTCTGTCTCTCTTTTTCCCTTTCCCTCTGCTCCTCCCCACCCCCACTTGTGCGCACACATGCACGTATGTGCTCGCTCTCTCTCAAATAAATAAATCTTTAAAAAAAGAAAAGAAATGAGAGAATTTCTGTTGCTATTCGTATACAGGTGAATGAGGTATAAAATAATGAGAAGAAAGATTTACTTCCAGCACGGTCAGGGAAAACTTCAGGAAGAGGCATTTTAGTTAGGTATTGAAGGATGGGTAATATTTGGAAACACAAAGATGACTATAAACGGTGTTCCAGATGGAAAGAACACTGTGAACAAAAGGAGAGGGAAAGCAATGTGGAGCACACAGAAGGAGCCACCCGTTATTCATTTTTTGTTCATTTTGACTGCATTGTAGGATGCAAGGGGTAGGTATTAGGGAAATGAGTGAGTGAACGATCTGTACATTCTGTGTTTTATCTAAAGGTTATACACATTATTTTAAAGTAGTATGGTTTTTTTTTTATTTTAAATAATCTCTATATAGTAGTAGATTCCCAGATGATTTTCTAGAATTAAAAATTACCGGAGAAATAGGACAATAATTTAATTAAGTCTCTCCCTCTTACGTCATGTATTTCTCTTTATTTCATGGAGTTTCATAAAATAAGAGAATCGTTTCTCCATTAAAAAATGTATGGGGGGATAACGTGGTACTATAAGAGTTTATCTTAGTACTATGTAGAGATAAAAGCTTCTTAACTTAGGAATATGAATGTGTATTTTTAAATTTTATTTTTGATGGTTACATTTAGTTTTTTAAAACATTTGGAAACAGTGTCAAAGTTACAGAAAGGCTGAAGTTCAGTACAAAGAACTTTTTTCTGAATTATTTGAGAATAAGTTGCTGACCTGATGTCCCGTCACCCACAAATACTGTTACTTATTTCCTAGAAAGAATTGCTCCTTCATAACTACAATATAACCATAAAAAAGTTAACATTGTACATCTGTCTAATCCTCAAACTCCATTCAAGTACACCAGTTGTCCCAACGACTCATAATAGCAGAAAGATTCAGTTCAGATTTGTCATTTTATTAGTTGTCATGCCTCTTTATTCCCTTTAAAACTGGAAAGGTTCTTCAGTCTTTGATGTTTATGACTTTACAACTTCTGAAGGTGAAGGCCAGTTGTTTTGGAGAATGTACCTCATTGTGGGTTTGTCTCATGGCTCCTCGTGTGCAGGTTGAGGTTATATATCTCAGCAGGAATATTACAGTAGTGGTGCTGTGTCCTCTCCATTGTATCCTGTCAAGGGGCACACTACTTTGACTTGTCCCATTACTGTTGGTGTTCACTCTGATTATTTGGTTAAGGTGGTCTCTGGCAGACTCCTTTTTCTCCTATAAGAAGAAGTGTTTTGAGGGCAGGTACTTCGAGAACATGTAAGCATCCACATTACTCATCACACTTCTGGTTATGGGCTTCTTCGGTGGACTGTAAGTTCCTATTATAATTTGTTTTGATGCTCAGATTGTTCCAGATTTCTCTAGTAGAAGCCCCTTGAAGCTGGCTTCTGTGTTTTTGTGACATGGCTCCATTTTTCTTTGCGTACTCCCTTTCTGGCACAAGAATATGTTTCAGGCTCATCTTGTTCCTGCTCTTGCCCTGGAATCAGCCGTTTCTCCAAGGAGTTCTTAACAGTGGAGAAGGGTATTAGAAAGCAAGATCTGGGTGCTAGGTGTGGCCATTGCTATTGGAGTACTGCTGATCTCAGGCCCTATTGGTGGATAGAGCTAAGGAGAATATGTTAATTATGTGTGAATAGGTATATGTGGTTATATACACCCACTTATATCCATGTCTTCCATTCTGTCTATCTAGAAAACTATGAGTTCACACTGGTAACTCCAATTTCAATCAACACTGCAGTCCCCATTCTAATTTTCTCTCTTTCCATATTTGCATTCTCATTCTCTGACAGTGAGGAATCTGGTTCCCATTATTCTGATCCTACCCTCTATGATCAACCACTCTCTTGTTGCCACTGCAGCCTCCTCTATTGTATGGGTGCCCTCCGCTGCCCACAGGGGCTCCAACACCCGGCCCTGGGCTTCCTTCCAGTGCACCCTGCCCTCCCTACCCTCCCCAAGCTTCAACCTATCATACCAGGCCACTCCCAACATCCCTAGGTGGACACCACCCTCCTCACCCTACTCAGACTTCTCTTATCTCAGGCTGACCCTTTCCCCAAGTGGATGCCCTCTCTCCCTGTGTCTGGCTTCAAATCCATGCACAGGGCCATTGTTTTCACTCTGCCTGGTGTCTGACAGCTTCCAAAAGACCTCCCTCAATTCCACCCCAAACCTGTAAAGCATATATGGAAGAATAGGAAAACATCTACAGTCCTTTACATAAAAAATGTTTAGGAAGAAAACACTGCTTTCTCTTAGGAAATTGAAAGTGTCGAATTAAAATTGCATATGGCCATGAAATTTCATTCACAAATTCATTGAACATAAAATCTTTGAACTCCTGAGCGCCAGGCACTGAGCTAGGCCACTGGGGATAGAACAGTGAACTAGGCAAAATCCCTTTCCTCCTGAAGCTGCATTCTCTGACATAGGCTGTTGAAGCTTAGACAAGTTAGTAACAAATTGATAACCTTTCTAAGCCTATTTCCTCATGTCAGATGGAAATAGTTGTAATTTTGCCCATGGGATTGTTGTGAAAATTGAATAATGTGTGTTAGTTACTGTCATAATCATCACAGAAACAATATACAGATACCTCAGCTGAAACATCGTTCATCACTCTAAAACTTATTTTAAAATTTCATTTAATAGTTTGAGGAGAAAGCAAAAAATTCCTTGGAAGTAAAATGATATCTACTCCTCAAATTATTTTTCCTTTCCTTTATCATACTTTTATCTAAGAATAGGCCCTTTAGTTTAAATTGTTTGCTCGTGTGTATGTGTGTGTGTGTTTCCTGAGTCTTAGAATATAATATAAAAGTGTAAATAAGCAGCATGACCTTTATTGTCATGTTTGAATCAGATGACACTTTCATAGATGGGTGTTCATGGGACCTGAGAGATATGACTTATTCATATATTTGAACACAGTTAATGAAAAGACAATTATTATATATTATTAGAAGAGAGACCATTTTTTCACATGGTAATTTAAGTTATAAAATGACTTTTTTTGTTTTTAAGGGAAGGTGATGGCTTAATATTAAAAATACATTTTCTTTTTAATCTTACTGGCTTCTGGTATTTGAAGCTAAATAATGATTGCTGCTGAAACTGATACATCTAGTAATATCTATATTACCCTATTAGCGATGGTATTTAAATACATAGAACATGTAACCTCTAAAACTCTAATAATTTGCCCTGGAAGCCATGCCTTTTGTCATCAGAGATATAGCAAGTCTCTAACGTTTGCTTTAATGTATATGTGGTACTCTTAATGAGGCAGTATTTCAGGACAGGCAATCCTGATTTACTTTACAAAATATAATTAAAATTAATGTTGTGACATTTTATATTTGTGTCGCTTGTCATTTAATGTTAGGAGTAGCTGTTATTTAAGCATATGGTGTAATAAGAAGAAGAACTCTAAGAATGCAGAATAAAATACAAAACCCTATAATTTTAATGGCATGAGCTAATTGATTAATTGAGTAATAAGCTTTAGCCTGTTCTGCCAGCTAGCAGAGCACAACTCATTCCAAAGCAGAAGTGGGTTAACTAGGAAGAAGGCTTATGAGTAGATGGTCTGAAAAGAGGTGAAGCAGGCAGGGAAGATGAGATGGTCTGTAGAACCCTGGAGAAGAGCTCGGGTGGGGGTAGGGGTAGGAAAAGTTCTCTAATACAAAGTACTAAAGAATATTAAGCAAACCAGTATGCTGAGAAGATAGCCCTTTCGTTGGCCATAAAGACTGACAGGAAGTGGGAAGGCTGTAAGGATCTAATAATACGCTTTTTTTTCCCCTAAGATTCTCTGTATTTATTAGAGAGCACAAGCTGGGGGGGAGGGGCAGAGGGAGAGGGAGAAGCAGACTCCCCACTGATCAAGAAGCTCAGTGGGGCAGGGCTTGGTCCCAGGACCCTGAGATCCTGACCTGATCCAAAGGCAGACGCTTAGCCTACTGAGCCACCCAGGGACCCCATAACATGCTTTTCTCATGTGGAACATATACTATTGCCAAAATATACTGTAATTCTATATAGTAGATGAATGAGGAAAGGAGAAAGGGGATGGGGGCAAGAGATTAGGGTAAATAAGGAGTGAACTACTCAGCTAGGAGGTGAATTGGGGGGTGTGGGATGGAGAGTGGAAAGGGAGAACAGTAGAGAAGGAAAGAAATAGAAGAGAAAGGACAGAATGAGAAAGAGCATCATACCTTTCTGGATTTGTAGACTTTAGAATTATTTGGAATTGTCCATTGAGATACTAGCTGTGGCTTATATTTCTTTGGAGTTTTTTGGGTCAAATTTTTAACAAGTATATTTGCTAAGAATTAAAAAGAGTTTTCCTTTAAAGTTTCAGGATCGTTTTTGTTTTTCAATAAAGCAACCACAGCAGCCTGACCTAGGAATATGATTCTGTGGGTTATACTCATCAACAAGATAACATTAACTTTATAGCGGAAGAAATGAAATCGAGACAAAGGTCAAACTGAAGATTTCCGTTCCTACGCTAAACTCTGTTGTCAAGTGTTGCCATTGGCTTTTATCATTTCAACATTTGTCATCTTCTCTCTTACAAGCACTATTCTAAATATCAGGGATAAAAGGATGCATAGGACAATGTTCCTGCCTTCAAGGATCAGGCTGGTTAATGGGAAAGACAAGTGATGGGTCTATATAAAATGTGTTGGCAACATGAAGAGGGAGCTCTGTGAAAGAACTGTGCTTGAGAGGTAAAGAAAGGTTTCTAGAAAGTGACCTTGTGCGATGTTTATATAAGGTGAAGTTTAGGTGGAGCCTTGCAGGCAGAAGGCTAGATTGCTGTGCAAAGGTGCAGGGGTGTAAAGACTGTGTTTGGGCAGTTAGGGGCAGTTTAATGTGATGAGAGTATAGAACGCAGAGGGTGGGAGAGAGAAGGGAGTAATGAAAAATGAAGCAGAAAGAGGAGGTTGAGGCCAGATTCTGAAAGATTGCTGCTAAAGGAGTTGGATGTTGTCCACTAGGGGTATGATAACCCAGGGTAATGCTGGTAGTAGACGTGGGCAAACAGATCAGTGGGACAGAGAAGAACATTCAAAAACAACCTCCAGGGGCGCCTGGGTGGTGCAGCCATTAAGCGTCTGCCTTCGGCTCAGGGCGTGATCCCAGCGTTATGGGATCGAGCCCCACATCAGGCTCCTCTGCTATGAGCCTGCTTCTTCCTTTCCCACTCCCCCTGCTTGTGTTCCCTCTCTCGCTGGCTGTCTCTATCTCTGTCAAATAAATAAATAAAATCTTTAAAAAAAAAAAGAACAACCTCCAAAACATTATTATGAGTATTATTCAGGGCAGTACTTCAGATCATTGGGAAAGACTGGATTAATTCATCAATGGTGCTGGAACAATTTGTTGACTCTTTGAGAAAGACAATTAAGTTACTAGTTGAGAAAATATTTTATGGGATACATTTATGTTAATGTCAGATTTAGGGGTGTCTGGGTGGCTCAGTTGGTTGAACATCCTACTCTTAATCTCAGCTCAGGTCTTGATCTCGGGTTGTGAATTCAAGCCCTGTGTTAGGCTCCAAACTGGGTGTGGAGCCTACTTTAAAAAAAAAAAGGAGAAGAAGAAAGCATATCAGATTTAGACTTAGGAGCTTTTGTTTGAGACTCTGGCTTTATAGCTAAATAGAATCTGATATTTAAGGCCGTTTTTCTTAACGCTGAAAAAATTTTTTTTGTAGCATCTGCGGAAAAAGAGGCAATCAAGGGGACATACTCCAAAGTACTGGATGCATATGGACTCTTAGGTGTTTTACGATTAAATCTTGGTAAGTTCATTGTTCAGTATAATTAGTCTTTTCATTTCGATTTTTTTAATTCTAAGAATTTGAGAGAGACTGATTATCTATCATTTCATACTCCATATTTGAGCTAAAAGCATGGTAACATCTTTTAAACCCTAATTATGCTCATCTTGGGAAAGTGTTGGTTGAAAAGCCAGGCTACATACTCAGGCTCTTGTGATATTAAGTTCCAGAGTCATTGTCCTATTTAAACATTTTAAAGATTGGTATCAGTTGTCAAAAGAGGAAATGAGGTTATTGCCCTGTTTGTTTGTTTTTTTTTTTTTTTGGTTGCATTTGTTTGTTTGTTTCAGTGCTTTAGGAAAAGAGCCACACTTCTTGCTCTGGTTTATAGTGGAAAGGACATCTGCTTTGTATCTAAAAGGTCTCAGCTTGAGTCTGTCTCTGCCACTTAATGTCACTATGGGCTGCAGAGAAACCTTTGTGATTACCAGTTTGTAACAGCGTGGCCCAAGGCCTGGTACCAGTCCATGATTCAATTTGTTACTGGTCAGTAATGAGATAAGGAGCTCGCACCATCATGCAGACCAACACATGGCTGTCATCGTTGATAAGGTCTTACTATGAAAAAAAAAAAAGGCAGGTAAACTAAACAGTGAATTTAGTGAGGTAATTGATTTCCATTCTGGAGCAAGCACCTTTCTCACTGTGACAGTTCACGGGCCGTACTTTGAGGAGGACTGGTGTGTAAAGTGGAGATTTGTCATTTGTTATGAATCTATCACATGTAAAGCACTGCGCCTAGGTGCTTAACCAGTACTGTCTCAGGGAACCCTCACAGGCCAGTGAGATTTATGTTAATCCTGGTTTATGAAGGAGCATATCTGAGGTTGGTTATGTTAACACACTGAAGTTGGTCTACATAATGAGTGGTGGAGCCAAGATTCAGGGCTGTGTCTGCCTGTTCGGAGCCCATTGTCAAAGTACACCACCGCTGAATTTGGCCTTCATGCTAATTTCATAGGATTTTTGTCAAAGTTAGTGAAAAATCTCTATGAAAGTTTTTGTAAACCAAATTGCTTTGTAAATTGTTAGCAGGGGCTTTCTGTTCATGTGTCAGCAGCGGCAGCTCACATTTATATTTTTTCCTTTTTTTTTCAACTATGCTATTTACAAAGAACTCCCACATTTATTGTCTTATCTGGATTTCCTGACAATCATAAAAGAAAGCTGGGGAAGATAACACACATATATTTTTTTTTACTTGATATCCTCAGATTGAGTAGAGGAATGATTTCATCAATATGAGATATTCTGGTAATGTTTAAATGCTTCATTATACTAAATGTACTTAAGCAAGGATTTTTTTTTCAACTTTTGCCAAGAATCCAATTATAAATATAAACATGTCCATGTCAGTTTAAAATAACCATGCTGTCAGATTTAAAAAGTTGGAGTCATCGGGGCGCCTGGGTGGCACAGCGGTTAAGTGTCTGCCTTCGGCTCAGGGCGTGATCCCGGCGTTATGGGATCGAGCCCCACATCAGGCTCCTATGCTATGAGCCTGCTTCTTCCTCTCCCACTCCCCCTGCTTGTGTTCCCTCTCTCGCTGGCTGTCTCTATCTCTGTCAAATAAATATATAAAATCTTTAAAAAAAAAAAAAAAGTTGGAGTCATGACAAGAAAGTTGGAAGAAACTTTGAATGATTTGAAAAATATTGGGACTTTTCATCCAATTAATTCTTTGGTTTTTGCAGGTGATACCATGTTACATTATCTGGTCCTAGTCACCGGATGTATGTCTGTTGGAAAAATTCAAGAATCTGAAGTTTTCCGAGTTACTTCTACTGAATTTATATCACTACGAATTGATTCTTCAGATGAGGATCGCATTTCAGAAGTGCGAAAAGTTTTGAATTCAGGGAACTTTTATTTTGCATGGTCTGCATCTGGAATCAGTTTAGATCTGAGTCTTAATGCACATCGTAGCATGCAAGAACACACAACTGATAATAGGTTTTTCTGGTGAGTTTGTGTTCGTTTTTTTCCCTTTGTAATCATGTGCTTGCCATGCAGTAGTTTGATGTGGGGCATAGTGTGTTCATCGGTTATTTGCAGAGAGAGCAGGGATGGGCATTGCTGATAGAGCACACCGCTCTCCTGCTCCAGAATCCTCAGCAGAGCATAGCAGGCATCCAGGGTCAGCTTATTGAAGTTCTCGTGTGACACGAAACCCATTTGCTCTCCTTGATCTAGACTGACCTTTCATTTCTGAAATATATTTAAGATACTTATTTTAAAATTAAGAATTAATATATAAAGGATTTGACTATTCATAAATTACATGTAATAATTGTTGTTAGATTCCCAAAGTCCAAAAAAATAAAATAAAATTAAGAATGAATTAGTTGTATTCAAATTGTGTTACTCGTATTTACTGTTTTTAGTTTTGAGATCTTGTCTCTGGCAGTACTGTTTTTCTAAGACGACATTGCCGTATTATTTTTAATTTAAAGGTTATAGGTGGATAATCCTGATTCAAGAGCAATAGACTATGAAGAAGTGGCATACTAGGGTAAAGTTTAGTACTATAATAAAGTAAGACTTAAGTAGGTAACTAATATATTTCATGATCATGCATAAATGTGCTATACTGTAAATATGCACGAAGGGTAAGTGTATGTGACTATAAATAGTACTGCTTTATTGGAGCTGACCAGATTTCTAGTATAGTGCTTCTCTTGTCCACAGCCGGCATTGCTGTTGACTTTTTTCCTTCATGTCATGTAGCAATTATATTTCTTTATGTTTCCATGTTATAAGGCCAAAGTTCAGGACTCCCTGCTCTTGGGTATCCCTTAGTAGGTCAGATTCAAGGTGTTCCTCCTGTATATATTTTTCCCTCCCCCTTGCACCATCTACCTATGGTCCTTGAGTAGCACATTCGGTCCGACCCATCTGCCCTGGGTGTCAGAGGGCTCAAAATCAACAACAGTTAGGATAAGAAACTAATTTTAGAGGAAACTTTGTAGCTAACACGGAAGTTTTTTGGCCCAGCATAGTAGCATGGAGGAGAAACAAGGGCAGAATGAAAAAAGACTCCAGTGCACTGTAGTCAGGGACTTGGAGCCTCACAAAGGAGGAGATGATGGAGGGGGTGGGGAAGGAAGGGTTAACAGGGCAGATGAGTGGGCATAGAGTCCCGGCTGCTCATGTCAGCCCCACACTTTTTCTGATGGAAGAGACATCGAAATCCCTGAAAATTTGAGGTGGTGCAACTGGGCCAGGCAGCTGTCCTTACTTTCTTTTCTCCCCCATCCTGGTCATTCTTAGCCCAAATTCCTTAGATTAAGGGATAAACGTTTTCGTGCCATAATTAGAAGTTTAAGCAGGTGCATATGCATTGGCTCAATGATCAGCAAGTAAACACATTTGCTAAGTTTAACCAGTAGGATTTATTTATTTATTTATTTATTTAAACTAAGGGTGGAGGTGGCAACAAGTTTAGGTAACATATTGAGGGAGTTTATCTAATAGGAGACAGGTTGAACAAAAGGGAGACTAAACACCAAAAATGAGTTTGGGTATTTTTATACTTTGTACAATTTTGCTAGGGATTGGCCTTCTTGAGCTTCACTTTTGCATAGAAAAATGAAAGCTTTATGAATTTACTATGCATACTCTTGTAGCTTAGTAGAAATATTTTCCAGGATACAGCCAAGTAGGTTTTGTTGCCAGTCACAAACACCTATCACAAAAACCCAAGCCATTTTATTCCATTGGGGATTTGAAGCTGCTGCCAGTTGAGAGTTGTTTATAAATTTAAATAGAATTAAAACAGCAACACATTGACAGCAAAGAAAAATGAAAACTGATGGCAGAGGAAGAAACTCTGTCTGAACAAATGCATAGGATCCCACTTGTATTTAAATGGGGACAAGTAGGTTGCTTATACCTCTGCCGTGACATGGGACTCACTGTGGTGTCTGGACATACAGGGTCACAGCCAGTTTGAATTTTGCCTTCGATCAACGTAGGTAATAGTAGAGTATGGAAGCTCAAGTCGTATTTTGAAAATACATAATGGCCATAGGATTCAGTGTTAGTCCAGTAGTAATCTCACCATTCATTTGCATTACGCTTTCTTGCGTGGATGGTTTACCAGAACTGCTCGCCACCACCATCTGTTTTTATCTCTACTGCAGCCTATACCCTGTGGAGAAGGGCTGGGCAGCTGCTGGTCTAGCAGTAGTGCTGTGTAGTAATGACTAAGACAGCAAGATAGTGCAGAGTACTTATGAAAAAATTTCTGCCTAAAACAGAAGAGTTTGAAACCTCAAAGAACCAAGCTTCAGTATTATAGAAAATTCACTTTTATAACACTTTGTTATCTGAAAAGACCAGCCAGAAAGTTTTTCTGCACAGTGTATTTTCCTTGGTGATCAGTTGGTTGGGAGATTCCACATGCTTGCTTTGAAGTAGTAAGGTTCCAATCGAGAGCCCAGAAGAGGCAGTCAGCAGGATGAGAAGGTGGCCAACCTGGCAGGACTCCAGCCCCTATCCTTGCTTTAGCCATAGTGACTCTGCTGTGATGTGTTTCCTAATCATTGGGCTTCTGTGTGTTTGAGTAAAACTTTTTGCTCCAGAAAAGTTTGGAAACAAGGTCGCCTCTGTTACCTAGAATGCTAAACTATTTGGAATAATGGAAAACTCTAGATATGTATTAATATGGTAGCTACTAGTTCAATTGGCTTTTTAAATTAAAATTAATTAAAATAGAGCCTTATTAAAGTGGAGCATTAAGAGTAGAGCTTTATAAAGTGGGGTGGGGATATGTGTATGAAATCCCTTTTTGGGGGATAAGGTTATATATATACATTATATAAAAAGACGGCAGAATGGGGCACAGATACTAAAAACATAAAAGATATGCTTCTTTTCTATAGACCATAGGTCATATGCCAAAGGATTGCATTTAATAGCCTTCTCTTCTGATTCCTAGCATAGTAAATGTAAATGAATTGATTTATTTGTAGGGCCTTTTAATTGAATAGCATTAGATTAATGTTTCAGGAACACTGTTTTAAAACTTATGCTGTGTTATCTGGTACTCAGTAAGCTAATGAGTTATTTTTTTTCTGTTAGGAATCAGTCTTTGCACTTGCATCTCAAGCACTATGGTGTGAATTGTGATGACTGGTTATTACGCCTCATGTGTGGGGGAGTAGAAATCAGAACAATTTATGCTGCTCATAAGCAGGCAAAGGCTTGCCTCATTTCCAGACTCAGCTGTGAACGAGCTGGGACCAGGTTTAATGTCCGGGGAACAAATGATGACGGTCACGTCGCTAATTTTGTAGAAACAGAACAGGTATATAGTATTTTATATTGCTTAATTCATGTATTAGATGAGAGACCCAGAAAATAATAGAGCCACAGATTTCAATTTGATTCAGAACTCCTTTTCACATCTGTAATGTCATTTTGTGGTTGTTCTTGGCTACTTACTGGACTTAAGGAAGGCTTCCCTGAAACAAACTTATTTATAAACAAACTTAGGTATGGCTCTTCAAATGAATAACAGGGTTTTTACTAATTAGCATGATGTTGTCAATGCTATACATTTTGGTATTGAATTTAAAAATTTTCAGTTGTAGAGCTAGACAATAAAAGTGTTTTTGTTTTCTGAAATTAAATCAAACCCAGCTCTTAAAGGTAGATATATATGCCATCTAAAATTAACTTATGGCATTTGCAGTCAGAGAAAGACAAATACCATATGATTTCGCGCATATGCAGAATTTAAGAAACAAAATGAACAAAGAAAAAAGCGAGACAAAGAAGAGACTTTTAAATACAGAGAACAAACAGATGTGGTTACCAGAGGGGAGGTGGATGGGGGAAATAGATAAAGGGGATGAGATAGATAGAGGGGATTAAGAGTACACTTATCTTGATGAGCACTGGGAAATGTATAGAATTGTTGAATCATTATATTGTACAACTGGAACTAATTACCACTGTATGTTAATTATACTTGAATTTAAAAAAATTTATGACATTTTGGCTCTGATAATATAGAATTGAAATTCAGGCTATATTCCCAGCTCAACTCAGTTCTTCAAATTAGTTTTTGAAAAGCATTTTAAAAACTAGAGAAAATATTAAATATAAGGTATGTGTGTAAAATATTGAGATTCAGAAGGCATTCCTTTTTAAAAGTTGTGATTCGTATGCTTATGTTTTTACTATTTTTTTGGTTAATATACAGAAAAACTGTTACTAATTAAAAGAAAGTCAAACTTATTTAGTCGCCTCTTCTGGATATTTTGTTAAGACAATTATATGTGAGAGACTGGTTCATAAGATAAAACTAGCAGGCAACAGATGCTAGCAAATTTGTCTTTGTCATGTAGAGGTGATAACTTTGCGGAAATATTTTATATGTGATTTTTCTCTGTAGGTTGTGTACTTAGATGACTCTGTTTCTTCTTTCATACAAATCCGGGGATCTGTTCCATTGTTCTGGGAGCAACCAGGTTTGCAGGTATCTGTGTAACATTGTTTTGTCTTGTGTTTTCTCTTGAATATTTTCCACATTTTCTAAACTTTCAGGATAGTTCATTAGTTCATTGGCTAGTTCTGTTATTCAGTTTAGTAATATTAGCTAGATTCACAAATGATGGTCTAAATACAAGAGTTTGTGGAATTGTCATAGATATTTTTCATTTAATGTTCTTTCAAATGTCCATAGAAATTCAACTACTGGATTTAATATTAAAATTTTGATATTTCCATAGCACTTGATATTCATTTTTTCATATTTACTATCTCAGTATCTTAATATATAACAGTATCTTAATATATAACTTCTACCTAAGTCTTTAGGTAGAAGAATGTAGTAGTTTTAAAAAAAAGGCAGGGGATGGCTCCTGAAACCAGACTTTTCAGTTTGGATCCTTATTCTGCCACTACTAGCTGTGTGACCTTGGGCTAGTGGTTTAACCCCTCTGTGTCTCAATTGCTTATCTGTAAAAGGAGAATAATAATATTAGTAGTTCCTGTTCATAGGGTTGTAAAGATAAAATGAAAAGTACTAAGACCAATGCCTGGTACCCACGGGCAGCTCTGTGTAAAGGCTAGCTTTTGTTGTTATCAATAATACGTCTGCTGCTAGAATTTTACCTTATAATTTGTAGTGATTTTACTATGTGTGTCTTTAATATGTTCTCTGGCTTGTTTTCTGATTTTTTTTTAACTTTGTTGATGTAAACATATAATCTTTAAAATAATAGATTTTTTTCATGTAAGTTCATAATATTAGATTGCCCGTAATAGCGTGATTTTGCATTTTATTTTTATTCAAAAATCCTTAGTCCCTAAAGTATATGTTACTTTCATTTTAGACTTCTTGTATGTATTGTCTAGTAAGTTTCATGCCTTAACCTATAATACTGAGAATATGGACAGAATAAAATCTTGCCTCCTTTTAGTTCACAGCTAGATCTCTTAGTTTAGGATGCCTGTTGGGGGAAAGATTGCAGACCACTTGAACCCTTGCCATACTGCAATTTATGTAAGACAGGCCAAGAATTAACAAGGATTAGGGGCACCTGGGTGGCACAGCAGTTAAACGTCTGCCTTCAGCTCAGGGCATGATCCTGGTGTTGTGGGATCGAGCCCCACATCAGGCTCCTCCACTATGAGCCTGCTTCTTCCTCTCCCACTCCCCCTGCTTGTGTTCCCTCTCTCGCTGGCTGTCTCTCTCTCTGTCTAATAAATAAATAAAGTCTTTAAAAAAAAAAGAATTAACAAGGATTAAAAGCAGTTACAATTCCTGAGTTCTTATCAAGAATTTTGACTTATGCAAGTTTTTTCTTTGTCATGCAGGGGTAACAAGTAGATATATCTCTCCCCAAGTCTCTTTTGGGAGAGAATCTCAACCCTAGTCCACTTCTTTGTGATCTGAGAAGGGTGTTTGGAATGTTTGCTAAGAACATTCCTAAAGCCTTGTTTTGATGCAAGGTGAATGCTTTTGTTTTAGAAACGGGAGTGTAAGAAATGGTAGTAACCTATTTATGGGCCCTCTGTTAGCTGCTCTCTATGATATTTTATTAGAAGTTCAGAATTACAGTGTTCGATTATTCAATATAGTTAGATCCTAAGTATTTACCTTGAGGGATCCTCCTTGGGTGAGGCCACCCTCCTCCCTCCTGCTGTGCTCTGTGGCTGGCCCACATAGTCTGTCTCGCCAATGTCATATTGTTTAAGGGCTGAAAACTGTGGATTTTAAAATCATGCATTTCTTGATAAAGATAGTAATTTTTAAGACGTTGAGACAGTCCAATAATTCTGCTAAATTTTCATGGAGCTGGCCTATTGTTGTCATCGGTTAAGGATTGACTAAGTGGTTCTCAATTATTTAGCTTAGTAGTTTTTAAAGTCCACTTTTCTTTGAACAGGTATGGATTAGTTTCATAAGGATCTTTTACAGAAAAACATTTTCCCGGGGTGCCTGGGTGGCACAGCGGTTAAGGGTCTGCCTTTGGCTCAGGGCGTGATCCCAGCGTTATGGGATCGAGCCCCACATCAGGCTCCTCCGCTCTGAGCCTGCTTCTTCCTCTCCCACTCCCCCTGCTTGTGTTCCCTCTATCTCTATCTCTGGCTGTCTCTATCTCTGTCGAATAAATAAATAAAATCTTAAAAAAAAAAGAAAGAAAAACATTTTCCCCATCATTCTTAGAATAGGTAATAGAGGAATGAAAATATTTCATCAGTTTTTAAAAACTAAAAAATAGATATTCATTTTTAAAAATATAAAATACCAAGTCCGTAAATTAATTTCCCCTTAGAAGACAAAGAAGGGCTTTTGACAGAGGGTGGTTGAACTTGATTGTTAGGTATCCTATGTATTCTCAGGACTGGAGTTGATTTTAGGGTTCCTTGACGCTAGTGTTACATAGCGAGATGTCCCACTTCAGAAGGCACGGACAGAGAATCCTTAGTTGTCCCTTCACTTGCCTCTTATCCTCCACAGTTAATTCTTCTGAGGTTTTTTTAATTGTAAGATTTTGAAGGAATCCTCTGAGGGGATTTTAAAAGACAGATTCATGGCCTCAACTTCACATCAGCTGAAATAGAATCTCTTGGAATGGGACCAGAAATCTGCATTTTTAACCAAGTTCTCTACCATTCACATTTGAGAACTTCTGTGTACCTGATGCTATTCTATTGACCTTGAAGCATCTCCAACCCCATCTGCTCCAACAGCCAGTCCTGAGCCAGCAAAGGTAGCTCTGTGACACTTAGCCCAGCGTTCTCCTAGGCGCTGGGACTCTGCCTTGCTTTCACTTCCCACTCCTGTCATCCCAGTTAGGGTCTTCCTCATTTCTTCTTGCCTGGAAGACTCACAATTTTCTAACCAGTCGCCTCCCAGCTCTCTAGCAGTTCTTCCCGCTTTTGAAATATTATGCTCATCAGATCTATGAGGCGCCCTTTTCTTCATGATCTGCTTTCCTCTGCCTATCCAACTTCATGCCTTGCTGTCTTCTAATAAGTATCCTCTGCTCCCCAAATGAACGTTTGCCCTCCTTCAGTATAGCCCACTCAGATCTCCTTGAATGGATTCAGTCCCTCCTCCACACTGATCTCTTCATTAAAAACTTAAGTTCCTCCAATGTGTATTACTCTGTACTGGGTGTATAGTGTTGTATACTATGCGAGATTCAGACTATAGTGATGCTTCAGAGAGAGCTTACCATCTGTTTGGGGAGTCAGGACTTTTACAGAAAAGGTAAATGTCAATATAAATTAATTTAAGGAATTACTAGGAGTTGTCATAAGGTGCTACACATGTAAGGATGATACTTTAAGTGGTGGCAACTCATTCATTTTACTTATGACTTCTTTCTCAGAAATTATTTAACATTTACAATTTATACTATTACTCTGACATTATGTTACAGCTTATATTAACCTTAAAAGATGGTAAGCATCATCAGATCTATGACTAGTATAATGCTGCACACTCAATTTTTGGTCGCATTAAAGTTTTAGAAATATGTAAACATGAAGCAGTTGTATTGATGGAAAATGATGTTCCATACCACCCAATTAAATTATTTTTAAAAGATATCTTTGGTACTTTTTAAAAAATTGGATAAATTTATGGTTATTTAAAGCCTTAAAACTTTCTAGAGTACTACATTGATTGAATTTAATATAAGAGCTCTTTTATTATAGAATTCTTTTTTAGGCAGTTGTCCTAAAACCTCATTGAGTAAAAAAACCAGTGTAGTTTAACCAATATGTTAGCTATAAGAGTTATGCTGTACAGCTAGTTGTGTGTCGAAGACCAAGGTGATGGGGAACAATCACAGCCATTGCTTGAAAAACAGAACTTGTATTTTTTTACCTTCTTGACAGTTGGCAGTACTACTTAAGATAAATATTAATCGGTAGAAAAATGCTTAGTCTTGGACTTTTATAGAGTTATAGGCAATTACCTGAGAGTACTCCAAAGGAAAAGTATTCTGGTGAGTTTTCTTCAGTCTAAAATGCTTAATATCCTGGGGTACACCTCTTTCAAATTTTAAAATTTTATAAAGACTATTAAGCACCATAAAATAAAATTGAATATAGGTGTGACATTAGACAAATCAATTTCTTATTGAAAAGAAAAAACATTAAAGAGAAAACAACTGGTTATCAGGAGAGTTACTAGATTGTCTTGCTTATCAGGAGAAAAGGATGTTTGATGAATGGATAACACCATTAATTCAATTTTTGAATTGGATGAGCATGTTAGAGCTTTGCTTTTTTTTTTTTTTTTTATTCATCAAACTGCATGATTGATTTGGTAGCCGTCTTCCCATGCCTCTTTAAAGTCACTTTGTTCAAATTGGGGAGAATGAATTCTGGGGAACTTTGATCCCAGAGCCTTAGAGGGAAATGTTTAAAAGTGAAGTTCAGGGAGATAATCTGGTGTCACTTTTATATTTCTTCTTGGCATCTCTTATAGCTTTCTTAATTTTGTGTCATGTTTCTGCTACTTTCCTATGTGAGAAAAGAAAAACTAAGAAAACAGAAAGGTAGATATTTTCCACCTTGTTTAATTCTCTTAACCCATATTGTCTGATTCTGTGTGTGTGACTATGAGACTGACTTGGAAAAGCCTGTTTTTCCAGGAACAGTGTTTTTAATTTGTTGGATCTTTGGAAGAAGAAGTGGATAGAGCATTTAGCATAACAAAGAAAAATATGTAGACATTGCCCTTGTAGGCAGCTTGGAAGAGTAGGAATTTAGTTCAGGAGACCTAAATTCTCATGTGAATCGTTTTTTTGGAATTAGTTCTGTTGACCTAAGAGGACAAGTTATTTCACTTGTCTGCATTTCAGTTTTTTTATTACCAGATGGTAGTAATATGTTAACTTACGTAGGGCGTGTAGTTTGAGCTAAAAGAAGGTAATGTTTGAAGGAAATTTAAAATTATCTTAAAAATATCTTTCATAAGTAAAAATTCTTGTTAGTTTACTAATGTTTCTTAACGTCTAGTTTTTTTTATGAGGTCATGTTTTTAAAAATAAAGGGAAAGGAAACTCCTTGAACTTGTTTTTTTTTTAAACAATAATATGAACGAAAATCAATTATTCGATGTACTATTGTGTGTTCAACAAATGAATTACTACATGTTGTAAACAATGATATTTCTTTTGTCTACATGTTGACTTTTGGTATGATTAAATGTGTTTCTCTTGTTATAGGTGGGATCTCATCGTGTTCGTATGTCAAGGGGCTTTGAAGCCAATGCCCCTGCTTTTGACAGGTGAGACTGATTATTTTTATATAATACTATCAGTTTTGATATTGTTAAGCAACAAAACTAGTTATTATAT
This sequence comes from Ailuropoda melanoleuca, assembly GCF_002007445.2. Classification (NCBI taxonomy): domain Eukaryota; kingdom Metazoa; phylum Chordata; class Mammalia; order Carnivora; family Ursidae; genus Ailuropoda; species Ailuropoda melanoleuca. Next base: position 11,681,098 of record NC_048218.1, read on the forward strand.
TTTACTGATTCATTTCAGCTTGTTTTGGCTCTAAGTAAGATTTCTCCTAACTCCTAATTTTACCAGAAGAAAGTGATACCCAGTATTATGACTTCTGGGGGTAGTAGCACTAGGTTGTGGGTCTTGATATGTTGGCCTCAAAACCACATCTTTGAATATTCTGTCTAATAGGGTAGCCGCTAGCCACATGTGGCTACTGAGTACTTGAAATATGACTAGTCCAAATTGAGATGTACTGTAAGTGTAAAATACACACTAGATTTCAAAGACTTGTGCACAGCAACCTTGACTTGGTCACAGCAGCTTCTTGCTAGACATGTCTCCAAAAGCAAGGGAAACAAAAGCAAAATGAACTCTATTGGGACTTCATCAGAATAAAAAGCTTCTGCACAGCAAAGGAAACAGTCAACAAAACTAAAAGGCAACCTATGGAATGGGAGAAGATATTTGTGAATGATATATCAGATAAAGATCTAGTATCCAAAATCTGTAAAGAACGTATCAAACTCAACACCTGAAAAACAAAAAATCCAGTTAAGAAATGGGCAGAAGACACGAACAGACATTTCTCCAAAAAAGACATACAAATTGCTAACAGACACATGAAAAAATGCTCAACATCACTCATTATCAGGGAAATATTAATCAAAACCACAATGAGGGGCACCTGGGTGGCTCAGTTGTTAAGCGTCTGCCTTCGGCTCAGGGCATGATCCCGGAGTTCTGGGATCAAGCCCCACATCAGGCTCCTCCGCTGGGAGCCTGCTTCTTCCTCTCCCACTTCCCCTGCTTGTGTTCCCTCTCTCGCTGGCTGTCTCTCTCTCTCAAATAAATAAATCTTAAAAAAAAAAAAAAAAGGAGACTTTAAAAAAAACCAAAAACAAAACCACAATGAGATACCACCTCACACCAGTCAGAATGGCTAAAATGAACAACTAAGGAAACAGCAGGTGTTGGTGAGGATGCAGAGAAGGGGGAACCCTCTTACATTGTTGGTGGGAATGCAAACTGGTGCAGCCACTCTGGAAAACAGTATGGAAGTTCCTCAAAAAGTTAAAAATAGAACTACCCTATGACCAGCAATTGACTACTAGGTATTTATCCAAAGGATACAAACATAGTGATTCGAAGGGGGCACATGCACCCCAATGTTTATAGCAGCAATGTCCACAATAGCCAAACTATGGAAAGAGCCCAGAAGTCCATCGAAAGATGAATGGATAAAGAGGTGGTATATATACAGTGGGATATTAACCATCAGAAAGAATGAAACCTCGCCATTTGCAATGACGTGGGTAGAACTAAAGTGTAGGGGCGCCTGGGTGGCTCAGTTGTTAAGCGTCTGCCTTCAGCTCAGGGCGTGATCCCAGCATTCTGGGATCGAGCCCCGCATCAGACTCCTCCGCTGGGAGCCTGCTTCTTCCTCTCCCTCTCCCCCTGCTTGTGTTTCCTCTCTCGCTGGCTGTCTCTCACTGTCAAATAAATAAATAAAATCTTTAAAAAAAAAAAAAAGAACTGATGTGTATTATGCTAAGCAAAATAAGTCAGAGAAAGACAAATACCATATAATTTCAGTCATATGTGGAATTTAAGGAATAAAACTGATGAACATAGGGGAAGGGAAGAAAAAATAAAATAAGATGAAAACAGAGAGGGAGGCAAACCATAAGAAATTCTTAACTCTAGGAAATAAACTGAGGGTTCCTAGAGGGGAGGTGAGTGGGGAGATAGGGTATTGGGTGATGTGCATTAAGAAAGGCACTTGATATAATGAGCACTGGGTGTTGTACGTAACTGATGAATCACTAAATTCTACCCCTGAAACTAATCACTATATGTTAACTAAATTGAATTGAAATAAAAAATTTTAAAAAGACATAGTGCAAGCAAAATGCAAAATATTTTATTAATATTTGTTTTATATTACATGTTGAAATTGTATTTTAGCTGTATTGGGTTAAATAAAATATATAAATTAATTTCATTGTTTATTTTTGCTTTTCTTAATGTGCCTTCTAGAAATTTTAAGATTATGTCTGTGTCTCATGTTATATTTCCTTGGGACAGCATTGCTCTGTAGCCCCTGGAATAGTTAGAAGCTGGGGAGAAAAAAAAACTCCTATTTGGGACCTATTTTTCATAAGACTAGAACTGTTAAGGAGGTCCTGAATACCCATGGGGTATATGATGTCCTCACGTATGTGGTGCAGCCCTCTGCTGTAGCTGCCATCCCAAGCTGGATAGCTTGTGTTCTCGGTGCTTATGTGACAGCAGCCACACGGAGGGGAGAGGGGCTGGATGGGTCCAGCAGCTCCAGCACAAGTGAGAGTCTCAGCATTGATGAGTCAGAGAGGAAATGGGTATTATCTGAATTTTCATAAATTCACAGTTTTGAGAGGAATGAATTGGAATGAATTTGTATCCAGTTTTGCCAGTTCTAGGAGTTTAGAAAACAGTCTTGTAGGTTCTATTTAATGGATTTGTTTGTAGGAAAAAAAAATTTAGCTTATCACTTGACATATGCTTGTTTCTTTTTTTTTCTTCAATAGGCATTTTAGAACACTTAAGAATTTATATGGTAAACAAATAATAGTAAATTTGCTTGGATCTAAGGAAGGTGAACATATGCTAAGTAAGGCTTTCCAGGTAGGCATGATCATTTTTTTCTTTTGTTCTGGTCCATGGACATGTAGAATGATATAAAAAAATAATATAATACACTAAAGAAATTATTTCCTAGAAAAAGGTTTGGGTACTTGTTGGAACCATTAACTCTTTGGGCTACTAAGGAACAGTTTTACATAATGTTGCTGAAATTGGGATTATAGAAAGCTTTCAAAGCAATTGATGCTGTTTTCTGAAATGTACTTAATTTAGGCTGTGAAGAAGCAGGAGAATATCCTCCCCTCTGAAATATGTTCATCTGTCACTGGTAAAAAGATACCAGGCAATTTCCTCCTTCATCTGTTCATCGCCTTGCCTATTTCCTAGAAACCACAGTCACTGGTTTAAACCTATGAGATGGTGAATGATGCATTGGTATACATGCAAGGCTATACCTTCTTGTATTGATGAGTGAAAACTTGAGAATTTCAAGTAAAAAAGAACCCAAAGATTGTCCAACTTCTAAAGAAAAAGTATTTTTCATAAACGCTTACTGAATCAATAATGAATTAATATAAATGATGGTGTTCCTTATGATTATAAGCTAAAACCGAAATAAAAAATAGTTAGAGAACATTTTCTGAAGTTTAATTTCAAGAAGTCTGGATGTAACTTAATTACTTGACTATTTTGTTTTTAAGCTTGTGAAATAAATATTGTTAATAAACAGATTATACTTTTGAGAATGACTTTTAAAACATTTGAATGAAAGTATTAAAAAGTGAATTTTTCAGTCTTTGGTAGGTTTTGTCTTAAATCAGTTACTTTATTTTGAGATTCTATAACAGATACAGGTATTTGTAAAAAATGAAGCGCTGCTGCTTAGAAATAATTTTTAATTTTCTGAATCAGATGAGAATATTATTTAAGTTCTCTGATGTTAATTTTGTCACCTAATCTCTTGGGGACCATATGTGAGGTTTTACAAAAAAGATGTTATTAGATACCAGCAAGTAATTTTCCACTTTACTGCCACCATCCGTGCAAGCTTTGTGTGAGATCAGTGAGATTTCAAGGGACCATGCTGGGGTTTAAATTTAAAATGTAAGGTTCCATTTTAACATTACTTGATAAGGTCATATTTAGTTAACATTTAGATGAGTATTTGCCTTTTTACTTTCAGAGTCATTTGAAAGCTTCTGAACATGCTGCTGATATCCAGATGGTGAATTTTGACTATCATCAAATGGTTAAAGGAGGAAAGGCAGAAAAACTACATAGTGTTCTTAAACCTCAAGTCCAAAAGTTTGTAGATTATGGATTTTTTTATTTCAATGGAAGTGAAGCTCAAAGGTTTGTCTGCTCTGTTTCTCTTTTCTTTGAGTTGGAACTTTGCTATATTGTAAAAATTATTCTTAACATTGAACTTTTAAATTTCCTTTTTTTACACCAAAGTTTATCATAAAATAAAATGTCTTTATTATACTTGATTTTATTTTATTTTTTATTTTTTTTAAAATTTTATTTATTTATTTGACAGAGAGAGAGACAGCCAGCGAGAGAGGGAACACAAGCAGGGGGAGTGGGAGAGGAAGAAGCAGGCTCCCAGCGGAGGAGCCTGATGCGGGGCTCGATCCCAGAACGCTGGGATCACGCCCTGAGCCGAAGGCAGACACTTAATGACTGAGCCACCCAGGAGCCCCTATTATACTTGATTTTAGGCTTGTTTTTCTTTCTTTAGAACTGAACAAGTAATAGTAACAATAGCTTATATTATTGGGCACATGTTATGAGCCAAGCAGTGTACATAGTCTTTACATGTACTTGTAACAACAGTTGAAGAGATAGATTCTATTATTATTCCCATTAACATTTGAGGAGATTGAGGCATAGGCTATAATTTGCCCCAAATCACAAAGCTAAAAAGTGTTAGAACTAGGACTTACCTGGCTCCAGACCTCATGCTGTTATCTGTGAAGCTATTTCACTTCTCTCTTAAAACTAATATTTTAATATACTTGACCTTAGTAAGGACTATTAAATGTAAGTAGAAGTAAATGACATTGCTTATTATCTGCTTTAGTATAATGTAAATCTTCTGTTTTTGATTATGAAATAGAGGAGGAAAGTAAGTTTTGAAAAAATTAAGGCCAGAGTATAGGATGAGGTAAACTTTAGTGAACAAAGCTCAGACTTCTGGTTTTTTCAATTTGTGCAATATTTAGTATCAATGCCATAGAAATTTGTATAGGTCAGTAGAGATAACATCTTGGGTTTTTTAAATTTCTCCCATAAATATTTGATTATCTTTTATGTGCCAAGAGCTATGGGGTCATAAATCTGAATGCATATTTCACTCTTGACTACTGGCCTAATTAAAAACAAGTGGGTGTAGATAAATAGATATGTGATAAAGAGTGTATGACAGAATGTTAACACTTGTAGAATCTAGATGGTGGGTATGTGGATGTTTGCTGTAAAATTCTTTCATCTTTTTTTGTGCTTGAAAATTGTAGTAATAAAAAGCTGGGGGTAAAAAGTGGGTACTATATTTTAATCACCTTAATTGTTCTCATTTTGTTTTAGCTTTGTTATTTGTGTTTCAAGCTAGCTGTTAAACTTCACTGAATTTCTTGCAGATGCCAGAGTGGTACAGTTCGAACAAATTGCTTGGATTGTCTTGATAGAACAAATAGTGTGCAGGCGTTCCTCGGCTTAGAGGTAAAAAAAGAAGTTGAAATGTATATATGTGACTTATATCAAATGTCTCTTCCAATGTTTTTGTAAGATTTATGTTTCCCATTAGTTATTTTTTGTAAAATGAAATTATGCTTCATTAAAGGCATTTCTTCTCTTACGGGTTTTTCCTCCCCCAAAATTCCTTTTCATTTAAATGTTCCCTTTACCTGTTCCAAATACTCTCTTTAGATAGCTTATTTCCCTGTATTGTTCCTTAACTTTCCCTTTAAAAACTGCTGTTTATACTATTCCAGCAGTTACTTCTTTTGTCTTTTGGAAGAGAAAAATTTTGTATATATATATACATACACACACACACACATATATATACACACATACATACACACACACACAATGTATATCTATTGGTCTTTGTTCTTTGTATAGTTTCTTCAGAATTGGGAAGGATCTTTTTTCACATCTATAAGATTATATTTTTGACAGTCTGTAACCCAGTACAATTTATATGGTATTTTCAAATCAGTAGCTACAAAAAACAGGATCGGTGAAAATGCCATTGTTAGTGACAATGAGAATGAATGAGGTTAAGCTTCTGTAACAAAGTCTTTGTTTAAAAGCTTTTTTCTTTACCACCTATCCATAAATTCAGTCTAATATAGACATAGTCTCAACTATATGATACACTAGCAATGCTAAACTTTGTGTCTTTCCTGTTACGCAACAGTAGGGATCATAAGGCTGTGGTGGGTCTTCATTTAGTTTACATAGGAACTTAGCATAGTTCTCAAATACTATAAAAACAGGAATAGGAAATAATCTGTTATTTTTTCTTCCAGTTAATGATCTTAAATTTGGCCAGGACATTGGTTAATTAGTTACTTTGCAGCTGAGGTTCTTTCCATCTCAAAAATGACAGCACATTGTGTAGAATTCTCTGCTACAGAAATGTATTCTTCATGTAGCTAAATAAATTTTACTGTTCTGCCTTTTTAAACAATCTGTCATTGAGTCTTATAATTTATGTAGAAAATATGACAGAGACAAAAGTGAAAGCAGGGATTTGGTCATTTGAATGGCATTTATCACATGGCTTGGGTTTGTTTTGAGTTGTGTTTTTAAGTGGCTGAGTACATTTATGTAGATCTGAGAGTAAACTTATCAAAATAGTTGCAAGTCTTCATTAAAAGTATAACAAGTGTTAGTTCTCAGAATCTGACTTAACTGACTGTCCACTGTTGGTAGAGATGTGAGAAGGCAAAGCCAAAGTAGAAGCGAAGACTAGTTTTGCCATATTCCTTGAAGAGAGGGAGCTATAAATGATAGAGGTAGTCCTGGAGGCTAATTTTGTTTTATTCTTCATGCTAACAAAGAACAGTTCTGGTATAAGTCTGTAGGTAATCAAATGAACCTAGTTTAGTGTTTTTTATATTATTTTAGTTTTTGATCTCTATAAATACGGATAATCATGATACTTACAGATAAAAGAAAACATAAATGGAAAGGAGTTAAGTAAAAATGCAAGGCATAAAGCATGACTAGATTCCAAATAAGCCAAATAGACTGGTAAGGATTATGCATTGCTTCAACTGCCGGAGTTAAAGGCCAAAGTTCATTCAAAAACCAATGACTCTTCTAAACACATTTGTTGTTATCTGTGATGAAGGAATTGTGACGGCCTGAAGACCTTGCATTCTTGCATGATGTATTCCCCCCAGTTACCCTTTATATACATTACTAATATAGGTTTTATGCATTAAATCAAACTGTCATGACTTTATTCAGAAATAGGGCTAATTTATATATTTTTGCGGTACTTCAAGAGCAGCTCTACTTTTGTCATAATCTCCTGATTTTAATCACCCAAATGTGTAGAACCCAATCCAAAAACTAAAGAAAATTAGTTATTTCTATATATATTTGAATAACCTAGGCAGATATTTTTCTGTGCTCTATTGCATGCTGTTGAATAATTAGTTCTTTTAGTGAACAAGGTAAACCAGTCTGATTTATAGACATTTTAATAAGGTTAATTTTATCATTTAACCAGAAAGAATATTGCTACATGGGAATATTAAGGTACTTGTAAGCTTCACTGATGTGGTATTTACTTTAAAAATGGTGGGACAGAAGACAGCCTAGTAAACTGGTAGGTTTTCAGAATCCAGTCACATAGTCCTATAAACTGTAAATTTTTATTTGATTCTTGTAGTTCTTAAAAAGTCACATCTTAATGTATTAATATACTTATAAAAGTCTCTCTTTTGCTGTTTTAGATGCTGGCGAAACAGCTGGAAGCTCTTGGCTTAGCTGAAAAGCCTCAATTGGTGACACGCTTTCAAGAAGTTTTTAGGTCCATGTGGTCCGTGAATGGTGATTCAATCAGTAAGATATACGCAGGGACTGGAGCTCTTGAAGGAAAGGCTAAGGTAGATCTAGATTTATCGTAACATTACAAAAGATCCTCATTTTCCTTTTAATACGCTTTTAAATCATCTTGTTTTAAATTAATAGTTGGGGGGCACCTGGGTGGCTCAGTTGGTTAAGTGACCAACTCTTTTTTTTTTTTTTTTTAAAGCTTTTATTTATTTATTTGACAGAGAGGGAGACAGCCAGAGAGAGAGGGGACACAAGCAGGGGGAGTGGGAGAGGAAGAAGCAGGCTCATAGCAGAGGAGCCTGATGTGGGGCTCGATCCCATAACGCCGGGATCACGCCCTGAGCCGAAGGCAGACGCTTAACGACTGAGCCACTCAGGCGCCCCAAGTGACCAACTCTTGGTTTTGGCTCAGGTCATAATCTCATGGGTCCTGAGATTGAGCAGCAACCCCCCGCCCCCTTGCAGGCTCCACGCTCAATGGGGAGTCTGCTTGGGATTCTCTCCCTCTGCCCCTCCCTCCCCTTCCCTTGCTCTCATTTATGAATGAATGAATGAATGAATGAATGAATGAATGAATGAATGAATATATGTTGGGGTTTCTTAGGTAGCTGTTTCAGGATTCTGTTTTATTATGCCTTTATGTCCTGTTTAACACTTCCTTCTGTAGCAGATACTGTGGTTGGATGGAAGAGAGTTATTTCCCAGATTTGGGGGTATTAGTATGATGTATTTAGTAGTTTAGTGATATAATCCAGTAGGCCTATGTATGTATTGCTTACATTTTTTTTCATGATTTTCCCTTACATATCTGTTTTACTTTTTATATTGTTTATTTTGATTATGAATAGGATTTTTTTTTTAACCATAGTCATCCTGATAAAGAGACCTATCACATTTGGCTTTGTGTTCCCAGTACCTGTAGTGCTTACTGTTTAATAGAATTGTGACAAATAGTAGATGGATGAACAAATCAGTGGACAGCTTATGCAATACTTCCTATGAGCCCAACACCTTTAGGGCTTGATTATTAAGTTTCTATTCTTTTATTTATCTTACCTTGAAAAGGAGGCTATCAAAATGTACAAAAGTGTGAGAGATGGATTTACTTATAAATTGTGCCTCATCATTAGTTTCTAATTGCTGGCCTTATTTACGGATCCTTTCTCCTCTAGAATTTGGCACTTATTAAAGGAGTTATTTTATATGCTTAAATATTGCCTTTCAAGCCTCCTGTTTTCAGTTGGATTTTATTAACATTTTTAATTTCTACAATTCTTCAGACTACATCGAGTATAGAAATAAGGACATTTATCATTTTAATAGTTCTGCAGCCCCCTCCATACAGTACCTAAAATTCTTTGAAGACCCTTCATCATCTCTAAGTCTTCTTTTAATTTCTAAATCTTCTTCCTCTTCTTTGTCTCATAAAATGCTATGCCTCTCTCTGTTCAAAGGTATTAGCCTTACCTGCAAAGCGTCTTTTGTTCAATTCACAGAAATGATTTATTGACATTTACAAATATTTACTTTTTAAATGGGCCCTATTTTTGAAAACCTGGAATTGTTCAACTTCATTTATTATTCCTTTAAAATAGAGAATATCAGTCTTACCGTTAAAACTTGATTCTCTACAACTGTTGCTTAAAATATTCTTTTATGTTCTTCTGACTTTTTGTTTCTGCAGTGACTAAGACAGTCTATAAATAGAGGTTACATATATTTTCAGTGGTCTTTCGTCTCTAACATAATAGAAACAAAATTTCACATATTAAATATACTAGTCTGAATTGAACTAAACTCTAACATCTGAACTGCTCTTTCTTTTCCTTTCTCTGGGTTCCTTTTGATTAATTGCCTGATAATATGAATGGTGAGTGTCTTTTCAAATAATGTCATTTGTATGTGTTATGTGGGAGGAAATAACGTGTTAGTTTTCAAATTACTGTTATTTCAATAAGGAATGAAAATTACACATTGCAAACTGAAGCGTTTTTCTAAAAGGCAAGAGTTGGGTTTTTTGTCGTTTTTTTTTTTTTAACAGTCATCAAAATCCATAAGATCAAAAGAAATCTTTATGGTAACTAACGTGCCTGAGTGAAATATGTGTTCATTAAAAGTTATAATCAGGGAATACAGGCTTCCGGTTATGGAATGAATGCATCACTGGAATAAAAGGCACAGGATAGGGAATATAGTCAACTGTATTGTAACAACATTTCATGGTGACAGATGGTAGCTACACTGGTGGTGTGCATAGGGTAACAGAGAGAGTTATCTAATCACTGTGTTGTACACCTGAAACTAATGTAACATTGTGTCTCAGCTGTACTCAAAAAAGTTATAATCAGCTCTCTCACTATAGGAATTGGCCTAAGTTTATCATTTTTATTATTTATATTTACACAGGCAATAAAATGACCTAAGATATATGAACTGTAGTTTGCATTAATATTTATTTATGAACTGTAATTATAAATTCCTTTTTAGACTAGTCCTTCATTCTTATGTTCAGTCTGTTTTAACTAATATTAAAGTTATTTGGGAGCAATTCCAATTTTATTTTTCTACTGTTAAAGTGCTTTGAAGTTTTTCTAAGAGCATGTGAGTGCACCGTATCCTTGATCTCCTCTGCTTCCCCCCACCCATCCCATCCCCAGTTCTAAAAGTTACAGTGTAAGAAGTAGCTTTCTTGTTTTAAATAAGTATACTTCACTTTATTTCCTTTGTAGTAAACAGTTTTAAACATTTACAGCTCTCGATATCATTAGTGGATAAGGTTATGGTATTGAGCTTTACCCATCTTTTTGTGGAGAGCTTTTATCCAAAAGGGAAAGAAACAATGACATCTTGAGCCATTTTAATATGATGATTTGATATTCAAAATTGAATGGTTAGGTCCTTTTTATTGCAGTAAAGTCATATAAAACTGGTTTAAAACTTCAAAATGTTACTACTAAGTAAAAGCAACACTCTTTGGAACAAAAATCCATGCTGTTTTTTCCCCAACAGGCTGGAAAGTTAAAAGATGGTGCTCGTTCTGTTACTAGAACGATTCAGAATAACTTCTTTGACAGCTCCAAGCAAGAGGCCATAGATGTTTTACTGCTGGGAAATACTCTAAATAGTGATTTAGCTGACAAAGCTCGAGCACTTTTAACTACAGGAAGTTTGCGTGGTATGCGTACTTACTTTATATTTTGATTACTTTATGTTATTTATATCCCTTCTTAAAGTCCAAGAGATAAATGTAAACTTACTTACATAAATATTTTTTAGATTGAATTGATTAAAATAGTTTTGGGAGAAATTTCTATCAATGTAATTTTTAAAAATTGCATTCTCCAAAGGAAGTTGATCTCTTTTGAAAGGTTTTTATCATCAGTGGTATTACTAAGCTCTAAAATGAGGCCCATGCATGTTTTCTTTTATAGATATGATTGAGGGGGTAAATGGTTTAAGTATTGCTAACTTTATATAAGGCAGGATTTCATAGAATATTCAGCTAGTACTTTTAATAGAACATTCAATAACCTAATTATATAATATAGAAAACAAAAGGTTTATTGGGAAAAACAGTACCTATATTGGTTATTTTGCTAACTACTAACCCCAGATTTCTATAACTTGGTCTTGTTTGAACAGGCATTAAATCATATTAATAATTTAAGATATTGCTTATTATTGGACACTAATTTGACATAAATATATGGTTTTCAGGGTGGCTTTTTATCTTTCACTGAGTCTTTTATTAAAATCAAAAGAATTCAAGCTCATGTCATTGAGTATGTATTTAGTATCATGGGAAAACTCAAGATTCATTGTAGAACTTAATGAATTAACTTCCTTAATTCCATGTTTTTTCATCTTAACTTTTCAGCACTCTGAACATTTTTGCTTCTTCTGTTATCCCCACACCAAACCTTTCAGTTTTCCCTGTGCATGTAAGAGAAATTGTTCCTTGTCAAATAATGCACTCTTGGATAATTCCTTGGTCAAATAGGTCATGATGGATTCTTTCAGAATTCTTGTTGGCACTGGGGGTAGTTGATTAAAGTTAGCCCCTCAGAGATCTATTACTAGGCTGGGGGACTGAGACCCTACTAAAGCTCTAGAAAACGAAGTCTGATCTTAGCTACTACTTTTAACTTCAGGCTTTCTTCCTGGCTCCCAGCAGTGGAGACTTGGCTGATTTGCATCTTATCACTTCTTTCCACCTTTGCCTACTTTGATATGGAGGCATTGCTAAGCAACTGTTGAAAGTAACCAATTGAAGGAAAGAAGAGAAGTGAGGAAGCTAAGAATTCCCAGACTTGACCATTATTTTTTTTTTTTATTTCCCTGCACATTTTCCTATGTGTCAAATAAGCCTGAAAAGAAGTACTGTCAGTTCTGCGATAATGCTTGTTCTGAGAATGGGAATTTGTTCCAACATGAATGCTCTATGAGGGAACATTTTGGGTATAATGTCCGTTCTCCATTAGTTTATGCATGGTTTCACCCAGCAGAATTTAGACGGGTAGAAAGATATACACAGAACATACACTTATGCGTACACTTCAAACCTCTCTCTACCTCAGTTCCCCAGGTGTGTTATGAGACATACCTATTCACATCTGGTGTTACCCAGTTTCCATCCCAATTTCAGAGAACCCTTCTTCCATCTTTCACAATTACAGTTGACCTTTGAACAACACGGGGCTTGGAGTGCCCACTCCCTAGTCAACAATCCATGTATGACTTTTGATTCCTCAAAAACTTAACTACTAATTACCTACTGTGTATTGTAAGCCTTACTGATAACATAAACAGTTGACTAACACATATTTTGAATGTTATATGTATTATATACTATATTCTTACAACAAAGTAAACTGGAAAAAAGAAAATGTTAAGAAAATCTAAAGGAAGAGAAAATACATTTACAGTACTGTATTTAACAAAAAAAATTCACATATTGAGTGGACTGGTGCAGTTCATACCCATGTGTTCAAGGGTCAGCTTACTCACAAGCGGCAACCCTCCTGACACCCACTTCTACAAGCAAACTTCAGGTCTTTTTCAACATGAAGTGCCATATTTAAGGAGTATTCATACCTCTCAAGCTGTTTAACATTGTAAAACTGTACTACTATTTTTATTAGGTTCCCATCTTTATTGGCGTGTCACTGTTGAAGGTTTTGAGTGTTGTGCCCTAAGCCCTTTTTTTCCCCCTAAGTTCTGTGGTTATGGGAATTTGTATAATTTTACCCTGCATGCTTATTTTTTTGGAATGTGTATGCTTTGTTATAACTGAACTGGTTGTACTTACCAACTGAGTCCCAGAAAGAATACTAAAAGGTATATATTAGGGTAGTATCTTCCATGTGTTCAATATTCTCTAGCTCCTTAGATATTCTCCCTCACATGCAGGTACACACGCACACATGTGTGCTCACACACACACACACACATACGCACACACATGAGCAGCCTGAAAAGCAGGCCCAGGACCTCCTGATTCTGAAAATCTGGACATCACTGAGTCACTGTAGGATTTTTCTTAGATGCTGAGGGTTTGCATCAGATATCGTCATTTATTTTTAATCTTCGGTGTCCTATAGCCATCAGAAAAAATAAAGTCATCAAATTGACTTAAAAGAGAAAGGGAGGCCACCTTAGAATGTATTGTCATAGCACTCTAGATTTTATTTGTAACTTGTTGTTTTACTAATGATTCTTTGTTTTCTTCTTGATGCATCCATAGTTTCTGAACAGACATTACAGTCAGGTACAGTATAGAAAACCAATCTGTAAATAAAAGCAAATTTTTATTTTTCTAAAGTTGATACTGTAAATAAATAAAGCTATATAAATGGAAACTTTCTCTTATTTTGCCCTCACATTCTAACAGGATAAATTGATATCTTGTTTTAATCCGAGAAAAAAATTTTAAGGTTGAGAAAACTAAGTACCTTGTTTAGAAGGAAATATGTAATGCTGTCTGTCTTCCTATAGCAAATGCTTAATTCTAATTAAATAGAGCTCATCTAGTTTTAATTTCACTTTTATATTTCATTGAACAAACATTATTAGTGTTCTACCTTGTACTCTTAATAGGCTAATGGGAAAAACCCAGACAAGACTATTTTGGATTAATTTCAGAGTACTGTCTGTGATATTGATGAATACTTTGCAACGTTTCTCACATACAATATTTGAAAAAGCACTGACTTATTTTCTCATACTATGGAGGAAATATTTTCTGTAGCCTTAAGACCTGCACCAAAATGTGATCTGAATTCTTTCAAAAAGCATCAAGGTTGCTAACAAAGTTAGAGGAGTTAAGTGATTAGGACCCAAAGGTCATTATTTTTCTCACGTTTCCTGTTCCTATGAATCTCATGCCTGCCTTTTCTGGACAAGGTTTATGAACTTGTCCTTGAACATGAATCTGTGGCAAAAGGAACAAAAAAGGCTAAAACTTTGTCAGAAATTTAGCAGAAAAAGACATCTTTTCTTCCCTTCACTTAAGATTTGGTATCACTTAAAATTTGTTTCGCTTAGTTACTGTTCAGAATGTTTTGAGAAACTATTGGTTATTTTTGTGAGAAGGATGGAAGAAGAGAGCACTTGAGTATATTTTTGAGTTACGTAATGAAATCCATTTTCTGAAATGATATGGCATTTAGTAATGGACATCTGTTTGAACACAGACTCATTTCTTTCTGCACATTAAAGTGCCAACCAGTTAAGAATAAACCAGAAAATTTTAAAACCGTTTTATTCCATTTATAAAGTGATTTGACTTTATTAGTTCACACAACATGGCAACATGTTTTCACACAATTCATTATTTGTCTTGCTGAGTATTTTAAGCTGTTAAATCATTACAGAACTTGTGTTTTGGTATAGAATGGATCACAGAGGCAGTTTTCATAATAATAACAATGGCAGTGATAAAGACCATGTCATAGAGAATGATTCTCTAGGTATGGCCAGCTTTTAGTTAACCACACCAACAGACCAGAGCAAATCATCTGCTTCCATTACCACCCAACACCTTCTACAAGTAATCAAATCAAAGAGCAAGAGGGCTAGCTATCTGCATGTCTGTCCCTGGGAACAGTGGCGGTGGGCTTGTATGTACAGCAGTTCCCTCGGGAGATTCACAGGTCAAACTATTTTCATTATAATACTAAGATGTTATTTGCCTTTTTCACTCTCATTTTCTCACGAGTCTGCTGTATCTTAGTATCATAAAATAATAATAAAATCATGTGGTAGAAGGTGAGAATCATTGTGATTTCCTTCTCCTCTTACCAATTAATTGCCAATTAAGTGTTCATTCTCTGTTTTTAGATTGATGTCCTGTTAAGGTTCTAGCTACTTTAAGTGCCAAGAATTTAATTTAATCAAAATGAAGTGTGATTTAGAAGGAAGAGGGTGATCAAAAAAATACGCAGGGCAGAGATTGAGGATCCAAATGTACTGAGCATTCATTTAACAGTGATTTACTGAGCACTTACTATGCGCCAGGCACTCTTCTAGTGACTAGAGATACTGCAGTAAATAAAACAGACCAGCATTTCTGCCCTCGTGGAACTTCCAGTCTTGAGAGGGGAGACAGACAGTTACAGCATAAATAAATAAAACTCACAGTGTGTAAATGGTGATAAATGCTATAGAGAAAAATAAAACAAGGAAGGGATATGGAAGGTTAGGGACAGCATGCAAATTTTAATAAGATGATCAGGAAAAGCCTCACTGGAACTGAAAGACCCGAAGGAGGTGAGGGAAGAATGTTGCAGGCGGTGGAAACAGTCAGCACAGAAGCCTTGTGGTAGGAGCAGGCTGGCCTCTTACTGAAACAGCAGGGAGTCAGGGGCTCAAGCAGTGAGCCAACAGGGAAGAGGTAGCAGATGAGGGCAGGATGGCAATGCAGATTGCCTTGTAGACCAGTGTTAGGGACTTTGGCTACTACTCCCAGATGGGAAGTATTTTCTAGTGACTTCAATCTTTGAAAGTCTCATTAGCGTACATAATTTGTGTTTTTGTCAAGGAGCCATTTTTCGTCAAGCCACCTGTCAGTAGCTAGAATCTTAAATGTAAATGTTCTTAAATGTTTTTGTTTGGAAATAAGAAAAAAGATTTATATTTTTACGAGCCTTTAAATGAAAGAGATATGAAAATCAATAGCTATATTCCTAAAACTGTAGTCCCTCGTTTTGTACACTGTAAAACAATGTACCACTTCGTTGAAACAGAACTCTTCTGCATGTGTTATGTTGTTGCCATAATTTTGAAATAGCATTTTTACTGTGATTATTAAATGTCAAATTTTTAAAAAATTGTGTTGGTTACTTGCATCGTGCTGGGCTGTGCATGTATCTTACGCTTGTTTGTGCTTATGATGATAGTTGAACTTCCCATATGTCATTTCTCAGGTATAAAAACCAATTTCTAAAAGTGATTTAATGCAGCTAAGATCCTGTTGTGTTTTGTTTTTTATTAGCATCTTCCAAAGTACTCAAGAGCATGTGTGAGAATTTCTACAAGTATTCAAAGCCCAAGAAAATTCGAGTATGTGTTGGAACCTGGAACGTGAATGGTGGGAAGCAGTTTCGCAGTATAGCTTTTAAGAATCAGACACTCACCGACTGGCTTCTTGATGCACCCAAGTTAGCTGGCATCCACGAGTTTCAAGGTCTGCTTTTTATAATATGGATTCACTTACTAAATCCTGACTCTGATTTATTAATCTATAAAACAAATATAACACATCATAATATGCATTAATTTATAAAAGAAACTTGGATTTATAAGTATGAAGGCCAAACCTTTAAAGGTAACCATGCATATAAGAAAAACTGGTTCTGTTCTTATTCTTTTAAAGTGACAAAGCAAGCTGATTTTGTAATTGATAGTTTTTTAAGCCTAGTATGTTCCATTTTTCAAATCTAGTTCTCTGTTTAGTTACTAAGGTCAGAAGTATTTGGGGTAGATTATGAAAAATCTTACAAAAGTGGTTGTGACATTTGTTGGCACTTTATAACTTAACAATACTGATTTATCCTTGGAAAAACTTGGTTGTCATTAATAGCCCCAACCAAACACTGAGCTGAGGATGCTTCTAAGATTTTGATTAGAATCATTAATTTGAGGCTGCCTTCTTTTTTTAAAAGTCACTTCGAATTCCATTTTCAAATGGTACATATCTAGCAAGTAATTTGTATAAAGGTGAGATGCATAGGAAGAGTGTGAAATACAGATTTTCTTTTTTTTTTTAGTTATCTGTAATCAGTCACTTTTTTTTTTTTTACTACTTTCTTGGTAGAAGAATCCAAGAAAATTAATAGAGATCCAGGGGTTAAGGTGTACCCCTCTGTTTCAGCCATTAGCTCTCTCCTAACAGACAAGGAAGAAGACAGAACAGACTTTTACTGAAATGCCCCGTTTCACTTACATTGAACCTAATTTGAAATTGTAGTTGTTGTCGTAGTAGTAATAATAAAATAACAGCTAACACCACAGTTCTGTTAGTACTGTACATCTAGTCATTTATTCCCCATAACAGACCTACTGCCCAGGCGCAATTATCATTCTAATTTCACAGATGAGGAAACCAAGATGCAGCAGGGGAAGCAACCTGTAATGGCAAAATCAGGATTTGAACTCAGGCAGCTTGGTTCTGGCGTCATTGTGCCACACTGCAGTTATGTGTAAATTTGGGGGAAAGTTGCTTAGGTTCTCCAAAGCCTCAGGATCTTGTCTGCAACTAAAGGACAAAAATAATCTGTCTTATGAAGTGTGTGGTAAATGAGATGAGGCGTGTATAATCCTTGTACATAATAGCAGTCAATAAATAGTTTTGTTTTGTTTCTCAGTTCATACTATTTATAGGCCCTTTCTAGCTACTTATTTCTGAATACTTGGGCCACCCAAGTACCCCTGGGCTGCTTATCTCCAGTAGCTTCTGTTCTCTCGTCTTCATTGTCTGTTAGGAGAGAGCTAATGGCTGAAACAGAGGGGTACACCTTAACCCCTGGATCTCTATTAATTTTCTTGGATTCTTCTACCAAGAAAGTAGTAAAAAGGTCAAGCTTCTGGTTTTCAAATTTGAATGTGAAAAATCCCTCCTGTTATCTCTTAATTTGAGATGATTTCTTAGCCACTTGGGGCATTTTCTGAAGAATCCTTTTACTTCCCCAATTTTTATTCACTTCAGCCTTTGAGAGGTGGCTTGTTTCTCTGGGTGTCATGGTGCAGAGTTTAGCAAGAATTCTTTCAAAATGATTTCTGAAAGGACTTGAGGATCTTTAAGAATAACAGTCTTAAAGAAGCAAACTTAGGAGGCCTGAATAGAAGCTAAATTTAAAGTAACTTTGTCCCATTCGTTGTTTTTGCCTGTACTTTGAATTTGGCTAAACATAAAACACAAAAATGGAATCTTATGATGTCTGGTGTTGATCTTAGTTGTGCTGGGTTGGTGGGGGGATGCCATTTGACTAAGGCGACACTTTAGAAGTTTTTCTTGGATGCTTAATTGTAGATAAAAGAAGTAAGCCAACTGATATATTTGCAATTGGTTTTGAAGAAATGGTTGAGTTGAATGCTGGAAACATTGTGAATGCAAGGTAAGCCAACAAGGTAATTGTCTAGCTGAGGGATGTGGAAGGCAGATAACTAAGTAGTTGTTACAAAAATAGATTGGGAGAATATATGTAAAGGTGCTTTCTTTTTTTTTAAAGATTTATTTATTTATTTGAGGGGTGGAGAGGGGCAGAGGGAAAGGAAGAGAGAATCTTAGGCAGACTCTGCACTGAGCACAGAGCCAGACGTGGGGCTCCAGTGCTTTTCCAACCATCACACTTCACTGTGCAGCAGAAGTGATTTGTGTGGGGGCACCTGGGTGGCACAGCGGTTAAGCGTCTGCCTTCGGCTCAGGGCATGATCCCGGCGTTCTGGGATCGAGCCCCACATCAGGCTCCTCCGCTATGAGCCTGCTTCTTCCTCTCCCACTCCCCCTGCTTGTGTTCCCTCTCTCGCTGGCTGTCTCTATCTCTGTCAAATAAATAAATAAATAAAATCTTTAAAAAAAAAAAAAAAAAAAGAAGTGATTTGTGTGTATTTCCTATTCATCACAGAATATGAAAAAGCTAGGACTCAAGATTGAGCTTTGATCACATGAATAATGAATGTTTATTGCTTCAACAAGGGTATTCTTAGGTGAAATGGCATTTTTTTAACTGCAAGTGCATGGCAGTGAGGACTAATGAATCCTAGTACAGTTTGGTGCTTGGATTCATCTGAAGACATTAGTACTTTTACTCATTGTTGCTTTTGCATCATCATGCGAATTTGGTCAACACAGTGAAAAAGACAAAAAAATCTTAGTAGTATTATGAAGATGGTTTTGACCTCATGAGTTTGGGGGAACCCCAGGGATGTTCCCAGACCACACTTTGAGAACTGCTATTCTGAAGCCTCATTACAAATGCAAATTACTTGTGGAACTTAAAGTGTAAGTGTTTTATTTTAAGAAAGTATACTTTTAAAGTTGGGCAGTTGCCCATCTTTTCTTTTTTTTTTTTTTTAAGATTTTATTTATTTATTCGACAGAGATAGAGACAGCCAGAGAGAGAGGGAACACAACCAGGGGGAGTGAGAGAGGAGAAGCAGGCCCATAGCAGAGGAGCCTGATGTGGGGCTCAATCCCATAACGCCAGGATCACAGACGCTTAACCGCTGTGTCACCCAGGCGCCCCAGTTGCCCATCTTTTCTGACCTTTTTTAAGATTTTCAGAATAAAAATATGGGCTGATAGTAAAAATATGGGTATATATTGCAAATGATTGCAATTTTTTTCTTAGCTGAAGTGAATAACACTCGTACAGGGAGGTAGATAAGAAATCCAGTTTTATTCATTTTGCCGTTTTGACTCTCTTTCCTGGAAATACATATTCCGGTCTTAAAATAGAATGTACTCTTATAGTTCCTAGTACCAGATCGTTCAGTTGATGGTCTAAGTAGAGTGTAATCAAATTATTCTTTAGTAAAGTGGTGATTATTCATTTATTTAACCAGTATCTATTGAGCACCTACTCTAGGTGCTAACGATACATTAATGAATAAAACAAACAAAAGTCCCTACCTGCATGAATCTTCTATTCTAGTGGAAGAGACAGACAATAAACAATAACTATAGTAAGTAAATTACAGGCATATCTCAGAGATATTGCAGGTTCAATTCTTGACCACTGTACTAAAGCAAGTATCTCAATAAACTTAGTCAAATGAGTTTTTTGGCTTCCCGATGCATATAAAAGTTGAGTTTACATTATACTGTAGTCTACTAAGTGTGCAATGGCACGTGTAACCAACAATGTACACACCTTAATTAAAAAATACTTCATTGCTAAAAATGCTAATCATCTTCTGAACTTTCCACTAGTCATAATCATGGACCACAGATCGCCATAACAAATATAATAAAAATGAAAAAAGTTTGAAATATTGTGAGAATTATCAAAATGTGACACAGAGACAGGAAGTAAGCAAATACTGTTGGACAAATGGCACTGATGAGCCTGCTTGGCATAGGGTTGCCACAGACCTTTAATTTGTAAAAAACACTATCTGGGAAGCACAATAAAGCAAATCACAGTAAGACAAGGTGTGCTTGTATGTAGTCTGGTAGAAGATGGTAAGTGGAATGGAAAATAAACAGAGATAAAGGGGATGGAACATGTGGAGTTAGGGGAGCGGGGTGCAGTTTAAATGGAATGATTGGGGTAGGGTTCAGTGGACCTGAGAAGTGAGCTAGATAAAGAGATGAAAGCCGTCATTCTCTTCTCAGAATCCAGGTTGTAGTGGTAGGATTATGGTAGGTGGTAGAGGAGAATCCATGTGCTGGATCTGTATTCTGGAGGTGGTATGGCGGTGTTAGATTAGATAAATGGGCGTGAGGTCGTATTCTGGCTTAGCACTTATCGCGTGTGTGGCCTGGAACTATGAGAACACATTTTTGTGCTCTTCTTTAGAGGTTCTTGGGGGTTCTTTGGAGAGTCACACTTACTACTCTGAAAATCTATAAAGACCCAGGCATTTATGCTACCTCCTTTGTATGAACTGTGTTTCAGACTAATGGAATAGTTGAGAAAAGTTCTTTAGAGAAGAATTCTAACTTACTACAAATGCCTGTGGAATGCTGCAGTTATGAAATCAACGTTGTGCAGCCCCTAGTGAAGTAATGGCAATGATCAATAGATGTGAAAACCGTAGCAGGATTAATGGGGGAACTTTTTGTTATAAAGAGTTGATTAGATTGTCAAAGTCTGCACAGTAGATCAGGTGTAACAGCACAGAGATTATGTACTTCCTGCTCTGATGCAAGGGGGACTGCACAAACTATGAGGTTATTTTTGCCAAAACAAATAAATAAATTTGGATGGGTTTCTTAAGCTTCTACTTAACCAGTTTAAAGCAAATATGAGAGTTAGAGGGACAAGTTAAAATACTGTGAAGACACATCAGTCAGATCCACCCAGGCACCCCCCCCGACAACCCTGTCAAACATCTTACAGACAAATGGCCCAACTTCTTAAAAAATAAATAGCATCAGAAAGGGGATGGAGTGGGGAGGGTTGAGAGACTATTAAAGATTCAAGAGATACAGCAAGAAAATGCAGTGTGTGGGCCCTATTTGGACCCTGTTTTATTGGTTTATTTTTTAAGATTTTATTTATTTATTTGGGGGGGTAGTGAGTGAGTGGGGGAAGGGGCAGAGAGAGAGAGAGGGAGAGAATCTCAAGCAGACTCCACGCTGAGCACAGAGCCGGATGCAGGACTCTATCTCACGACCCTGAGATCATGAAACCAAGAGTTGTCTGCTGAACTGGCTGAGCCACCCAGGCACCTGGACCCTGTTTTAAAGAAACCAACTGTGAGAAGACATGTTTTAGATAATTAGGGAAATTTAAATATGAACCAAGTATTAGATGGTATTAAGGAATTGTGTGATAATGGCATTGTAATTATGTAAAAATAAAAATGTCCATTGCATTAGATAATGCATACTAAAGTATATATGGGTGAAATGGCATTTGTCTTAGATTTGGTTTAAAATATTCACACACACACACACACACAAGTGAGGGGAGATGGAAGAAAAAAGATTGGCAAAATGTTGATAATTGTTGAAGCTAGGTAATAGGTTTGTGGTGCTTTATCTTATGATTATCCATTTTTTATGCATGTTTAAAATTTTCCATGATAAGTTTTTAAAAGATATTAATTATAGTACAGAAAAATAAGAAAAGAGGGGGAAATGTGTCTGGAAGCACGTACTTCTTTTATCCTAATGATTACTAAAGAAAAAGTATAACTGAAGATTACTCAAATGGTGAGCACTCATTTAATAAGTATGCTCAGATTTTCTTTGTAAAGGCATAATAAACTTTGAAGTATGGTATTCTTTTGGCGAAATTTTAGGGTTTTCTTTTTAAAGGAAATGAAAAAACAGCCTACATAAAGATTTCACTGTTGGTGTGGATTTCATGCCTGTTTGGCAGTCTTATGAAATTCAGGTACATAAAGATAGAGCTGACGGTTGCCTTATAAAATAGGCTGTATCGTCAATGTCTTTTAAAAGATTCGCTTTGTAATATTTTCTGCCAGCACAACAAATCAGAAGCTCTGGGCTGTGGAACTGCAGAAGACCATCTCCAGAGACAACAAGTATGTGCTTTTGGCCTCTGAGCAGTTGGTGGGCGTCTGCCTGTTTGTTTTTATCAGACCACAACATGCTCCTTTCATCAGGTCAGTAGATACCCTCTCTGGAGGCTCCTTCCTACCATCGTGTAACAAGCAAAAGAACTGGCATGTTTGTCATTTCAGAGAAAACACTCATGAATCTTGGTTTTAAATGTGTTTTTGACTCAAGAGTCACTAACAGTTTTACCATACAGTGGCACAGTCTTGTCCTCAAACTGTAGTCTTATATTTATGCCATAGACATTCCTGATTTCTGACACGCACAGAACTATTGGAAGTTCCGATCTTTGATTTAGAATCTTCCGTTTTAAAGGGATGTTGCGGTGGATACTGTGAAGACTGGAATGGGAGGTGCCACTGGAAATAAGGGAGCGGTTGCGATTCGAATGCTATTCCATACAACAAGCCTCTGCTTCGTCTGTAGCCACTTTGCTGCAGGGCAATCACAAGTCAAAGAAAGAAATGAAGATTTTGTAGAAATAGCACGGAAGTTGAGTTTTCCAATGGTAAGCTCTTACTGCTTGTTTTTGAAGATGAAGCTTTGAAATGTACTTTAATGTACCCCAAATTTTCTATCAGTTTTTGAAAATTGAAGGTAGTTGCTAGGAACATCAACAGTGTTCACCTAAATTGATGTTTCATGTGTTATTCGTCTCGGGTCAAATAAATAGGGCCTGGCCAGGGGAAGGCAAGCATATCTGAGGCAAAGAAATAGTTGTAAAATGTTTTTCATATTGACTGTTTAGAATCTAAAATCTCTTCTCCTTGCATCCAGGGAAGGATGCTGTTCTCCCATGACTACGTATTTTGGTGTGGTGATTTTAACTATCGCATTGATCTCCCTAATGAAGAAGTTAAAGAGCTGATAAGACAGCAAAATTGGGATTCTCTTATAGCAGGAGATCAGCTTATCAATCAAAAAAATGCTGGACAGGTATATACATATTTAAGAAGATACTTGCATGGAGAAGAAGGGGATCTTTTGTTATGAGACATGCTTTCCTTAATCACAGTGTTCTCTTTTTTTTTTAATCTCTTGCAGTCTCTCTCTCTCTCTCTCTTTTTTTTTTTTTTTTAAGAGGGGGAGAAAAGGGGGGTGGCAGAGGGAAAGGGAGAGAGACAATCCCAAGCAGCTTCCATACCCAGTGTGGAGCCCTATGGTAGGGCTTGATGTCACGACCCTGAGATCATGACCTGAGCCGAAATCAAGAGTCAGATGCTTAACCAACCAAGCCACCCAGGCGGTCCACTTAGAGTCTCCTTATGCTTTTATTTATGTATTTTTTTAAGATTTTATTTATTTATTTGACAGAGACAGCCAACGAGAGAGGGAATACAAGCAGGGGGAGTGGGAGAGGAAGAAGCAGGCTTCCAGCGGAGGAGCCTGATGTGGGGCTCGATCCCATAACGCCGGGATCACGCCCTGAGCCAAAGGCAGACGCTTAACGACTGCGCTACCCAGGCGCCCCCTCTTTATGCTTTTAAATACATGTCTCTAGTTTAACATATACAAAATTACCTTTTCTTTAGAAAATTTTTTAAAAAAAGAAGACTTGTAGTAATTCCCAGGAGAAAAAATATATTAAAGTCTCTGTAAGATTCACCTTAAGTGGAAGAGTATACATTTTCGGTTCTTTCTTTTTCAGTAGTAGTGAATTTAGAATCTTAGTCTTCAGAGCCACTGTTTTTTTTGCTTTAAGACCCTGTGGTAATCTGTTTTATTCTTTTGTTTCTTATATTATCTGCCTTTCTAAAACTTATTTTTTTAAAACTCACAACCACAAAATTTTGGAAGGTTAAAATAATTTTTTTTTTTAAGTAAGAGGTGATTGAGGCCTCTTTATGGTGCCTTCGTGATCATCTGACTTATATTCTAACACTTTGGGCCCCACTTAACTTTCTAGGTCTTACTTCCTCATTTGAGAATTAGATGTCAGACTATAGTATTTCTAAAATCGTTATAGTTTTGTCTCTTACAGCTCAAAGTTCTGGTAGAATTCCCTTATTCATGTTTCTTACTTTGTTTAATCAAAGGTCAAACAAGTGGCGTGAACAAGTCCTAGGTTATTTTTTCTTATCCTTTGTTCCATTCAGTTACAAGTGTTCATCTGATGGACACAAATTTTGTGTGACTCTCCAGCACATAATAGACATTTAATAAATGGCTTGCCTGTATGAAAACAGAGCTTTTTTTTCCCAAATAACTTACTTTATATATGTTTGTTTTAGATTTTTAGAGGATTTTTAGAAGGAAAAGTAACCTTTGCTCCGACATACAAATATGACTTGTTTTCTGACGACTATGACACCAGTGAAAAGTGCCGCACCCCTGCCTGGACAGACCGTGTCCTCTGGAGAAGAAGGAAGTGGCCTTTTGATAGATCAGGTTGGGACATGGACTTCCTCATTTTAAATGAGCTAATGCAAATTTTATGAGGAAGAAGGGAATGATATAAATATCAAGGGAGGAGGGCTGCTTTCTTCCATCAAGGTTTTCTAGAATTGAAGAAATAAAATATAAAACAATTTAAAAAATATTCTCAGACTTGCTCATAATAATTTAATTTTTCAGTCTATTTTCTTCCAGTGACATAATTTCATATAAATAGAAGCAAGGAAAGGTTTTTATGAAATTTTTATGAGAATTTCAATAGAGTGCTAATAAGGTTTTTAATTTGAATAACTAAATCTGTTTTGTAAATATTATGAACTGCTACTTGTCTGTTGAGTTACTTACGAAACACTATGTGGTCATAGGTCTTTCAGTGATCTCAGAAGTAAAGCCTTAATTTTTACTAAGTAAAGCATAAAATGGTAATTTCATCAGAACACCTTTCTAAAGGTATCTAGACTTCCTGCTGCTTAACAATTATATCAGGCATCCCAGCCTCGGGCAACTGAAGCCAGTAAAGCGAAGCCGCTAGCTCCTGGCTCCCTGTGATCGGTCATGCTCATGTGGCTTCTCTTGTGTGTGTGTGTGTGTTTGTTTTTGTTTATTTGTTTTATTCTGACTGCAGCTGAAGATTTAGATCTTCTAAATGCTAGTTTTCAAGATGGAAGCAAAATCCTCTACACGTGGACTCCTGGCACTTTGCTGCACTACGGACGAGCTGAGCTGAAGACCTCTGACCATAGGTTTAAACAGTCTTGGTATTTCTAATGGTGCTTGAAATTTATTTGAAATACATCCTTTCTTAAACATTTCTAACACATCCATGTTCCTTTATGCCTTAAGGCCTGTCGTTGCCCTGATTGATATAGATATATTTGAAGTTGAAGCTGAAGAGAGGCAAAACATTTATAAAGAAGTAATTGCAGTTCAGGGTCCACCAGATGGTACAGTATTGGTCTCAATCAAAAGTTCTGTCCCGGAAAATAATTTTTTCGATGATGCTTTGATCGATGAGCTTCTGCAGCAATTTACAAATTTTGGTGAAGTCATACTCATAAGGTGAGTAAAATATTTAGTGTCTAAAAGCAGCTTATGACTCCTAAATATTTTCTATATTAGAAATTACCTTTTTGTTGTTTGAATAGCATATGAATACAGCAGACCCTTGAATAATGTGGGAGTTAGGGGCACTGATCCGCCCATGCAGTTGAAAATCCACTTAGAAGTTTTGACTCCCCCAAAACTACTAATAACCTCCTGTTGACTGGAAGCCTTACCAATAATGTAAACAGTCAAGTCACACGTATTTTTTATGTTATATGTCTTACATACTTATAATAAAGTAAGCTAGAGGAAAGAAAATGCTATTAAAATCATAAGGAAGAGAACAAACATTTACGGTACTGAACTGTATTGGGAAAAATCCACATACGCTGAAATCTGCAGTTCAAATCTGTGTTGTTCAAGGGTCAACTCTATTTTTATTTACAAACTGCAGGAAAATCATACTATAGAAATGCTATTCAAAGGCTTAATAGGTTTCGAAACTGAATTCTGGTTAGAAAGTTTGAAGTTGAGTAATAAAAGTTTATGTGAACAATTGATGACAAAAATATGTGCACATTTAGATGTGCTATTTTAGATTCCCATACCATCTAATGTATAACAAAGCCCATGGCAAAAATGAAGCTTCGATCACTGTTTTATTTTCATAAGGAGAGTTAGGAATACAGCAGAGTGACTTTTCCTTCCTTAGTTTAAGAAATTTGATGTTTTAAGTAATTTTAAGTATACTTAATTTCCAAGTAATGGAGAAGCAGCACCACCAGATGAACAGTCAGGAGTCATCTATTACCGTCTTCATTTCTGTCATTGACTTAGCCATCTGCCTTTTGCAGAACCAGATGCTTCTTTCCTTGTTTAAAAAAAATGTTCTCTTCCAAGCGTACAGCAGTTTTGAGAGAATGAATGACATGTATGTGTTTGAATTTTCATAGGGAAGAGGTTTGATTCCTTTCTGTGCTTTTCATCTACTCATTTAGGTATGTTTTATAGCTATTTGGTGGATAGATCTCTCTACTAGGTGCTGTGGAAGAGCAGAGGAGAAATTGGAGTCTCGATTCCTACTTGTAATCTAGTTGGGAAGACCAGAATTGTGTAATGGCTTCCCTAGATCCTAAATAGAGTACTCCACAGACTGAAAATGGTGTGCTTTCTGTAGAGTGAGAAGCATGCCCAAGAAACCTAGAGTCCTTTCAGAAAGTAAATGAGCAAATAGAGAAGAAATTGCATTTATACATCCCTCAAATCTTTTAACAAAGTTCCACCCCAAAGCTTTAAAATGAAACATTTCTAAAATCCTAAGGCACTATGTAGTACATAGTGAAGCCTCCAAGTTTACAGATGACAGTAAGCTTTGCCAAATACAGAAAGCCAAGTTACCAGGAGCACAATGTGGGCAGCATAGTAGCAGACAAGTGTCCTCATGAGCACATGTAGAATATGGCACTGGGTTAGAGAGAATCCAAAGTGTACATTAGGGATGAAAGACTCTGATACAGGAAAATAACCTATCTTTATAACCCAGTCTTGAAGGAACTTGGTATTAAATGGGAGCCAGAAGCTTTCCCCAAAGTGCTTGTTATCATTTGAAAAAGTATTGGTGAGCCCCTGGGTGGCTCAGTCGGTTAGGCGTCCGCCTTCGGCTCAGGTCATGATCCTGGAGTCCCGAAGTCCCACATCAGGCTTCTTGCCCAGCGGGGAATATGCTTCTCCCTCTGCCCCTCACCCCCACTCTTGTGCTCTCTATTTCACACTCTTTCTCTCAAATAAATGAAATCTTTAAAAAAGAAAAAAAAGAAAAAGCATTGGTAACAAAACAAGATATTACCCTAACATTATAAAACTATGTGTTGTCTCCACACATGGAATATTCTGGTTGTTACACCTGCAGACAACCAAGTTAGAATAGAAAAAGCAGACAATGGAAGTAAATGAGGATAGGACTACTATCACCAGCAAAGCTAAACTGACCATTACCTTGTGGTCTAAAATAAAACAACTGTTAAGGAATGACCGAAGTCTGTAAACCCCTTTATTTGTAAAGAAATTCCCTGGAAATGTAAATGGGACAAATGTAGATACTTCTATTAATTGGGGGGAAAATCTAGACGCTTTTACCCTAGTGAGTGAAAACAGGAAGAAAATACAGCCTCTTCCTCTTGATTTCCATAAGCCATACTTTTGAATCCTAGGTTAAGTGTGTATGTGTGTGTGTGTGTGCACGTGTACGTATTTGCCCCTTATCTTTGAAAAATCTGCAAGGATTTCTGATCTTGATTACAGTTGGAAGTAGTTCAACATGTAAAATTGTTCTGTAAATAAGACTGATAATGTTTTTGTTTTCCTCTTTTTTAAACAGTAACATTATTACATGTCAGTGATCATCTTATTCATAACTTGTTCTAATGTCCTTTTTATTTTTTTTCCTTTTGGGGGTTTCTTATTTCAAAATTACAAATTTAGAATCATAGCAAAGTCCATCGAAGTCCCAAGAGAGTAAATGGCTGTCAGTGAATAAAGACAAAGACCATAATAAACTGAGGTACCTTGGGGCCAGTCAGATATATATTCTAATGACAACTCCCTATCTTATTTCTTGGTCAAAGAAAATTTGCTTCAGGGAAGTCACTGAGACCATGAAAATACATAGTTGTGGACTATGGAGCCAGGAGACTTTTGGACTCTAACCCTGTAACTCATTATTGTTATACGATCACTTTGAACAAGCCACTTACAACCTCTGTCCCTTTTTTTCCTTGTCAGTGAAATGAAGGATTACATTAGCAGGGATCACAAATGGAGGTCCACAGGTCCCACTGCTTTATTAGCATACTATTTGAAAGAAATTTGAATTTGAAAGCTTTTAGAGGAAGAGTGCCCTCTCCTGGTCACCAGTGGCCCTGTTGCTCTCCCTGTTGTTATTTACTTCCTGGCCTCTATAGGCCCTTGTTAATTAATAGTCATTGAGCTAGTCTTAGGGCTAGTTATATATAAGGTATTGGTTATTTTTTTATGGTTTATTTTTCTCCTTCTTGAAGGTTTGTAGAAGATAAAATGTGGGTTACATTTTTGGAGGGAAGCTCTGCCTTGAGTGTTTTGAACCTAAATGGTAAAGAGGTAAGGTAGCATTTGTTGATTCTAAACCATTTTGAAATAAGGTATCTGAAGATTATGCTTTTATAGACAGGCAGCAAGATTATCTAAATGTATTTCCAGTACAGGACTATAAAAGACCTTATGGTGTGCTTTAAGATTTGTTGTTTAGACTAAGTTTCTGACCAGCTTGGAATTATTTTGGTCCTCCCTAAAGATACTACCATTGTTAACAGACTAAGAAGAAAACATGTTTATGGGGCACCTGGGTGGCTCAGTCGTTAAGCGTCTGCCTTCAGCTCAGGGCATGATCCTGGCGTTCTGGGATCAAGCCCCATGTCAGGCTCTTCCGCTGGGAGCCTGCTTCTTCCTCTCCCACTCCCCTTGCCTGTGTTCTCTCTCTCTCTGGCTGTCTCTCTCTCTGTCGAATGAATAAATAAAATCTTAAAAAGAAGAAAACATGTTTATCACCTAACTGGATTTTTATTATATGGAAACTTTATTAATTGGGATAGATATTCTGGCTCATTCATAGTAGGAAAGATTTCTATCAAATGAAGAAAATGTGTTTTATTTATAAGAAAACAAGGGAGGAAGGTACTCTTTATTCCTAGGAACTGCTTTTATTGGCTTGGATCATGGTATCCAGATTCCTTTTTCAGGTGTAGGTAAAACAATTCCCATAGATAACAAATCCATCCCACTGAAATATTGTAGAAATTTTTAATTAGTGGAGGTATTCCTGACCTATGACTTAAAATATTATTGATGGAAGCAATTTACATCAATGGCCTGGAATAGTTTTACTTCTGTAAAGTGCTGTGTCTATTTTTTCTGAATGCTTTTGGACAGATCCTAAATTTCTAAATATGTGGTCACTAGAAGAATGGACTAAAACCCAGACCTAATTTCTCTAACAGTGGGCAACTCAGAAAGTCTTGCCTGAGCTTGCTCTTCTGTCACATTACTTCAGTTTCCTGGGAGTAAAAGGACAGTTTCCACACATATATTGCTTTTGAAATAGGTTTTATATGCTGGCTTTTCCTGAATGTAATAGTAATACACTCAAGCAAAAGTAAATCGTGAAATACAGAAAAGTATAAGAAAGAAATAATGAAGAACACTGATCCAACCATTACAAAATAATTTCTCTGAACCTTCATAGATGCATGTATATTAAAACCAATGGGATTATATGTACATTTGTGTACGTAGTAACACAAGCGGGATATACACGTACACATATACGTACATATGTGCACAAACACAAATAAGATGGTGTTGTAAATGCTGCTTTCTCACTACCTCTGCACTTGAGAAATGTCTCATGGACATTTTTCTATATGAGCAAATATGTTTTTAATGTCTGCATTAATTTCGTTATGTGGATAAATACATAAATTTATTTAACAAACTCTTACTAATAGCCAGATTGTTTCCAACTTTTAATTATTAAAACCAACATTCCAGGAAAGTGCTGTGTCCACTGTAACTTTGTGTGCTTATCCTGTTATTCCTGACCTCTGGGTTAGAGAATATAGGCATATTACCATTTGATACTTGTTGCCTAATTGCTCTTCAGAAAGTATGGATCTAATTATATTATGCCTCAGATTACCTAATATCAACATCCTAATCGATATTGGGTAATTTCTAACTTTGGCAACCTGAAAAACCAGAAGTAGTATGTCATTTCTGTTAAGATTTTAATTGTGGGTTATCTTCATTTATTGGCCCTTGGTACTTTCTAATGAGCAACGTATGTTCTTAGCCTATTTTTCCCTGGGGTATTTATTCATCTTCTGAACCGGCCTTCGTGTAAAGTTCAGTCCCTTTCCATTTGTGCTGCAGATATTCCTTCCTGCCGGTCTTGTAACTTTGTTGTGTCTTAACTGTATGGAAATTACTGATATTTAAATTTAATTCTAGCTTAGTTTTTCTAAAGCGTGACTTCATCCCATGAGGATATAAATATTTAAGAGCAACGCTCAATTTGACATTAGCTTACTCCCTTGCTCTGTACTTCTTTGGTCTTTCTCTGATAATTTAATTTTCCTTGTTTAGTTTTTTCCCTGCCTTTTCAGCCCTGTCCCTCACCCTCAAGTCTAGTTATCCGTGTTACGCTCTTAGAAAATACCCACTCTTAGCTCCCTAAAACTATTTTGAAAATTCTGTAAAAATTACGTTTATGGAAAGTATATAATAATGTTTAATTCGTCCTTTTGAAAGTTAGATATTTCCAAACCTCTATTCTGTTGCCTTTGTTAATAACATTATTTCTGCCCCACATCCTTAAGGGCTCTCCCATTCCAGAGAAGGAGCTGGGAAAAGTAGATAGCTTAAGTGGGGTAAACCTAAAGGATGACCTTCTCGAGCGTGTTCTTTAAAGACCTATGACGTCTGTTGCCAAGTTCTGAAATGGGATTGATTTGGTCTGATGAGCAAGTAAAGGATTATTAGTTTCTTAGGACACTGACTTCAAAGCTCAGTGTGGATACTAAATTACTATTAAAAACGACTGTACCATTCAGGCCAGCAGGTTTCAGTGTCTCCATCCCGTGCCTTCAAGGAATTCTAATGTCGATAGCACTTTGAGCCAAGGAAGATCTGTACCCACAAGGGTGCCAGCTGTCTTCACAGCATGTTGGTCACAGCTACACAGCTCCTTTGGAAATACCAGAAAAGTTCACTTATTTTATATACTCCAGAAGCTCTTTAAAGGAAGGAAGTTGAAACTGTGTAGGAGAGAGCTTACATTTTAGAAAGCAAATTTGTCACATGGTATGGGTTTTAAATGAGAATGTCTTTCTAGTGCAGTCTCTGTTTGACCAAGAAGTCTTGTGACTGCAGGTTTTTTGAAACTATTTTTTTAATACATCAACAGGACAATGTGACTTAATTGTAACGTGTTTGGCTGTTATAGGTTAAACTTTTGTCTAAAAGCCACTCACATTTATAGGAAAGGCGGAATGCCAATCCATCTCTTCTGTAATTATTTCATGTAGGAACAATTACTTAATCTGTGGATCAGAATCAAAGGAAGTATAAAATTATATAGCAAAGTTGTGGTGAATTTACATCTGGCCAGGGAAAGATACTGGCTACAGCAAAAGAAACCTGAATCTGTGTGCATCCTAGAAGAGAAGACCTTAGATTTAGCAACACAGGCTTTTAAAGGGAAAACTGGGAGTGTTTAAGCTACTTAAAAATTCAGTATATGTTGAATTGAATCTAGCTGAATTTAGCCTAGACTATTTCATAGTGTAACTAAAGCAGTCGCTTTATTCCAAGATAATTTTCATGCTAATGAATTTTTATTTTCCATTTCTTTTAATCAACTAGTTACTGGGTCGGACTATAACTATTACTTTAAAAAGTCCAGACTGGATCAAAAATTTGGAGGAAGAAATGAGTTTAGAGAAAATTAGCATTGCGTTGCCATCATCGACAAGCTCCACCCTGCTTGGTGAAGATGCGGAGGTCACAGCAGATTTCGATATGGAAGGTTTGTTTATGGAACACGTTTACTTCTAGATAAGCGTCATTTCCCATCAGTGAGGTCTTAGTCTCCAAGTTTATCCATCTCTATCTTCTTGCAACACACAGAGCAGTATTAATTAGATTTCGTTTTGCCTTGTATTTGTCTATTTTGCCTGTACCCAGGCTTCAGACTGCAAATGCATTTGCCATTTTTCCATTTAAAGGTTAAGATCTTTGCAAGTGTGAGTTTATGTCCTTCTGTGCTAAGAGCACGAATTGGCATTTCTGGTGTGTGGCTTGGTCCCACTAGTTGCAGTTAAGGTAGAAAAGTAGAAGTTCAAAGTGGGTGTTCTGACAACAGAAATGAGTTCAAAGTAGTTACTACAAAAGAAGATACATTTCAAAGCAATTTTTAAAAGATACACAAGGAGGCTAGGAACCCATGCATTTGAGCAGACCCATATAAATATGGCCATTTCAGATTTAGCATTTAGTACCCAGTTACCTGGATAATAATTTCCTTAAATGTGATCAAGAAATGCAGGTGCAGGGGCGCCTGGGTGGCACAGTCGTTAAGCGTCTGCCTTCGGCTCAGGGCGTGATCCCGGCGTTCTGGGATTGAGCCCCACATCAGGCTCCTCCGCTAGGAGCCTGTTTCTTCCTCTCACACTCCCCCTGCTGTGTTCCCTCTCTCACTGGCTGTCTCTCTGTCAAATAAATAAATAAAATCTTTTAAGAAAAAGAAAAGAAATGCAGGTGCTTTCTCATGCTATATGCTGTGTTATTCTAGCATGTTTCCCATGACAGTACATCCCTTAATTTATAAAATGACAATATATCATACTGTGAGGCCACGTACAGCCAGGTAATAACACATTTAAGAGTTGCGTGCCATGCAAGACAGCTCCAGCTTTCACGTTTCTCTATTCATTAGTTGACTTAGTCCATACACTTATGTCCTACCTTGTATGTGCCAGGTGCGTACCAGGTGCTGGAAATTCAACAGATGTCATCCTTGTCCTTCCAGAACTCCCAGCTTATCAGTGTTACAAGCGAGCAGGCAGGGAGAGTCAGGTGACAGAGCTACAGTCATGAACAGAGCTGCGGTAGTTCAAGGGACAGCTGACCACCTCCAATTTTGGAAGTAGGGAAAGGTTTCCCAGATAAATTGAAATTTGAGCTGAGAGTCTGAAGACTGGGTGAGAATTAGATGAGGGAAGGTGGAGAGGGTGAGCCAGGAAGAAGGAATGAGCAGGGACCAAAGGGGGGAAAAGGCTCAAAGTTCCTCCGTAGGTACGCTCATGAGGGAGTAAAGGGAGAGAAAAGAAATCAAGCAGGGGAGCGGTGTGGGGTGGAAGATGAATTTGGTTTGGATCATGTTGAGCTGAGGTGTCTTTTTAGCCTGCTGGGCCCACACACAGGCTATGGGGATGTGAGCAGGTGCTCCGCAGAGAGCTCTGGGCTCACAGGGCAGCTCTAATGGCAGCTCAAGTCATGGGTTTTCATTAGGTTGGCCAGAAGGACTGTATAGAGATGGGAGAAAACTGGTCCTGGGAATGAACAGAGAAACCCAGATTTTAAAGACAGGCAGAAGACAGCTGCTCACAAAAGGAAAATGAAAAGAAACAACTAACAATGTCAAAGCGCCAAGAGATGGACCTAAAAATCAAGGAAAGAAATGGTAACAAGGAAGACATAGGCAGTGTAGTCCTATGTCACAGAGGGACGAGGAGAAATGGGGACCACAAGTTGCCCTTTGGATTTAATAACAGTGAAGGAGGCTGTTGGTGACACTCATGAGAGTACTTTCAGTGCAGCGATGAAGCCAGATGGTGGTAAATTGAGGTGTGGATAGAAGGTGAAGAAGTGGAGAGAGTGTCTATAGACAGCTTTTTAAAGAAGCTAAGATGGGGCTGGGGAGTATGAGGGACAGTTGCTCCAGGGAGATTGGGGATCCAGGGAGTGCTGTTTGAAATAAGAGAGGCTCAAGAGTGCTTCGTGCCATGGAAAGGGCTGACGATGTTGGGCACCAGCAGGGCAGAAGGGGTGATAGAGCAGGTCACTGAGAAAACGGGGTGAGCAGAATCACAAAGACCTGAGTGCAGCCATGGGATTAGACTCTGGCTTGGCAGCAGGTTGTTTAAGGGGGGCGGGGGTCCCACCTTAAGGCTTCTCTTTCCTCTGAGAAGTGTTAAAAGCTGAGGTTATCTGCAAGTGTAGGGCAACCCGCAGTGTCAGGAGAGTTGAGAAGTTACAAGATAAAGCTCCTGAGAGGGAGTTGGGGTGAGGGGGTGGGAGAGCCAGTCATGACATTGCCAGGCAGCTTGAGGATCCCAGAGGAGGCTGAAGATTGCAAATTTAATGTGACTGTAATCGTCAGCACCATGGGATTCTCTCCAGCAGCAGCACCCAGCAGCCCCAGGGCAGTGATGGAACTGATGCGGGTGGGACAGAAGGTGGGGGGGGGGGGAGTGGCCAAGGTGAAGCGCCATCAAATCCGGAGACAGATTCCGAGAAGCAGAATGGCATAGTGGCTAAAAGGAGAGGGATCAGAGGCCTGGATCTTAATAAAGGCCCAAGAGAGAAGAGTCACTGAGGGAGAGAACTGAAAGGCTGGGAGCTAGTGGTCAGAATGAAGTGTTTTGAGGATTATTTCAGAGCTAGTGCAGTTGGGAGGGCTGTGTGTGTTTGAGTGGAAGAGAGTGTAAGGACAAGACCAAGGTATTTCGGTTGTTGATGTGTTGTCTACACAGATTTTGATGTCAACCAGAAAGATAGGACCTGACTATCATCCTGCTCTCTGCTTGGTCCTCAAAGACTGGGTTCAAGTCCCTGGAAGGATAGAGGTTGGAGATTATGTCAGCAAGGGGGTGTGGAGGGCGTTAACAGAAATTCCTGCAGGTACAGCCTCAAAGAAGTAGACCTTTTTGTTCAGGATTGGAAGATTAATGTTCTGAAATTGGAATCAGGTTGCAAAGAGCCCCTGATTCTACTTTCCAACCCTGAGGAAAGGAGGGAGATGGGGAGGCCTCAGGAGAGCACAGGGGAAGGAGTGGTGAGGAGACTTTTGGGGAAGGGTACATGGCTGGCTGAGAGCCTGTCTACTGCAAGGGCTGGAGCTGAGTTGAGGACTCCCCTGAGTGGAGAGGGAGCAGTTCCATGGAGCAAGTAGGAAGGTTTGGAAGAAAAGGAGAGCAGTAAACTTTTGAGTCAGCCAGCACTGAGATAGCTGCTCGGTGGAATATGGAAAGCCTTGTGTCAACCCAGCTCCAGGTGTTAGTCACCACTGGCATCCTCATGCTCTGAGGTAATACGTTATCTTTAATTACATTTTCTGTAAGGGTGTTTGCACTGATCCTACTTCTGTACATATAAATTTTGTATATATGTCTACATGCTTAACCTCTGCAGGTTTGCAGTGTCATAATGTTAACGTGTTTATTTTGTGTATTGAACCCCTTGAAACCTGGATTGGTAAAAACAATCTCTGAGAAAGTGAAAATGGTGGTAATTTTAATAACTTGTTTCCTTAGGTGATGTTGATGACTACAGTGCCGAAGTTGAGGAAATTCTTCCTCAGCACCTCCAGCCATCTTCAGGTTCTGGCCTTGGCACTTCCCCGAGCTCTTCACCCCGGACCAGTCCCTGCCAGTCACCGACCATATCAGAGGGCCCTGTACCTTCCCTTCCCGTAAGACCAAGTCGAGCACCATCAAGAACTCCTGGGCACCCAACTTCACAAAGTATGTATTTTATTTCAAGTTTTATGTGACTTTCCCTAGCTGATCTGTTTGATTTTAGATGGTCAAATCTCTGATGCCTTTGGATCTGTAGTGTGTTTTCCGTGCATACAAACGAGGAAACCTGTAGGTGATAAGCCCTAAGTGGAAAGGAAACTAACTCATCATCACTTTCATTAGATGAGAATTTTTTTTTTAAAGATTTTATTTATTTATGTGACAGAGAGACAGCCAGCGAGAGAGGGAACACAGCAGGGGAGTGGGAGAGGAAGAAGCAGGCTCCCAGCGGAGGAGCCCGATGTGGGACTCGATCCTGGAACGCTGAGATCACGCCCTGAGCCGAAGGCAGACGCTTAACGACTGCGCTACCCAGGCGCCCCTAGATGAGAATTTTTCTTAAACCTTTTTTCCTATGAGGTCAGGTTTATCCATGTCTTCAAATTGATGTTTTTCTATCAGTACAGTAAGAACTCATAACCATCTGGGCTTACCTGTCTATACAGAACCTCTATTATGATATGAAGCAAAAAGAGACAAAAAAAATTCTTTTGAATTCAAATTTAAGAGTCATTACTTCTCCAAATTTGGAAGATTTGTCTCTGGAAGTTGTTCTATTGCATGACTAAATCGCTGTTCTATGCTTACCAACATCTCCAGAAAATGTCTTCCATTTCATAAATTTCTCCAGTTCTCTCATACTACTACACTTAGAGGACTGGCTTCATTAGATAAATTCAAGATAAGTTAAAGTATAGAGAAAAGAAGAGACTCCTTTTTTTCTTCTCTGTGTGGGCCACAGACTGCAAATGACCTTATTCAGCCAGTGCTTTGTGCCCTCTTGATTGGGCCACTCAGTAAATCAGCTCTCAGCACCTGGGGCCTAGATAAGGCGTCTGCCTGGAGCCAGCACTATTGCTTCTGTGGTACCAAAGAGGAATTTAATGGCAGAACTGCTAATGTTATTGATAAGAAAAATGTGTGTCAGGGCACTACAGTACAAATGGAGAAAATGAGC
This sequence comes from Ailuropoda melanoleuca, assembly GCF_002007445.2. Classification (NCBI taxonomy): domain Eukaryota; kingdom Metazoa; phylum Chordata; class Mammalia; order Carnivora; family Ursidae; genus Ailuropoda; species Ailuropoda melanoleuca. Next base: position 11,718,311 of record NC_048218.1, read on the forward strand.
AAAATCGTCAGACGTATTGGGAAGTACCATACCTTTGTGCTCACACCTACGTGGAACCCGATCTTATCTAATGTCCTTTTTTAGGTTCTCCTATTGATGCTCTACCAGCAACACAGCTGCAGCAAAGAGATTCTCAGCCCCTAGAGCCCAAGAGGCCTCCTCCTCCCCGCCCAGTTGCTCCTCCTGCTCGCCCTGCTCCCCCCCAGAGACCACCTCCACCTTCAGGTAACAAACCATTTGATTTCCATTTCTGCGAAATGGAAAATCTTCCTCCATTCTATTTTAAAATGCTTTGCATGTCTTCAAACCTCAAGCTTCTAGATCTTATTGTTTTTTATCATTGGTGCTACTACCTGGGCCTTTCTCTGAGGAACATGGTAGGAGCAACAGAACAGGTAAAAAGAGTGTTTCCCAACTAGATTTCTGTAATAGGTTTTTCTAGCTGCCTTCTTACAGGTGTGCGTGAAATGTTTGTTTTGTTTTTGCTAATTCGAAGTAGTTGTGCTAATTTCTGTAAGATATATAATTACAACTGAAGAACATACCTATACTTACTTGTGAAAGTTTTATATATTTGCTTAAATATTCTAAGTGTAGTGTCATTAAATTGTTAGAAGTATTTGCATTAAATAATAGGTTTTTATAGCACCATGATATTTAACGTCATGAATACTATAGTAAGTCTTTGACATTTCAGTTCTTTATATAATGTCCTTTCCTTTCCGCTGCATATTTTCTTGTGAACTATAAGGGGCTAGGAGTCCTGCACCTGCTAGAAAAGAATTCGGAGGTAACCATTTTTATTTGTTATAATATATGCATCTTGGTTCATTCATGTTTTAGAGTTTGATTCCTGCGATGAAAAGACATTTTAGAGTTGTTTGATAAAAGCCAAAGTGAATAATATTTATACTCCAAGTTAAAAATAGCTCCAAACTTCCATTATATTCCTGTTAAGTAAAAGATTAGAGTTTAGTTGTATTAGTGAGTAGAACTGATAAAGGCTTCCGTTCTCCAGGTAGACGTAGTTGAATTACTCATCAAGGACCGATACACTTTTTCTTAATAAATATAGTTTGGTTAAACAGATTTAATTCCCCCAAATCACCTTTATTTCAAAGGGAATTCAGGTAGAGTAAATATAGAACATTTTCCAAGTATTTGTTTAGAGATGCTGTAGTACTTTCCTCTTCTAGAAACTTAGCAAATCTAGTGATTAGTAAAATTTCCTAGGAATGCAGCTTAAAGCTATAATTATCTGAAATATATCTTTCATTTTACATGGCTTTCTTATAATTTGTCATAAAACTCATGCTTCACTTTTTTTAAACACGAGAATGATTTTATTTTTTTTCAATAAGGAAATTTTTATTAACAAATGGGTCACTTTTTTAAAAAGTGCACTTTGGTTTACCTGAAAATTTCTCACAAAAGTCAGTTGGGGGTATGTATTTGACAAGTTCATTTAAGCTAATTCTCAGGAGAGGATGAGGCAGGTTACCATCATTCTATAGAAGAGCCTTTACAAATCCACTGTTAATACTGTGAAGGCTCACTCACTACACACGTATCTGTTCTGTTTCTGCTCCGGCTGCCTAATGCCATTGCTGACCGATTCACATGTTATCACAGGTTGTCTCTGCTTGTAGATTTTAAGGACTTTGTATAAAAAGTATAGCTCAGGGGCGCCTGGGTGGCACAGCAGTTAAGCATCTGCCTTCGGCTCAGGGCGTGATCCCGGTGTTATGGGATCGAGCCCCACATCAGGCTCTTCTGCTATGAGCCTGCTTCTTCCTCTCCCACTCCCCCTGCTTGTGTTCCTTCTCTCGCTGGCTGTCTCTATCTCTGTCGAATAAATAAATAAAATTAAAAAAAAAAAGTATAGCTCAAGTATTTCAGCCTGACAGCTTCTGTAGAATGCTGCTGGATGATAATTTTTCCATTGACTTACAAAAACCATTAATTTTTCCCATCTCAAACTCCTGCTTTTATTTATATTTTTATATAATGTCCATGTATCCTCTTCCTTTAATTAGGAAAACAACCTGCAGAAAATACATTTTTAAATGAATTTATTAAAAGTTCTATCAAACTTAGAAATCTGACTTAATTTTTAAAAACTTCTTTTCATAATTCTTTTGTAGGCAGTGTTTGCACCTTATTTTTTGAACCCTATAAACCAATAACTCCTTTAAGACAGTAACTTAGAGAAAGTCATTATAGTACCTTTAGAGTTTTCTTAAAATAATGCATCAAAAACCAACTTCTAAGAAACTAATATAGTCTCATAGAAATGTAAAATGAAATTGAAACTATGATTTCTTTTTCCTTTTTGACCGTCAAATATTAGAGCTTTTATTAGTGATTTAACCGGGAATATAATGAGTTGATCATAAAGTCAAGGCTTTCTTTAAGATATTTTAAAATTCCCTACAGCTCGTAATCTGATGTAAAAAGAAAATTGTCATCCCCTTTCTATCCTGTTTGAGGAAAGGGAGGACTGGGGTTTGGGCTAGGCATCTAAAGTCACTTTGGTTTGTATTGGTGTCTTTGAAGAAATGTAAAGCAGTAACAGAACCTTTTTGCAAAAGTCAGTTGAACACAGAAATTGTTTTGTGTGCCTGCCTTTCATTCTGTCCTGTGGGCCCTGAACAATATACAGCTTCTGTTCTTTCTCTGAAAAGGTGTTGGAGCCCCTCCCAGTCCTGGGGCAGCTAGGCGAGAGATGGAAGGTAACAAGACTCCTGCATCATAGAAACGGACCTCTCATCTCACTTCTAAATGTCAGCTCTCCCAATGTGTGAAAGGCACACTAAATGTGTCCTTAGTCTGCCTGTAAACTTCCCCATCCCTCCTATGTACACCGTGTAACCTTGTACTTTTTCTCTTTTCATTCTATGTTGTGGGTAGTTTCTAACGGGTTACCCATGTAATTTCCCTGCGATTCTTCTGTTGTATTGCACTGTTTTGTATGTATTTCTTAGGATGTGGAATTACTATACAATGTTATTTTAAGAAGAATGCCTCTCAAAATTCTTTTCAGAATAAGTCAAATGTTTAGAAATGTACCATACCAACTCTGAAGTTTTAAAAATTAATAATTATCATTAAACTCTATTAATTCAAGTCCAAGAGTAAGTATTTTGTGGGTGATTTCAAATAACATAAATTTTTTATGTATAATGATACTGAACTAATTTGCTTAAAAGACCATTAAGACTAAAAGCCATTTGTTAAGATTATACTTATCAAAGGGCTGATGTATTTAATATGACAATTGCACTTGAATTTCCTTTAAAAAAGAATAAATATGAAATACCACGCATAATAGTCCCCCCTGCTCCTTTTTACCCCCAAAGTGATTTATTTCATTTCATTTGTCCATTACCTTTGTAGTGAATTTGAACCACATATTAACGCTATCTTCCATAAGGCAAATACTTAGTTGTAAGATGTGCCTGGCTTCTACTTTATTCATAGGATTTTGTTGTAGAAATCTAAAATACCTCACTGTAAGATGTAAGATTCACATTATCCTTGGTGATATCTACAGCATGAAGCTCTAATACAGGTTGTTAGTAGCCCCTGGTGTAATTTGGAAAATGCTCTGTTTGCTGGAGAGCAGTTTGTCTGCCAAGCTCTGAGAGGCAGTAGGGTCAGTCTTGTGACCATTCACACAAGCTGACCTAATGTCTTCATGGTTCACAGGAGAGAACTCTGTTGGGAAGGTCGCCTTAGAAATCACCCTGTGAGTGAGATACCAGACTGAGGGCTAAGTTGTCTCTCATACATGTCACTCTGAGTATTCTAATTTTTTTCTCTTTTGGGGCATTTCCTTCAGGACAGATAATAGCCTTCATCATTATCCAAAGCATTGTACTCTTGGTTCCCATCTCATGCTCCCATTTGTGCTGGTAATGAAATAGTACAGCCAACTGCTGTTATGCAGTGTTGCTTGATTGTTTACTTATGACTCATTTTTTTCCCCTTCCTGCTTCAAAGCACCCAAAAGCCCTGGAACAACACGGAAGGATAACATAGGTAAAAACACTTGAATTTAGCTACTAAACCTTAAAACTGGACCATGTAGACACTCGGGATATGAGTACATGGTTTCTTATTTCTTTCTTAAAAAAAAAAACAAAAAAACAAAAACCCAAAAAACCTAAATACATGGTATGTTGTCTTTGTTTCAGGACGCAGTCAACCTTCACCTCAGGCAGGACTCACAGGCCCAGGACCTGCAGGATACAGTGCAGCCAGACCGGTAGGCAACACCTAGCAGGGGGCCAGCAGGCTTGGGTTCTAGATCCCAGTGTGCTCTCAGTCAGGTGTGTTTTCTTGGAGAATCACATGTCAGGACCTAATTTCCTCAACTCTAAAATGAGGGAATGGCACTTGATGACCTCCAGGGTACCTTTCAACAATAACGTTTAGCATACTCTTCAAAAATGACGAAATGTATTTTATTATTTGAACAAAAGTGATGTACTTCAGTAATCATGGTCATTAAATAACTTAGAATCTCAAAGTTTATGAGAGGGCAGTGTGTTGGGCAGCTTTTTAGGGTATTATCTGAGTAATTAGTGAGGATAGAAAGTCATCCTTTAAGAAGAAGGTTTTTAAAACTGGATTGCAGGGAGAACATTTATGGTGAGAGTCCGTATACTAAAACTGGTTCTGAAGGTAGAAAAAGTAGGGGTGCAGATGGCGCCCCAGGGCTTTTCCCTTCCTTGTCAATCTGTGGTTTTCTGTGTTTAGCCTGTGTTCTCTTATACATGTAATTATTCTAATATTTACCCAAATGAAAATTTTCTCTGGGATCTAGCAAGTAAGTAATAAAAGAAGATGGAAACCAGAACCAGTGGCTTGTCCAGTGGTGCCTGGGACTTTGGGGGGGCCCCTCGCTGAGGAGTGGGAACGGGAGCTGGTACCCTCGGGAGAAGTGCAGGGGCTGCTTCTGATGAAACTGCTTCTAATTCCTAGTAAGAAATGGTCAGAGCATTACTCAGACAGAAATTTTTGTCTCTCCTGTTGTGGCTGTGTAGTTAATATCCTCCCTAAAAGTCCTTTACTCCATTTAACATTACACTCCACATTAAAGGGTCTGTGGTGGGGTACCTGGGCAGCTCTGTTGGTTGAGTGTCCAACTCTTGATTTCGGCTCAGGTTGTGGTCTCAGGGTCATGGCTGCACGCTGAGCAAGGAGTCTGCTTAGATTCCTGCTTTCCCTCTCCCTCTGCCCCTCCCCCTCTGCTCATTTGCCTTCTCTCTCTCTCTCTCTCAAATAAATAAATAAAAATAAAGTGTCTGTAGGATACAGATATACAGACACACCTAGAGGTTACCCATTCTTTTTTCCTAAAGGGGAAGTTGCTCTTCACTGACTTTGCCAGCACACTTCCCACAAGCACTTTATGTATTCTGTTTAATACCATCAGAATAGGGAAAGTAAGTCAGGATTTTGTGATTGCAATAATAACTTGTGCTGAAAGTAAGAACTACAGGGGCTTAGAGCCTCCATTGCAAACTTAGGAAAATAGACAATAGATGTCTCACCAGTGTCTCTCCGAACGTATCCAATTTAGCACATTGAGTTAGTCATCCAAGAGTTTTTACTTCTGTGTTTGAAAAAAAAAAAAAACGATCTTAGGGTGTGGATTTGCTTAAACGTCTATTGTTCCGTGTACGTGTACCTCCATCTCCTCATGAGGTTCCACACCATCCCCGGCTGCGACTGAGGCCACGTTGCACCGGGCGGGGGGGGGGCTGCTCATTACACCTGAGCTCAGGTCCTGGTTTCCTTTCTAACTTTATGGCCTTGAGAAAATCGTGTACATTTTTTTGTCTTAATTTAAAATAGAGATGCTAAACAATACCTCCCTCTCAGGGATATTTCAAAGGTGAAATGGAAATGCCTATACAGTGCTTAATTAACATCGTGCCTGCCACATAGTAATCAGTCAAAAATAAAAAGGAAGGTTTTTATTTTTTTATTTTTTTAATAATTTTTTAATTATGTTAGTCACCGTACATTACATCCCTAGTTTTTGATGTAATGTTCCATGATTCGTTACTTGCGTATAACACCCAGTGCACCATGCAATACGTGTTCTCCTTAATACCCATCACCAGCCTATCCCAATACCCCACCCCCCTCCCTTCTGAAGCCCTCAGTTTGTTTCCCAGAGTCCATAGTCTCTCGTGGTTCTTTTCCGCTTCTGTTTATCCCCCCTTCATTCTTCCCTTTCTTCTCCTACCGATCTTCCTATTTCTTATGTTCCATAAATGAGTGAAACCATATGATAATTGTCTTTCTCTGCTTGACTTATTTCACTTAGCATTATCTCCTCCAGTCCCGTCCATGTTGCTGCAAATGTTGTGAAATCGTTCTTTTTGATGGCTGAGTAATATTCCATTGTATATATGGACTACATCTTCTTAATCCAGTCATCTGTTGAAGGGCATCTCGGCTCCTTCCACGATTTAGCTATTGTGGATGATGCTGCTATGAACATTGGGGTGCATATGACCCTTCTCTTCACTACATCTGTATCTTTGGGGTAAATACCCAGTAGTGCAATTGCTGGCTCATAGGGTAGCTCAATTTTTAACTGTTTAAGGGACCTCCACACTGTTTTCCAGAGTGGCTATACCAACTTGCATTCCCATCAACAGTGCAAGAGGGATCCCCTTTGTCCATATCATCTCCAACATTTGTTGTTTCCTGCCTTGTCAATTTTTGCCATTCTAACTGGCGTAAGGTGGTATCTCAATGTGGTTTTGATTTTGAATTTCCCTGATAGCTAATGATTTTGAACATTTTTTCACGTGTCTGTTAGCCATTTGTATGTCTTCATTGGAAAAGTGTCTTTTCATATCTTCTGCCCATTTTTTGATTTGATTATTTGTTTCCCATGTTTTGAGTTTGAGAAGTTCTTTGTAGATCTTGGATACTAATCTTTTATCTGGAGTGTCATTTGCAAATATCTTCTCCCATTCCGTGGGCTGCATCTTAGTTTTTTTGACGGTTTCCTTGGCTGTGCAGAAGCTTTTTATCTTCATGAAGTCCCACAAGTTCATTTTTTCTTTTGTTTCTCTTGCCTTTGGAGATGTGTCATGAAAAAAGTTGCTGTGGCC
>NC_048218.1:11725685-11725759 GCF_002007445.2 Ailuropoda melanoleuca
GTTTTTTTTCCACTGGATGTTTTTTCCTGCTTTGTCAAAGATTAGTTGCCCAAAGAACCGAGGGTCCATTTCTG
>NC_048218.1:11725859-11727838 GCF_002007445.2 Ailuropoda melanoleuca
CATCTTTTTGTGTCTTCTTCAATGTCTTTCAAGAGTGATTTGTAGTTTCTAGAATATAGATCCTATATGTCTCTGGTTAAGTTAATTCCGAGATAATGTATAATTTTTGGTGCTATTGTAAATGGAATGGATTCCCTAATTTCTCTTTCTTCAGTCTCATTGTTTGTGTATAGAAATGCAACTAATTTCTGAGCATTGATTTTGTATCCCACCACATTACTGAATTGCTCTATAAGTTCTAGTAGTTTGGTGGTGGAGTCTTTTGGGTTTTCCAANCCTTTGGGTTTTCCATATAGAGTATCATGTCATCTGCAAAGAGAGACAGTTTGACTTCTTCTTTGCCGATTTGGATACCTTTGATCCCTTTTTGTCTTCTGATTGCTGTTGCAAGGACTTCTAGTACTATGTTGAATAATAGTGGCGAGAGTGGGCATCCTTGTCGTGTTCCTGATCTTAAGGGAAAGGCTTCCAGCTTTTCCCCATTGAGAATAATGCTTGCAGTAGGCTTTTCATAGATGGCTTTTATGAGATTGAGAAATGTACCCTCTATTCCTACACTCTGAAGGGTTTTAATCAGGAAAGGATGCTGTATTTTGTCAAATGCTTTTTCTGCATCAATTGAGAGGATCATATGGTTCTTGACTCTTTTCTTGTTGATATGATCTATCACTCTGATAGATTTGCGAATGTTGAACCACCCTTGCATCCCCGGGATGAATCCTGCTTGGTCATGATGGATAATCCTTTTAATGTACTGTTGGATCCTATTAGCTGGGATCTTGTTGAGGATTTTGGCATCCATATTCATTAGAGAAATCGGTCTGTAATTCTCCTTTTTGAGGGGGTCTTTGCCTGGTTTGGGGATCAAGGTAATATTAGCCTCATAGAATGAGTTTGGTAGCTTTCCTTCTGTTTCTATTTTTTGAAACAGCTTCAGGAGAATAGGTATTATTTTTTCTTTGAATGTTTGGTAGAATTCCCCGTGGAATCCGTCAGGCCCTGGACTCTTGTTTTTGTGGAGGTTTTTGATCACTGCATCAGTCTCTTCATAATTAATCGGTCTGTTTAATCTATTTCTTCCTGTTTCAGTCTTGGTAGTTTATAGGTTTCCAGGAAGGCCTCCATCTCTTCCAGATTGTTTAGTTTTTTGGCATATAGCTGTTGATAAAAGTTTCTAATAATCCTTGCAATTTCAATGGTGCTGGTCGTGACCTCTCCCTTTTCAGTCATAATTTTAATAATCTCAGTCCTTTCTCTTTGTTTTTGGACAAGTTTTGCCAGTGGTCTATCAATTTTATGGATTCTCTCAAAGAACCAGCTTCTAGTCCTGTTGATCTGCTCTACTGTGGTTCTGGTCTCTAATTCATTGATTTCTGCTCTAATCTTGGTCAACTCCTTCCTTGTCAGTGGGTTAGGCCTGTCCCTCTGTTGCTGCTCCAGCTTCTTGAGATGAGAATATAAAAACTGCATTTTAGATTTTTCTATTCTTTTGAGTGAGGCTTAGATGGCTATGTATTTTGCCCTTAGGACTGCCTTTGCAGTATCCCATAGGTTTTGGACCGTTGTGTATTCATTCTCGTTGGTCTCCATAAATTGTTTAATTTGTTTTTTGATTTCCTGGTTTATCGAGTCATTCTTGAGCAGGATGGTTCTTNTCTAATTCATTGATTTCTGCTCTAATCTTGGTCAACTCCTTCCTTGTCAGTGGGTTAGGCCTGTCCCTCTGTTGCTGTTCCAGTTTCTTGAGGTGAGAATATAGAAACTGCATTTTAGATTTTTCTATTCTTTTGAGTGAGGCTTGGATGGCTATGTATTTTCCCCTTAGGACTGCCTTTGCAGTGTCCCATAGGTTTTGGACTGATGTGTTTTCATTCTCGTTGGTCTCCATAAATTTTTTAAATTGTTTTTTGATTTCCTGGTTTATCGAGTCATTCTTGAGCAGGATGGTTCTTAGCCTCCAAGTGTTTGAGTTTCTTCCA
>NC_048218.1:11727929-11728251 GCF_002007445.2 Ailuropoda melanoleuca
GTTGAGACCTGTTTTGTGACCCAGTATATGGTCTATTCTGGAGAAAGTTCCATGTGCATTCGAAAAGAATGAGTATTCTGTTGTTCTGGGGTATAGTGTTCTGTATATATCTATGAGGTCCAGCTGGTCTAGTATGTCATTCAAAGCTCTTGTTTCTTTGTTGATTTTCTGCTTAGGTGATCTGTCTATTGCTGATAGTGGAGTGTTGAGGTCCCCTACTATTAACGTATTATTATCTATAATTATTATCTATATGTCTCTTTATTCTGGTTAAGAGTTGGCTTGTGGGGCTTGCTGCTCCCCTGTTGGGGGCATATATATT
>NC_048218.1:11728302-11730489 GCF_002007445.2 Ailuropoda melanoleuca
TCAGGCTCCTCCACTATGAGCCTGCTTCTTCCTCTCCCACTCCCCCTGCTTGTGTTCCCTCTCTCGCTGGCTGTCTCTATCTCTGTCAAATAAATACATAAAATCTTTAAAAAAAAAAAAAAAGAGTCGGCTTGTGTATCTAGCTGCTCCCCTGTTGGGGGCATAGATATTTATAATTGTCTATCCATTTGTTGGATACATCCTTTAAGAATAATATAGTGTGAGAGACTATGGACTATGAGAAACAAACTGAGGGCCTCAGAGGGGAGGGGCACGGGGGGATGGGATAGACCGGTGATGGGTAGTACGGAGGGCACATATTGCATGGTGCACTGGGTGTTATACGCAACTAATGAATCATCGAACTTTACCTCGGAAACCGGAGATGTACTGTATGGTGACTAACATAATATAATAAAAAAAATTTTAAAAAAAGAATAATATAGTGTCCTTCTGTATCTCTAACTACAGTGTTTAGTTTAAAATCTAATCTGTCTGTTATGAGAATTGCTACCCCAGCTTTCTTTTGAGGTCCATTGGCATGAAAAATGGTTTTCCATCCCTTCACTTTCAGTCTGGATGTATCTTTAGGTTCAAAATGAGTCTCTTGTAGACAGCAAATGGATGGGTCATGTCTTTTTATCCAATCTGCAACCCTGTGGCGTTTTATGGGAGCATTTAGGCCATTCACATTGAGAGTGATTATTGAGAGATATGATTTTAATGATGTCATGTTGCCTGTGAAGTCTTTGTTTCCATAGATTGTAAATTTCTGTTCTGTATCACTCTTGGGGCCTTTTTACTTTTATAGAACCCTCCTTAATATCTCCTGTAGGGCTGGTTTGGTGGTTACGAATTCGGTCAGTTTCTGCCGATCCTGAAAGGTCCTTATCTCTCCATCAATTATGAATGACAGCTTTGCTGGATAAAGGATCCTTGGCTGCATGTTTTTCTCTGAAAGAGCTTTAAAAATGCCCCCCCAAGCCTTTCTCTCATTCCAGGTCTCTGTAGACAGGTCTGACGTAATCCTGATACCTTTGCCTTGGTACGTGAGAAATTTCTTTGCCCTGGCCGCTTTCAATACTGTATCCTTGGATCTAATATTTGCGAATTGCACTATGACATGCCGTGGCGTAGGTTTGTCCTGGTTGAGNTCCATCAATTCTGAATGACAGCCTGGCTGAATAAAGGATCCTTGGCTGCATGTTCTTCTCACTTAGTGCTCTGAATATGTCTTGCCAGCTTTTCCTGGCTTGCCAGGTCTCTGTAGATGGGTCTCACATTTATTTTGATGTTCCTCNGTCTGACGTTATTCTGATATTCCTCCCTCTGTAGGTGAGGATTCTCTTCCCCCTGGCAGCTTTCAAGATTGTATCCTTGGATCTAATATTTGTGAATTGTACTGTTATGGGATGTGGAGTTGGTCTGTTCTCATTGATCTTGTGAGGGGTCCTCTCTGCCTCTTGGACACAAATGCTTGTTTCTTTTGCCAGATGAGGGAAGTTCTCAGCTACAATTTGTTCAAATATCTCTTCTAGACCTCTCTCTTTCTCCACCCCCTCGGGGATGCCGATGATTCTGACATTGGAACGTTTCATTGAGTCAGTAATCTCCCGTAATCTACATTCTTGAGAATGGATTTTTTTGAGCCACGTTTCTGTTTTAACTTTCTCTTCTACCATCCCATCCTCCAGTTCACTAATTCATCCTTCTGCCTCATTTACCCTGGCCGTCAGAGCGTCTAGTTTAGACTGCATTTGATTCATAGTATTTTTAATTTCTGCCAGATTCGCTCTCATTTCCTCCCTTAGAGATTCTATATTCTCATTAATATTTTCGTTAATATTTTTTTCAAGTCTACACATCATCTTGACCATTGTTACTCTGAACTCCATTTCTGACAATTTGGTTATATCCATATCCATCAGTTTTGTGGCAGAGGCCACAGACTCATTATCTTTTCTTTGCTGGGGGGGATTTCTCCTCCTCATCATTCTGATGAGGAGTGGTTGCGGGGATGCCCAGAGCCCAAGTGTTGACTGGGACCCAGGCCGTGCGCCCTTGTTTTATAGAGATCTTAGGGATGTGGGCTTCTTCCTTAAAGAGTTTATTTATTTATTTGAGAGAGAGAGAGACAGTCAGCAAGAAAGGGAACCCAAGCAGAGGAGTGGGAGAGGAAGAAGCAGG